>NW_027468837.1:35807327-36109827 GCF_046254945.1 Alosa pseudoharengus
GATGACAAAGTGGAATGTAATCTAATCCAATCATGTGCTAGTGCACGTAAGCGCCACTGATGAAGAGCACGCACACAGACTCACATAGGGTCGAGGCGTCTGTGCTGCTACGGCAACATGCCCCCTAAGGGACAGGAAGTACTGGGCTAATTTTGGATGGATGTTCCCGGCCACGCCAGCTGTTTCAGAAACCACCACCCCCCACCATACACACACACATCCATACATACACACACACACATGACGGCGCACACCCTGACCTTGATCTTGTGACCTCTGAAGGTACCTCATGCCTTCCTAGACTAACAGCGATCACAGCTTCATATTAGCCCATCTAAAGACTCCACTTGTCTTGTAGGTGGCTAATACTTCAAATTCATCTGTAATAAACCCACCTGTTGTTCAAACTAGCCACTATGTAGTCACCATGTTTGTGGTCCAGGAACCCTACAACAATCTAAAGCCAACTTTTACAACTTATTAACGAGCATTTTATTAGCACAAAGTGCTATTGTTGAAAAATGAGAGGCAAGCCTGTTGGCTGTTACCTTGCTTTAGACAAACACCCATTTCCTCTCTTGGCACCAGGTCCCAGTCTACATTAAACTCTATGCAACATGTATGCAGGGGCCCCAGCACTCGTTATGTCACGGGCAGGTGGGACTTTGTCTGAACATTATACTAACTGCTCGACTGTAATTGGTGCTCACTGGATGGTATGATGAACATGGCGGGACAGCTGTATAAATCTTTCTGTGGAGGGGCTGACAGAAAGGATCAGACGTCTTTACTATGGCATCTGTTTCCCTGGGTATCACAATACAGAATGGAAATGGAGGTGCTGTCTAGTCTTCTAAATAAACACTTGTGTGACTGTCTCCACAACACTTAGGCTAGCTGATGCATGTATACCTGTATGTCAGAACTAGGAGATCTTGTCAGTCAAGAATTATGGCAAAATCAAAAATGTGAATCGCAATATGAATTAGCAAGACAATTTTTCAGCAGAAGGATTCTGGGCATAGTCTAGGGGGCCTGAGACAGGGCCGAAGTGGCGAGACAACAGCTTGATTCACAAAAGTCACGCCATCGCATAGTTACTACGGAACACGGGCTCCACACAAAACAGCCTGGGGCAACAATCAAGGTCACGTTCACAGTAACATTACACAAAAAAGAGCCACACAACACCCCAACAAGAACTTGCCTCTGACACAGAGGTCCTAGTCTTTCCTCCCCCTTCCCCTCCCCCCATTTTAATGGTCATTTTTAAGGTTTTTGTTCGCGCCCCTCCTCTCCTCTTGTTTGGAGACATTTCTGAGAGTGTGGGCCCAGCGGGCCCTGCATCGGAGTCTGCTGCAGATGAAAGACATGACTGAATGGGCCCTTTTGGACGAGTGAAGGGCTGAATGTTTCCCACAGTGACCAGTGAGAGAGTTTCACTGGCAACACCAGTGACGCAAATGTCGGAAACGGGAAACAAAAGGGGTTCAGCAGTATCTCTCCAAGAGGTCAGTCTTCCTGAATGTAACACAAAGATTTCTGTCCCACACTATCCGTATGACTCACTTTGAAATGTGCCCTCAAGTGTTGACAACAAAAGATAGTCCATTTGTGTAATTTATACCATTTACCTCTTTTTGCTTTATGTGTTTTTGACATAGGGGAGCAAGTGTATGTGAGTTGCTAGGCCTGGAAGAGCTTTTTTGTCTAGGTATCTGTAAGTGTATGCATGCTGATTTGTTTTATGCATTGTTTTTTTCTGTATATTTGTGGAGGACCCTCTTGAAAATGTTACAGTTCATCCAAAGGGGGCTAACCTACTTATAAATTGTTTATGTATAGATTGTGAGAAGGAGAAAGTCACAATGAGACTTTGTTGGCTGCTTAATGAAGCAGTGGGGCATGACAGTGGTCCCTTCTGTCCAGCACAACGAACAAAAGCGACCGCGCTTTATTTGTGGACTGCAGGTGGACAGCAGATTGAGTTTCACAGGACACCACCACCACCAATTTAAATGTGCTTCATGGGCTTGAATGCATGTCACATAGATACACACATGCAATCACAATTGAGACCCACCATCACAGGTTTTAGATAGATAGATAGATAGATAGATAGATAGATAGATACTTTATTGATCCCCAAGGGGAAATTCAAGATTCAAGTTTTGATGTGGTTCCTCTCCAGTGTGAAGACCAGAATGTGCTGGTCATATCCAAGCCTAATCTCCACTCATCCCGAGGACAATGAGTAAGGGAATAAGCTTTGTGTTCAACACATTCAGGTGTCCAAGCAATACAGCCAAACAGATTTATGAAGGCACACATGCGCTGCTCGGAACATATAATATGAAGCCGGGAATGACTTTGTGCAAGCCAAGCAGTACTATCCACACTCCAGCCTACAGCGTGGTCATAAATCACTGTGCAGGCTAAAAATAAACTCTAGGACTGCACTCTAGGACTTGTGTTAGATCTGGGCAAATCACATGTTCTATTGACCCTTTCAAGAGAGTTCCATTATCAGCATCATAGTTGGCCCCAAAAGGCTTCCGTTTTAACATTCCATATGTTATCTTAATGCAGAGGAAGTAGATTGGGAACCAAATAGAACGTTCAAGCATTGTTTTTGTTTTTATTGTTGAAAGGGTCTATACTCCATGATACTACACCACCAACATTTGTTTTTTCACACATGCTCGTGTATGTATCAAGATCAGGACAGAGGTGTTGACCAATAAACATGGGCAAACTCTAAGGTATAAGCAACATGATCAGTTTTCATGTTATACTGACAGTTTGCATATGCTAATTTAGTATGATAACAAGATTTTTGGGGGATATTCTTGCAAAGATTTCTTGCAAAGAAAGAGGGACTTGAAAACAAGCTCTCTGCTGTTGATAGCACTGACCAGCAGACAGCAGCAGCAGCAGTTGCTCTGAGCCGTCCCGGACAACAGATGAGCAATATGCTAGCATGTGACTTAGCTATGAAGCTATGATAAGGTTGCACAGATTATTAGGCCCTGTTCCAGCAGCATCACAACTGGCTTGTGGGACTCCAAGAGCTGCTGTCAAGCAGAATGCGACATTTTCGTTTGCAGTTGTGAAGTATAATCCCGTGAGGGAAATTTGGTCTCTGCATTTATCCCAATCTGTGAATTAGTGAAACACACTCAGCACACAGTGAACACACAGTGAGGTGAAGCACACACTAATCCCGGCGCATTGAGCTGCCTGCAACAACAGCGGTGCTCGGGGAGCAGTGAGGGGTTAGGTGCCTTGCTCAAGGGCACTTCAGCCGTGCCTACTGGTCGAACCAGCAACCCAGTCCGAAGCGCTAACCAGTAGGCCACGGCTGCCCCAAGAAGAAACACTGTACATAACTTGTTGAAAGACATAATAGTGGAATGAAAGAAATGTGTGCTGTTTAAAGTTCAAACACAGCTAGGGGGGTAAATTATGTGCGGCTTGGAATGGAGCACGGCAGCATAGACACTATATTTGGGGAGACTGTGCACTATGGCTTCAGGCATCCCAAAGTGCTTGGAGGAGAATGCTAAGCCCCTGTAGCTCTGCACGGGTCAGACAGCAAGTTTGGATCAGGTGCAATTTCACCCTGTACCGGACCTTAACATTTGGCCTCCAGCTCGAGGTGTCGAGGACAGCCTTAGCACCTGCTCTGAACATCTCTCTCTCTCTCTCTCTCTCTCTCTCTCTCTCTCTATCTCTCTATCTATCTCTCTCCAAGCGTTTGCATTTATACTTTGCAATGCACTATATTATGATGTGTTCCTGAATTTATATGTACAAGGTTATATGTAAACATTCTCAAAGTTATTGTCCATTTATGGAATTGTCATCACTTTTTTATCAACTTCTTGTCATCATGAAGCACTGAGGTGATACTTATTTGATCTCTTTCTCAAAACATTTCAGAAAGAGGTTTTGTAATAATATAATTGGTGTTACCATCGATGTTGAAACTAAATGTGTAATAAAAATGAGAAAATGAAACTAGAACATCACTTTGATTATGTGAGAATGTACAAGCATTTACTGCACATGTATGCAAAATTGTGTCTGAACAGAAAGTCAACATATATCACATATATTAATTGTTTTCAAGAGAAAAGAAATAACTGTTTGGATGACCAGGTGAACAAGAGGTCGAGTTTGAATATTTGGACCTGCCTCCACAGTGGTGGTGGTGCCACACCCCTCCCAGTCAGTGCAGTCCTGACATATGCACAGCATGTTCCTTGGGGGTGTCAAGTTTTATCTCCCCAGACTGTGTGTGGTAACCGGGAGGAGGGGCGGTGTGCGTGAGTGTGTGTGTGTGCATGTGCGTGTGGGTGTGTGTGTATATGGAGTGGGGTGGGGGGTGATGATCATGAGAGTGTTTCCAGCATGCGTCTGGTCAGATGTTTAAAAATAGACCTCCATCACATGAAATCAATAATGCCACTTAGAAGTGACAGAGTGTGGGTTGGCGGCATAGCCCTTTCTTGGATTAGCACATAGCCTGGTGCCTGGCAACTTGGTGATATGATTTCACTCTGCTGTGGCTGACAAAAGAAAAAAAATGCAAAGGGGGAACTCCAGAGGACTACCAAGTTATTCACTAAAAAAGGCTGAATGCCAAAACACATTGTATTCCTATACATAGAATAGAATATCTTTATTTGTCATTGTCACAGGTACAACGAAATTAAGTGCATTCCTTGTTCAGTGCAAAAGTAGCAATACATCATTAAAAAAGTCACTATGGACATAAAAGGACATAAAAAAAGTGCATCAAAACTTTACACCCCACACATATCCCACTCATACACATCCACATTCATAAAATGTAAAACATAAAGCTATGCTATGGTAGCACTGTTCAGTGAGATTATGGCTGTTGGGTAGAAACTGTTTCTTAGCCTATTTGTCCTGGTTTTTATGGATCTGTATATCCTGCCTGATGGCATTAGTTCAAACAGTTTGTGACCGGGGTGTGATGAGTCTTTCAAGATGGAATTGGCCTTTTTGAGGCAGCGGGAACGGTGCAGTTCATCCAGAGAGGGAAGAGGGCAGCCGATAATTTTCTGTACTGGGTTGAGGTCAAGGCTTGACTGTCACTGGCCATAAATTGGTTATAGATGCATGCTGGAAAGTGGACCAGAATATCTCTTTGTAATGTAGGGAGGTCATGGGCTAGCTCCTTAATTTTTGCTGGACAGCAGCAGGCAAGTGAACCCTTTTCACTGCACTGAACACTGCATTTCATTGACGGCAGTAAAAAGAGCAAATTAGACAACCGCCAGCATTACTATTAGTCACGTGGATGTTGATTGCCTCTTGCGGTTCTGCAACAGTGCACATTTATGGAGAGGCACACATTCCAGATCAAACATCGACATCAGATGTGTGCTCCTATCATTTGCTTTCTCAGAACTGGCCATCACAAATCTTCCTGAGGTGCTCAGACAGGGACAGATATATTAGATATCAGATGTGCGTGCCGCATGGTTATCTAAGGACGGCAGGCCCATCCCAGCTTTGACTATGGGGAGAGCTCCCTGGCTATGCCTGGCAAGCGCCACATGCGGTGGGAGACTGAAAGGCGACTCAGAGCCAGGGGAAAAAATGGTCATCTCTTAGGGAACGTCATCCCCTGCTGCAAATCTATTTCATGGGTGCGAACAGGGCGTTGTTACATTACAATTTCTAGGGGAATCTTGCTTGCCTTGCTGGCATCTACTCTATACTGCCATGGGGATACCTCTGTTGCTCCCATACTCAATTATTTATGTTTATACAACTAAACTTCATATGAGGTAGAAGTGAGGGAGAAGCATGTTTTAAACTAGATTTACCACATAGCGGTACAAAATATGACCACCGCTCAGTCCTGCACATTCCCTCTGCAAAAATAAATCATGCTTGTCAATTTGTCTCCATCACCTACTCCGTCCCCTACTCTTGCAACTTTTGTGTATATAAATGAGTGTGTGTGTGCGTGTTTGCGTTAGTGTATATGTGTGCTTTAGTGTGTGCGAGTGTGTGTGTGTGTTCGCTTGTGAGTATGTGTGTGTGTGTTTACGTGCGTTTGTGTGTGTGCTTGTGTGTGTGTGCATGCCTGTGCGTGTGTGCATGCCTGTGTGTGTGTATGTCCGCCGTGCATGTGTACTATGTGTGTGTGTATGTGTATCTTTATGTGTGTTTATGTTTATGTGTGTATGTGTGCGTGCGTGTGAGTGTGCGTGTCTTTATGCGTGTGTGTGCGCGTGTGTTTATCTGTGTGTGTGTGCGTGTGTGTGCATGCATTTATGTGTGTGTGTGTGTGTGTGTGTGTGTGTGTGTGTGTGTGTGTGTGTGTGTGTGTGTGTGTGTACGTGTGTGTGTTTGTGTGTGTGTGTGTGTGTGTGTGTGTGTGTGTGTGTGTGTGTGTGTGTGTGTGTGTGCATGCGTGTGTACGCGCGCGTGTGTGTGTGCATACTTGTACATGTGTCACTAAATGTACACATAAATGAATTTATTGTATGGCCCCCCATGAACGGAATTCTACGAAACTTGCCATGCATTCAGAGGGAGTCATAATGATCTTACACTTGAAATTGCGTGCAGTTTTGAACATGTCAGCTAGGCTGGGTGAAGCCATTTTTCGCCCTGCAGCTCAGGCTGGAAACCTGTGCATTGTTTTCTACTGCTTCTGTTACAATATTGCTGGGACCAATCACAAGCTGGCTTATCCACCTGGCGCACTCTTGGCAGATTTAAAACAATGACGATAGCGGGAGAGCCTGGAGTTTTTGCATCGCTCTGCAAACGTCACCCGGTTCGCTGGTCAGATTGGTGAATGACTATCCAATTGCATACAGAGTAATTTGAACATTGATCACGCCTCTTGTGCAGTAGAAAATACAAAGCAGACTCCTCAGACCAATGTTCAATCTTAAAAGATTGAGCTTGGTCTGGAGAAAGCCAGACTACATGTCAGCCAAAGATTCCAGTGATTACAACTAATTTTTACACCTCATTTTTGCTTTCTCATTTGTGGTTATGGAACAGGTTGAGATGGTTGAGATCAACATACAAAAAAACTTTTTTTGGTCATCCTAGGCCCTACGGTTCTCGAGATATTCACAGAATACTGTGCCCTGCCCCTCCTCTTGGGGAGTACGGTGGGGCGGGTGGGCGATGGATCAAAACTAAAATCAATGGTTCCATGTCATCCTTGTGGGGCTACATGCAGCCTGGTCTTTCAGTGTCCCGGGAATCATTGACACAAAATTACTGCATAAATAAATAAATAAATAAATAAGAAAAGGGGAAAAAAGGCGGAAGAAAAAAAAACTCTGACTAAACTTATATGACCGCTATGCTAGCTATGCTAGCGGCGGTCATAATAATGCAGGGGTCCTCTTCACTCAAGCTGCCCTAGGGGAAAACGGGATGAGATGACAAAACATTTTTTACCTTCTTCATCATTCTAATGTGTCACAGAGGTTTTGTTTTGTAATCTTCACACCAAACAAACATGTAAAGTGGGCACCAATTGAGGTGTAATGCATCTGAATGTTGTTCTATTCATGTTTTCTCTAAATCACCCTAGCTCTGGTCATGAATGGAATCCACATAGAAAGCAAAACAATCATAATTTTACACATATATTTCTTACCACATTTGCCATGTGCGATACCTTTCCACAAATTGTAAGGAATGATTCACTCTTCCTTAAAATACTGTCACATTATACAATTTGTTTCCGGTTTCCTTGAAAAAAGGGGTGGCTCATTTACCCCTATGCCCAATTTACCCCATTCTTCCCTACTGTATGGTCATGTCACATTAGTTATCCCTAGCGCCATCTTCTGGATCGTGGAGAGCAGTTTACCAGCACACTGCCATCTCAACTTTCTCCTTAGCCTAACCTTCTTGACTAGACTCGGGTTGTTCATGTGATATTGCAATGATACGCTTGACAAATGTCTATGTGACATATGGGAACATAGAGGTCTGAGAGAAAAGTAACTGACATGGAATGTGCATAAGATCAGATGACGATTTACGAGGCTCAATGTATCTCCACACTTCATTGGTAGACTTCCAAGGGCCCTGACATTTAAAACGAGACATTGAGAACTTTGAAAAAGCACTGGTAGTTTACTTACAAGACGATTTATACAGATAGTATCTTCTCGAAGTTTAGCGTTTGCAGCCATCTTGAATTTAGTCACGATAAGTCGAGCGACGAGTAAGAATGAACAGGTATGATAAGGGATCAGATTCCAAAAATAATTCTGTGGAAATGCATGGATTACAGTTGAGCCTCGTAAATGGTGTAAAACAGTGATTTATTTGCATGGCTATGCCGATGCCGAGGCACCACCATTGACCGCCTTGTTGGTAGCATCGGCTAACTAGCGCCATATTTCGGAGTGCAGGGGACAAGCCGAGATGGGCTATGAGACATACGTTCACACTCGGTATCATGTTTCAAAACACTTTAGGTCAAAATCACACCGGAATTCTCCTTTAACCAAAGAAAGGAATTTCCACCTCCATTCGCCAAATAAAGGCTGTGTTTCTACATTTTAACACAAAACGTAATTTCTGTCAGAAACCAGCCTATAATGCATAGGGTAACTTGAGGTGAGTCAGACAGAAGAGGGACCTGTCTTAGTAGCCTATATTGAATCCCATCCCAATCAAACAACCTTAAAATTGTGTGATTAGCCGCCAGAATAATAAAATCAAAATACAAAATATGATTGGGCTAGGTCCAAACCTATGAGTAAGCATTCAGTGTAATATAGAGGTTATAAAAGATACTCTAGTTTGTATTTTCTTTTAAAATATACATTTTGGAGACAAATGGAGTCATACCACAGGTCTATATCCAGGGATGGATTATTGAATGGGCCTACTGGGCCCAAGAGCTCAGGGGGCCCTGAAGCCTAAGACTGTGTGAAGTTGCTTCTCCGCCCTTCTCTTCTATTTCCACAAAACTCACAAGTCGTCATAATATAAAGGGTTTTTTTTTTTTTTACTTTTTTTTAACCCCCGGGCCCCCCCTATCTTAACAGGGGAGGGTTTTTTTGCATCTATGCCCAGGGGTTCATAATCCATCCGTGCCTATGTCCGTCAAAAGTTTGGTATATCCTAATTGACTGACTTAACTAATGACTTGTTTGTGATTTTAATAATATTTTTGCATGGCAGGAAATGTATTGAAATTCTTTTATTGAAATTTACACCGCACCACAGATTTGGTCCCCCCCAATGTTGACATCATGGCTACGGCCTTGCAATACGACCAGTGTTTACTGACTGATTCCGGACTTCGATGCAATTGGATAACATTACAGACTCTCATCTGTTTAGCTCGCCTCTGGCCCGCCTATATCATACACCGATGTGATTGGCTCCCCGTGATACAAGTGGCAAAAGTAACGTGCATCATTACTCATTATCTCGCAGAGACAATTCAAATTGTGCTCTTGCGAGAACTCTGGATTTTCCAGGGTAATGTTGCAATACATCATACTTTCATAAAATCATGCAACATACTCTACCTTGTCTGTGGACATTGTTATTTGCAAAGCCAGTGCTGGATAAACAAATAGCATGCGTGCGACAGAGGAAAAGTGCTTTGGTGTTGCTTTAATGAATTTGACATGAGGATTTATGTAAGGGATAACATCCGCTGAGGTGTCCTTATGCAGAAATAATGGAGAAGTCAGGGGTAAAGGCCTCCCCAATGCGAAACAGTAACAAGTTAATTAATTGTATATCGGGACACCTATTCTGTTTATCCCCCATGTTGCCAGTCATGTCAGTAGTCAGGTATGTAGGCAATTGGCATTCACTTATAGCACAAAAGGGAAATGCAGCTCAGTTTAAGAGGCCAACCTGTTCAATTTGTTGTATTATTTTTATTGGTTACGGAAAATGATGGTATAGTCTACTTTGTTACAGTTGATTCCACTGTTGCGAAGCCTGCTTGTTGACAATTCAATTAACGTATACATTAATATGGGACGATGATTACATTTTTACTTTTCTACTTCATATGAGCCCCAATGTACAGAAGTAATTAAGTTAAAGGCAGCCATGGCCTACTGGTTAGCACTTCGGACTTGTAACCGGAGGGTTGCCGGTTTGAACCCCGACCAGTAGGATGCGGCTGAAGTGCCCTTGAGGAAGGCACCTAACCCCTCACTGCTCCCTGAGCGCCGCTGTTGTAGCAGGCAGCTCACTGCGCCGGGATTAGTTTGTACTTCACCTCACTGTGTGCTGAGTGTGTTTCACTAATTCACGGATTGGGATAAATGCAGAGACCAAATTTCCCTCACGGGATCAAAAGAGTATATACTTACTTATAAATACTTAATAACCCCCTGCCAGCAAATCAGAAAATAGTATTTCTTGTCTCTTGGGGATACATTTCCAATAATGTGGTCTCTTTTAAAAGTTGTTAGACCTACCATGATTATTATTGTATGGGTATTTTTGTATTTTCAAATGACTAATTACTTGTATTTCAATTAAATACATTTTCACATCAGTATTTTGTATTTTATTTTGTTACATTTAATGAGCCAGTATAGATTGTAAAAAAATTGTTTTTGATGTATTTGTGCCCTCTGGATGACCACAGCCATTCAAACATGACAAGCCATTTACTTGAGAAACAGAAAGGACAAAAAGTCCACCAAAAACATTCTCACATGGTAAGCAATGGTCATGTACAGAATTGTGGTGCTTGTAGGCCTACTCGCAAATAGGGGCTAGTAAAAGCTGTGGCTGGCTATTTGGTTAATGTGATTAAATATGCTATTTTATTGAGCAGACAAAGCAACTTGAAATATCAATATGACATTAGAGTAGCCTAACATACAAGTTAAAAATAAATAAAATAAATAAACTACGGAATGGCATGCATATTAATAAATAAGCTAGGATATTATTACCTGGGCTACATTAGACTACTGTGCATAGAGTACCATGTTTTTCCCCTAGAAATATTAAACTCCGCAGACAGTATGGAGGTAATGACTGACTGACTATATTGTGTTACCTGCTTCAAATGTAAAGCACTTTGAGCTGCATTCTGTGTATGAAAGGTGCTATACAAATAAAGTTTATTATTTTTATATTATTATTATTATTATTATTATTATTATTAAACAGACTGCCCCGATGGCACGATCCGCACACTGCACACAGAATACGATGATCGTTTCCGGATGCCTTTCTCGAGCTGTGACGAAACCGCAACTTCAACCAATCGTTTTGGTTTGGCGGGCGGATTTGAAATACAACCACAGAAGTTCTGGATTGCGGAAGTGAGTGCAACAATGTAAGCTGGCTCGCGGTTATTTCATCGCTTAAAGTAGTTTTGAAAATAGTTTCTTAATAAAAACAAAAGACAAAGACACACTCCACTTCATTTGCCTACTCAACGTTCGTCTCGCACGGTAAGTGGTCTAGAAACATGTTGGGTAGCCTCACTGTAGCGCTGGGCTAAACGTATTTTTAGACTCGCATGGGATTCTTCTACATTGTAGCTGCACCCAAACACGAAGCTGCAGTCTCACAAAACGCGGGTTATTCACCCCTGTCTACGTAGAGCTAATTGGTTACATTGAATCTAAATCCTAATTTTATCGCCACCATGCTGTAACGTTATTTGATGAATGAGAGAGGCTGAGTAAGTTTCGACTAGGCCTGGGTTGTAGTAGCCTTGGTTAATGTTCTGGCGGTTTGTTGTTCCAGCTCTGCGCCATGGAAGCCACACCGAACCTACTCAACTTGTTGGAAAACATGCGTGCGTACGCGGATCTACTGCTCAGCGAGGGAGTCGAGCCGCGTGAGTAAAAAGTTAAGGAGGCGTTGTTGCCCTAAACTACACTGGTATCACTTGCGGGACTCAAATATAAATTAACATCATTGTTGGGCTTTATTACCTCAATATAGTTAGTTCACATGTCAAAGCAAATAACGGCCCCTTGTTGCTGACAAATTACAAAAACTTACTAGAAATACTAAAATACTAGACCCGGGTGCATGTACCATGTGTAATGTTTGAGAAGGTCCAGAACACAGCTCTTAAGTGTAGCCTACTGAGAGATGTCTTTTGTATGGAGGTGTTCAAAGCTTTTCATGGGCTATAGGTGTGAGAGTTACTTTGTCTCATGCAGAGTTCCTGCAGATGGCCATGTGCTTTGAGCGCTGCCGTGGCCAATGGCTTCGTGTGGAAGAGGAGCTTAGCGGCTGCCGAGAGATGCTCACCAAAGCCGAAACTGAGCGGGGGGCACTGGAGGTTAAGCTGAAGCACGCTCGCAACCAGGTAGACGTGGAGGTCCGACGCCGACAGAAGGCTGAGGCAGAGTGCGAGAAACTGGTGAGTGTCAGATCGGTGTGTGTGTGTGTGTGTGCATGTGCATGCAAACCCTGATGGTGTACGATTGTCAGCTACTTCTGGAAGTAAAAGTGTCTAATGTAGAACGGCTGAACAGCTGGTTAGCTCTGCACCTCTGATGGTCTGTGTCTGGTGTGTTGCAGGATCGTCAGATCCAGTTGATTCGGGACCTTTTGGTCTGTGAGGGATCTACCAGCCTGCAGCTTAACGAGGAGCAGCGGTCTGCTTTGGCCTTTCTGAATGCTCGAACTCGCACATCCAACCTTAACAACAGTCGAAGGTAATGTATTCCCACACCTTCAATCTAAAACACACACACGCGCACAAAACAACACAACTACTGATGCTGTTTATTCCGATTGTGGATTGTTAACTTTTAAAATGAAATACCATTACAAAACATATTTTGTGGTCTCACACCAGAATGTCAATTTGGGTCTAAAATATTTCATTTTAAACCTTTCAGGCTGACAACCATTGATGAGTCAACATCCATCCTGTCAGATATCAGCTATGATAAAACTGATGACTCTCTGGTAACCTTACCCTATTTCCATTTCCCAGGCCACTTACTCACTCACTCACTCCCTCACATGCCCATGATGGTAATGCAGTTGCACAGTTATTTAATTGGTTTTAACTGCCCTCAAGTTTGGCAAGCTGTCTATGAAGTGCCAGGTCTGCCGAGTGGTGGCGCATGTTGAATGTTGCACAGTTATTTAATTGGTTTTAACTGCCCTCCTCCCAGGACTGGGATTCCTCCGCAATCCGCACAGTCAGGCTGAGGAAGAGACAGAAAAGAGTAAGTGGCGCTTTATTTGTTCTGTCCTCTCCAGGGGAGCTCTGCAGGGACGGGTGTTTTCAGTGAGTGGATACAGTGTATCCTGTAGGATATGTCAATGCTTTGTTTTATGCGTTTGTGTGTGTTTGTGTTTGTGTGTGTGTGTGTGTGTGTGTCTGCAGCGCTCCTCACGCCTACATGTGGAAGGTCCTTCAGATGGTCCAAAGAGATCCCGCTCAACTGGTCGCAAGTCCGAAAAGGTGCGAGTGTGTGTCTCCTTTTTTTTTGGCTTTTTGCCTTTTATTGATCGGACAGAGGACAGAGAAGAGTAACAGGAAGCAAGTGGGAGAGAGAAATGGGGTGGGATCTGGAAATTACCCAAGCTGGACTCACACCCTGATCCTCGTGTGCACCTGGACCCAAGATGGTTCGGATGCTGTAGCCAGTTGCACCACAGCACCGCCTAGGATCCTGTTTTTCAGTTCAAATGCTTATAAGACAGTGCTTATAATTATGGAGGATTAGTTTTGGGTGGATTGTTTTTTAACTATTATTATTTATTCAAGGCTATCTTTAGTTTGGTGTCACTTACTTTGGTGTCACTTACAGTGTACATTTTCATTGCCCATTTGCTAATTTAGCTTATGCTTTTATCCAAAGTGACTTACATTTCTGCCCCACCTTTAACTAATGATGACTTTAATCATAGTAAGTATGGAGGATGTAACACTGATCAGTTTTATCGTCTTTTGCTGTGTCTCTAGGCAAATGAGTCCATCGTGGCAAAGACCACTCTGACCGTGCCTTCTGATGGTGGCCCGATTCAGGCAGTATCCACTATTCAGGCCATCCCCTACAGAGTCAACGGCACCAGGAATGGTGAGCAGGACAGGGCTACACTCAGTATAGAGAGGGTCATATGAAATCCTAAGAAAAATAATGAACATCATGTGTCAAGTCTTTAAACAGATCTCATTGACCTCAGTCATCGGGAATCATGTGGTATGCTGTCCTTAATGGGTAATACAGTACATATTGGTGATGGTGTTACCTGAGGTGCGTACAAATTTGCAAACATAGGCGAATGTTTGCAAACAGTTTTCAGTCAGCCTTGAGTTTTCGGCGAACGTTTGCGAACAATCGCAAACAGTCTGAGGAGGTAGTTCTCCGAATATGCGGTGGAACTGGACGCGAGTTTGACAAAGGCAACAATACAATTACCGTTACAATGGAATGTTAACACCAAATCGTTCAAATTTAACTGTTTAAAGAGAACATGTTCACCACGAGCGTTCGCCACTGTTTGCCATAATTGAACGCACCTCTGAGGTATATACACTGCAGTGTTTTGTACCATATAAAAGTTTTACTGTAGACACTGTTTTCCACTCAGTGGCATCATGTGGCAATATAACGACCTTGCTCTTGATTCTGCTCCCTCTGTCCAGCTGTTCACTGGGAAACAGACACGGACACGCTGTCTTGTGTGAGTGACGCCCCCAGCGCCCCACCCAGTGTAGTCTGCACCCCCACCCCTGCCAAAGCCAGCATCCCACAGAAAGCCCATGCCTTCGTCTCCAAAACGGTAACATTATAACAGGATGTGATAATCGCTTACTTAGAGGTACTTTTAAGAACTTAAAAGTACCTCTAAGTAATGATCAAAATGAACCCGAATGATCAAAGCCTGAACCCGCGCTTCTAATTGTTCCCTATTGCCGAGGCCCAGCTCTGCCCAGTCCGTCAGCAGCGGAGCCCCTGCGCAGGTGGTGCTGGGTGGGGTGAGGGTGGCGGGGGTGACGGGGGGGGGGGGGGGACTTAGAGCACATTAAGAACATGATAAGGAGTGATAGTTGTGCTCCTTTAAACACCTGATTCATAAAGTTGCCTTTTCATGAGATGTCCTGGGAGCTGTTGGATTTTGTTTTTGTTTCCATTTCTCATCTTAGTAATGCTTTGTCATCCCCATGATTGTTTGTTTTTGCCTACTAATTTATCACTTTGTCATCCCCATGATTGTTTGTTTTTGCCTACTAATTTATCACTTTGTCACAGGTAAAAGGCAAACTAAACTAAACATGAACTTACTGGTCCATGTTCCTCGTGCATGAATCTCTTAGGTCATCAAGCCTGAGAGCTGCATACCATGCGGCAAAAGGATCAAGTTTGGCAAGCTGTCTTTGAAGTGCCAGGTCTGCCGAGTGGTGGCGCATGTTGAATGCCGTGAGAAATGCCCTCTACCCTGCAACCCCATCAGCTCTGCCACACCACATAAGAATGTTGAGGTACCTAATGCAAAGATATTACTCAGAAGTGCAACCTCCCTTAATTTTATCCTTATATTCATCCAGTATATTTATGCTCATTTTAGACCTCTTTTGGCACATTAATAGAATACTGTATTTAAAAAAATGTAACAAACCTGTTAGTGGTTCGGTCAGTTATGCTAAGAGCATATTTGTCTTCCATCCAAAGTTTGGGCTGGCTGTGATTAATACTTTTCAAGATATTAATGCGTAAACATTGCCTCCCAGATAATGTGTTTTTCAGACTGTGAAACTAAAATAAATTCAAAATCTGAGAAGGTGCAGCAACAACCTTAGCTGATTTGACACGGAATGACCCACTTAGCTGCAAGATATTGTGCTCAATGTAGTTTTGTGGATCAGGTTGGAAACCCCCTTGAAAATGCAATAAACTTTTTTAGCACAATATTGTTAAAAGACCCCTGTTGGCATGTTGGCATCTTAGCTTTTCTCTGTGCCAATCAGGCTGTCGATAATGTTTTGTAGAATTTTTGCGTGTTTTTAGGTAGTTGGCTTCTCGTTGGTTCTAATCCCTATTGCTTTTTTCAAGTGATCTGTATTCTCCCTCTCTATCTTTTCACAGGGCATTCTGAGTGATTATGTTCCATCCCATGGACCTATGATCCCACAGCTGGTCATCCAGTGTGTCAGCGAGATTGAGCAGAGGGGACTGCGTGAGGTAGGTCAACTGGGCAAGATCACACATACTTGTTACAGGGAGTTTGCTCACTCTGAAAAAGTATGGAATTTGACATGACTGTTTCCCAGACCTACAGTACAAAATTATTGCCAGTGTGTAAGATTGAGTCTTAGTTCTAGTTAATAGTTAAAATAGTTATAGTTAAAATTAATTCATGCATAAAACATTGACAAAGTGCAAAAACAAGGTCAAAATCACTAGCAGCACTATACACCCCTGTCTGACAAAACTACAAGAAGTTCAGAAAAACTGTGTAAAAAAAGTCTGGATAATATATTTAGTTAGTTGCGTGCTCAGTCCTCTTTGTTTTTTCGTATGTTTTGTCGTTGGGTGCTCTTTGGTCCAAGGTTAGTAGTTTCATATGAGAGAAATAAGATAAAAATGTCTTGGACATGTCCAAAAAGGACCTAAAAATGCCCACGCGTAGCAGCTTCGGCCTTCTTCAGGGCATAGTTTTAAAAAGTCTGGATTTTTAATTTGGAATAAGGGCAAGTGCCGTGTGTAAACACAGGGAGTGTGGCCACATGTCTGTACTTAATTTATACAGCTTGCAACTTTGTCTCACTATGGGTGTTTATTTATGCAGAGTGAGACAGTGAGTTCAACCATCATGTTCTGTTTTGGATACTCATGCCATGGAGATCTTACACAGACCCAGAGAGAGTGATGGTTTGCCAGACTCCTTCATGTTGGCAATTCCATCTTTGGCCAGAGGGAGGCTGACTGTCTTAAGCCAACCAACAACAACTGCCTTAATGCTTTCTACATTTCTAAGCAGTTTATAGACTTTAGTTAGATTGCTTGTTGATCTCCCTTAGCTTATTGGCTTATTCAAAGGTGTAGAAAGCGGTCTGCTCAGTTGTAGGTGTAAGTGTGGTGTGGTTTCTGTTCCCTGCTGTGTAGACTGGTCTCTACCGTATTTCGGGTTCTGACCGCGTGGTGCGGGACCTGAAGGAGCGTTTTATGCGCGGGAACAACAGTGTTCCCCCTCTGGGCCGTGTTGACGACATCCATGCAGTCACTGGCCTGCTCAAGGACTTCCTGCGCAAGCTCAAGGAGCCGCTGCTCACCTGCCGGCTGAACCGTGCCTTCATGGAGGCTGCAGGTGAGGAAGCCCGCGTCATTGATTAGTACTAGGAGAGTAGGAGAGAGGCCGCACTATGCATATATACTCTTTTATTTGCACTATCCAGGCCAGCACTCTTAAAGTTTAAAAATATACAAATTGAGTGAAGCCTGCTCCTATCCTCACTGACTTTAGTACTAGGAGATGCATCGATTCGTGAAATTCTTGGTCGATAACGATACCGTTGCATAAAATGACAATTTAGCCGATAACAGATGTGTTTGTTTGTTTGTTTTTCTTTGTTTGCTTACTTTTTGATGTTAATTATACCATTTAGTTGAGTGGAAACAAAAATATTCTTTAAAAATGTAACAAAGTCTTCCAGGCCTTCATAGTAGCATCTCTTAATGTCCTGCTCTACACATAAGACAACATTTAATGATGATAAACATCAGGCGATGTAAATGTCATATACATTTGTAGATGGCCTATATCAATAAACAGTCCAGTACTGGCCATCTGTTGGAGCATCCCTAATTAGTATACAGAGAGAACATGTACATTATGTCTATGGAGGAAAGGCTGAATGAAGGATTTTAGGAAAATGTTGCTGACTATGTGAAAAAAAAATTGGTAATCCCATCTGCATTGTGTAGAAATTCTTGATGAGGACAACAGCATAGCTGCAATGTACCAGAATATCAGTGATTTGCCCCAGCCCAACCGAGACACTCTGGCCTTCCTGATTCTGCATCTGCAACGGTGAGTGGAGCCACTCTCAGAATGCTGTTGACTTTGACCTTTTTTGTCCTTGACTAAGGTCAAAAACCCTTTGACTTTTACTCCTTGACCTTTACTAAATGTTGGATAGACATGCAGTGTTTCCCACAGAATTGAATTCTATTTGTGGTGGTAGGTTTGCAGAATTAACCTGAATGCAACAGTTTTTAACAAATTAGTGCAGTGTGGTTATGATTCTAACCAGATTTAACACAATTTAGTACAACCAGGAAAATCATTGTGTGGTGGTCAATGTTGATATTGTTGTGGGCCGCCACAAATAAGTCAATGTATGGGAAACACTAACATGGTTAATTTAAAGCAACACCAAAGTGTTTTTTGTACCTTAAAATAATGTTTCCGAAATCGTTTCAGTGGTTCATCAACTCATAACAGGGTGAACGGCACTTTCTGCATTCGCTTCGCGGCCCTCTATCGACTATAACCGCACTATGTAAGTTTGCCGGATCGGGTAGAGGATCTGTAGTTCGATGAAATGAGACCTGAGAAACTACAAATTTGACTTGCATCTGATGTCGCAATACATCGTACTTTCATAAAATCATGCAACATATTCTACCTTGTCTGTGGACATTGTTATTTGCAAAGCCGGTGCTGGATAAACAAATAGTGCGTGCGACAGAGGAAAAGTGCTTTGGTGTTGCTTTAACTCCACTACACTGACATTTTCAGACCTGATAAAAAGGTGTGTGCGTGTTTACTGAACTGCCAAGTCTAGGGCGTGGGCTTGACCTTAAATTGACCTGTCTGACTCTGACTGTTACCCAGGGTGGCCCTGAGTCCAGACACTAAGATGGACAACACCAACCTGGCCAGAGTTTTTGGCCCCACTATCGTCGGCCATGCTGTTACCGACCCCGATCACATGACCCTCCTGACGGATACTCAGCGTCAGCCCAGGGTAAGCGTCAAATAGAGGAGCCGGGGATTGTGATTGGATACCTGAACCTGTTATGTGCAAGCATTGAATGAGAATGTGGTGGATCATTTCTGATATTGCAAACATCAAGTCTGTAGGCTGGATCTTATCAGTAATAATAATAATAATCACTATTATCAGTAATAATTAAATTGCAAGACTGCAAAAAATCAAGGGTCATAAAGTATTCAACATTTGTCCCCCTTCACCTGCCTTGTTGCAGGTGGTGGAGAGGCTCCTCAGCCTTCCTGCGGAGTACTGGCGCCAGTTCCTGATGGCGCAGGACAATGTGCTCCTAGGCAGTACCAATGGCAATCATGGCTACCACACTCCAGAACAAAAAGGTACACAGTCTGTCATTGCCTCTGTGAAGACATATTTCACTTTATCTTGTTTCTCTTGTGGTTAGCATTTTCTTTATGCTTAGGTGCTAGCCTGGCTAGCTTTTTATGAAAAAAAGTTTGCACACTCCTTGGTATTCTTTTGTTGAGTTTATTTTCTCATTTGGCACATGACGTTTCGACCTTGCGGTCTTCCTCAGATTCACTAGCCTGGCTAGCGCCACCACTTCTCAATGAGACGTGGTCTGGGAACCAAACGTTCATTTTCTCGTATTTGAAAAAAATGCCTAAATCCGTTTATTGGGTGCCACGGATGTCTATCAAATGCGTCTGTGCATAACTCATCATCGTCTTGCTTTCCCCCCTGTTCTGTGATTGGTTCCCTATCTGAGGCAAAAATTAGGGCGGTAGTTTCCAGGCTGCCTTAGCAGCGTGAATCAAATCGCGCGCAAGGCAGCATGGGAACACCCAGGCTACTTAGGTGCAGTCCCATAAACTGAAATTGCTTCCACAAAAATGGAATCTAAATTATTTTTACGGCACGCATGAGAAAAGGCTTGAATGCCCTTATGTAGTCAAGCTCCATGCGGTATTTGAATGGGTTATTTGCAGAACCTTTAACGTCTCTCCCACGAGATTAGAGCCTTTTGGGTTCCTTTTTGAATGTGTTCGTCTGTTGTGTTCCTGTGTCTGTGCAGTGAGTATTCTGGGGCCGGTGACGACACCGGAGCATCAGATGAGTAAGACTCCGTCCTCCAGTTCACTCTCCCAGCGCGTCAAGTCCACCCTCAGCACTCCCATGTAAGTCTGTCTGCCTTAACCCATTCGCGCTGGATGATGCACGACGCAACATTCTATCTCCCGCCTGTTGCTGCATAGCGCAGCATTGACTCTCCCGCTGGTTGCTGCGTAGCGCGGCATATTAGGAGTAAATGGGTTAACATGCCCACCTCTGTGTAGCACTGCAGTGCTAGAACTTAGTCACTGTAACAGTACATCTGATCCAATCCATGCTGTGACGCTCAGTGTCGTGCTACAATATAATAGAGTTTGGAGATAGATGCATGAATTGGTGATTGGGATTGTTGATGTCATGATATTCTGTTTCATTTTGATTGTTTATGATCATGGACGTGTCTATGATGAGAGAAAGTAAGAATGATGATGTCTGTCCGTGTTGCAGTTTTGGAAGCAGGAGTAAGGCATCTGCTGGCCTTGGTCGGCAGGGCAACTTCTTCTCCTCCCCCCTGCTGAAGTGAGGAACTCCCAGGGACCAAAGCTGGAGGCACCACTGTAGATCCTGCCAGCACTTTATCCTACTATGCAAAACACTCCAAGCTGCCAGATATTTACCAGCATATTATATACATATTTCATACTATATTTTAACACCTTTTTTTTAACAATCATGTTTTATTACTTCCTACTTTATTTATGACTAATGTTTTATATTGAATCTTGGTCCGGATGAGATATTGACTAACCAAGGAGCTGCAAACCATCTGAGAGCTTGCCATTTAAAGAAATGTTGTATGTTAAATATGTGGCATTCCTTTACTTTAAAAAAAAAAATCTTATAAGATGCAACATTTTATTTGTTGTCGTGTGCAATGTTGGCTAGTTTTTGCTACTAATGCAACCTTACACTGCAGTGTTTGAATGGGAAAGAAAGCTACGCTAAAACTGTTTTGTGTCTTTCAATTGGCAGAATGTGATTGAGGAAACACATCTATTCAATATTCCTACTCAAATTTTCCTACTCAAAGTTCTGAGCTCAATCTTATAATAAGTAGTTGAAACAAAAAAGGAATTATGGTTATATAGAGCTAACATCAAAGAGCTACTAGGAGTCTTTCAGGGTAATTGTCCTATGTTACCATGGTGATCATCCTTTTCAGGCTCTGAGGAAACCAAAGTGAATAATTTGAGGAAATTAACATCATGGAACTGTTCTGTGATTATGTGATTTTGATCACAGAATCACAAAAATAAGTTTGATTTCTGTGTTTTTGTTTTTTAATGTGTGTGGTGAAACATTTGGGATGTGCAATGTTTTCCCTTGTCTGTAAAGTGGAATGGGGATTTTTCACTTTTTTTCTGTTAAAAATATCAGTAATTGTTGCTTGTATCTCAACTATATTTCCTTTATAATCATGGAACTAACATTTAAGGATTTCAAGAACGGACTGTTGGCATTGGATTTCTGTTCTGATGACTCCATGACTAATGCTCGTGTATATCGTATCTATACATTGGTCTAGTCTTGTATTGATCGTTGCTGCTCTGACAAATTCTGAAATACTTTGAAATACAAATGTATGTTTGGAAAAGCTTGTCGTATTCTTGTGTGTGTGTGTTCAGCGTGCCACTCAGCCTGTGATTGAGTGGCATTACGCAATTAAATAATTCATAATTCTCGGATTTTACCGAGGATTCATAGTCAGCATATTTAAACTGCTTATTTTCCTCAAAGTTATTTTGCAAAAAAGAATAGACTAGGCAAGCCAAAGAGGGCAAGCTGAGATGCTGCACTGTTCGGTGACGATAGTGTTTACGATGAAAGACTTAAAGGAACACGCCACCCAATGTCAGTAGTAATATATGTTCTTACCTTAACTTTCACGAGTTGAGTCATACCTCTCCCGTGTCCGTACGTGCACTCAAACGCTCTGGTGCGCGGCTGGACTGTGTTAGCATGTTGCTATGCTAGCGGGCTTTGACGGCAACTAAGCGTAGAAGTAATCAAAAACATCCACGTTTTACCGACTTAAATACAGTTGCACGAGTAGTTGATAGAAATGCTACGGCCACGCAACGTGAAACGTGGCGATTTTCCAAGCGAATAAACCGGAGAACTACAATGTGTGGCGCAATAGCACTTGGGAGTACTTCGACCTAGCGTAGTAGTATTGTTAACACCTAATTGTAGATCCTATCCACCACAGAGTTTAGATGCTGGATCGACCCTCAGCCTCTCCCTCCCCTCTGAGCGAGAGAGAGGCACACACACTAGAGATGTGCTGATGGGCTATTATTTCAACCATAACTGCATAGCAAAACTTATCATCCATCAGCCATCCATCAACACCAAAGTTTTTTGACCAATTTTCGAAACGGCACCCGCCTACCATCCGCTGGTTGTTTTAATGTAGGGGAGAACTGGTACAATTGTAACAGCGGTACAAATGTAACAGTGTTTTATTCTCAAGATATGGTGTAGCTACGGAAACGGAAACAGACACATATCATAATTATGTATAATCTTACAGCCATCCAAATATGAACGGTCTACTATAAATACGACCAGAGATATTAAGCAAAAAGGTGCAAAATTCAAGCATCGCGATTTTTTATTTATTTTTAACCGCAACTGTTTGTTTAAGTTTGCTTTGTGAAATTTGAGCGTGTGGACTTCAATCACATGTCATTCATATCTTCAGTCCCTCTGTTTCAAGTTAACATGAGTCCTATTTGATTTATGTAGTCACAGCACATGCAATTAAATGAAAATAAAAACATGACCTGTGCAGGTCAGTTGTAACACCAGTCTCTATGGCAAAATGAACTGATTTTATCGCGAATGCACGAACATACTCATTGCGAGTTATGGATTATGATTTTTGTGCCGCCGTCACCCAATTAAAGTTAACACAGCAACTTGAAATATCACTGTTGGACCAAATGCTTCAGACATGTAAGAAATAAGCAGTTTATCAACTATATTTACTGGTTTTATCAAGTGGATATGGCCAAAATAAGCATATTTAAAGGTTATTGTGAGCTAGCATAACACCGTAATATGGTCTGCAATGGCTAATCAATAATGCAATAAATTAGCTTTAACAGTCATACATTTGGACTTTTTTTCTTGATTTTATATGAAAACAGATGCTCTTTGTTTAACCCAGCACTGTTTTGTGTTAAAATATGTTATAGGATTCACGATTTTAGCACTGTTACATTCATGACGCTACTGTTACAACTGTACCGCACTTTTTTATGGCTGTTAGGTTAAATTATTGACAAACTATAACATCTTTTTTAAATTCTGTTTCAACTTTCATGGAGTAGACATGTACGACTCTGTTCTGGTCAAATTTCACAACTCTCAAGTCTATCGTCTTTGTGTAAATCGAGTTTGAATTGGAAAAATAAAAAAGTGTTACAATTGTGCCGGTTCTCCCCTAGGCTATATGGGTGATGCAGCGCTGCTGACGTGAGGCTAGAAAGCCCTTGCCTGTTCTAGGAAGACTGATCCAATGCAGCAAATATATGAAAAGGCTAAAGTCGTACATTGGCTATGTTGTAGCCTATCCCCAGAATATCAGCAGCAAACTCAGTCTCTGTCTCGCAAAACAGTCTCCAAATAAAACGCACATCGGCCTGTTGCCTTTTCTGCCAGCTTGTGAAAATATATCGTCCAAAATGCTTGATTGCATTGCATTCTCCACATTTTTAGCTACATTTTCATTTACCACATCAGCATTTTTGTTCAGTGAATCTTTTGTAAATTGCTTTACAATTACCGTCGGGCCTATAGGCCTATTGCCTGGCTTGCCTCAGCTTCAGTCACGTCCTTTTACAATTTTATCATTGTAATAAAAAACGCAATTTGCCACATAATTTCAACATGCTCCTGGCCTACTAATTAATGCCTATTGTACTTTATTTTTTGCAAAAAGAAAGAAATCCTTGATAAAATAACAAGTCATTCACATTATAGGCTACTTTACACACTGTTATGTCAGGGTGACTGAAAGCCTGTTCTGAAGACTCCCATTCATTTTGACTGCACGAGCGCGTCTTTTTCAGACAGACAGCGCAATTCATTTTAAAGCAATTTACAAAAGATTCACTGAACAAAAATGCTGATGTGGTACATGAAAATGTAGCTAAAAATGTGGAGAATGCAATGCAATCAAGCATTTTGGACGATATTGTCACAAGCTGGCAGTATAGGCAACAGGCCGATGTGCGTTTTATTTGGAGACTGTTTTGACTGAGTTTGCTGCTGATATTCTGGGGATAGGCTACAACATAGCCAATGTACGACTTTAGCCTTTTAATATATTTGCTGCATTGGATCAGTCTTCCTAGAACAGGCAAGGGCTTTCTAGCCTCACGTCAGCAGCGCTGCATCACCCCCTACATTAAAACAACCAGCGGATGGTGGGCGGGTGCCGTTTCGAAGATTGGTCAAAAAACTTTGGTGTTGATGGATGGCTGATGGATGATAAGTTTTGCTATGCAGTTATGGTTGAAATAATAGCCTATCAGCGCACCTCTAGTGTGTGTGCCTCTCTCTCGCTCAGAGGGGAGGGAGAGGCTGAGGGTCGATCCAGCATGGATTCTAAACTCTGTGGTGGATAGGATCTACAATTAGGTGTTAACAATACTACTACGCTAGGTCGAAGTACTCCCAAGTGCTATTGCGCCACACATTGTAGTTCTCCGGTTTATTCGCTTGGAAAATCGCCACGTTTCATGTTGCGTGGCCGTAGCATTTCTATCAACTACTCGTGCAACTGTATTTAAGTCGGTAAAACGTGGATGTTTTTGATTACTTCTACGCTTAGTTGCCGTCAAAGCCCGCTAGCATAGCAACATGCTAACACAGTCCAGCCGCGCACCAGAGCGTTTGAGTGCACGTACGGACACGGGAGAGGTATGACTCAACTCGTGAAAGTTAAGGTAAGAACATATATTACTACTGACATTGGGTGGCGTGTTCCTTTAAGAATGGATTGATGTCACAATGTTCATGAGCGCGTCTCCCCTGTAACTATGCGACCTCAATAATAACTTTTTTTGACCAATTTCAAAGATTCATTATAGCCTATATTCTTCCTGCAATACAGGTAGGTCTTGATAGTTTCTCCTTTTAGGTAATACCATGAGAGGTAAGTTCTGGGTTACCAGGATCGTACGGGCAAAATTGTGAGTAGTTAAAAGGCCTACCATCGCATACCTACGTTTTGTGTTAGTTCTAGGCTAAGCCTACCCATTGTTTCTTTACTTGCCCTTCAACATGCAACACGCTGTAGGCTATTTCAGCAATCGTTTTGTGGGACATAGAAGCTACAGTCGTACAAATTCTTCTGTGACTAGGTTATCTAATTTTATTAGGCTGCTGTAGTATCCTAATGGGCGTCACCTCCAGAAGGGCAACATAGGCTACAGTCAAAAGTAGGCTAGTAATTCTCTGAGTAAACATGACCTTTATGTCGGCTTTGTCTAATTTGCTATTGATCCTTGTTTTAGGTAGGGCCTACAATGTGCCAACCACCTTGCCTGTTGGCCTACATTTACAACCAACTAGCAGCAGTGAATTCTGATATTAGCACCAGAAGTGGGCACATAAAAAAATATTTTGTTACAAACTACAAATACTAGCTCATAAAATGTAACAAAATAAAATACTGATGTGAAAAATGTATTTAATTCAAATACAATTTTGTTTCATAATACAAAACTATGTCGTTAGTGTCGTGCACTATTAAAAGCTTCCATTTACTGCACCCTACTGCGGTGAGGTAGGGCTGTCAACAATTTCGCAAAAGCTATATCGCTACAATTTTCACAAAACTTGTTGGAAAAGTGTAGCACAGGCTAAGGAAATCCCATACGTTTTTGGAGCCGATCAGACTCAAAAGGAACTTTGAAACATTTTCCATTGTAGTCTTCTCGCAATGATAGCGAAAGTGAAATGTTTTATTTTAAATTATGAATTTGTGCAAGCCTGTGTCATTCAGGGGGCATCTGTGCCCAGGGGTTCATAATCCATCCATGCCATGCCTATGTCCGTCAGACCTTATTTTACCTGGACTAAACAGAAGGGTGGGTTCAGGGATTTCAGGCACAAAATGTAATAAAACATTAAAGTTGGTCGAATAATATTATCATGTATTTGCACTTGATTTATTTAAATGTTACAGTAATGGGAGACAAAGTATGATCATACGTTTTTATTGTGGCAATTTTGGTCTCTAGATAACACCATCACACACTAGATATAGTTCCATTTAGAATAGGTAATCTGTATTTTGTAATCTGGATCAGGTTGATCCAATCCCAAATTGCCTTGAAAAATTGGCACTTAAGTAAAATGGACTACCTGATCCTGAATTGTAAAACCTGGGATTTCCAAATCCGGATAATTCTGATCCAGATTAAGTTTTTTGAACAACTGGGCCCCGGATACAAACCTATTATGACATATGACCAATCCAGTTTGACCAAGATTAGTGTGAGAGAGGCTATCGGTCTGCTAATCCTATGAAACACAGCTTTAGTTCAACTGAAACTATAGTGTAAATTTGAACCTTTCTTGTTGTACAGATTTGATAAATTGCTTAAGATGTCGATGCCAGACGCAGAAGCAATCACACCTGGCCATGCAATGAGGACCAGATCCATGGGCCAGAAAGGAGACCACAAGGCGGAGGAGGCCGACAGGGTGAAGGCCTCGATGGATGTAGGCTACTTCCTGCAGCGCGCAATGACCTCAGACTTAGCTCCCTCCGTCATGCACTCTAACCGCATGCGTCTGGAGACGCTGCGCCGCTGCTCGTACTACCTGGAGGTGATCCGGCTGGACTTGCCCCTGGGCGAGCACAGCTACCTGTCCAACTCCACCATCCTGCACCTGATCGACCCGTGGAAGCTGCAGCGCATGAAGAAGCTGGCCAACTGCCAGGTGAAGATCCAGCTGAGCCTGCTGGAGGAGCTCCACGAGCAGCTGGTGAAGGGCCGCCAGAGGCTGGACTCCCTGCTGGAGTGCTGCGACCTTCCCATGCTGATGGTGGAGGGCGAGTCCATCCACGAGCAGGTGACCCAGGTGCTGCGCACCAAGGCGGACTTCGACGCCGTGCTGTTGCCGGGGCGCCTGCATTCCAAGCACCAGCTCATCTCCGACATGGGCAGCGCCAAGGTGCCGCAGGTGCGCCTGGCGCTGGTGCTCAAGATGCCCGTGCACTTCAACAAGGAGCGCTCGTTTGCCACGGGCAACGCGGCCAGCCTGCACTGGCACGTGGCGGGCGCCGAGGTCTCCGACCCGCGGGAGCAGTTCGAGCTGCACTACAAGCTGCTGCAGCCCGCCTGCACGGCCGAGGGGACAGAGGTGAACATGCTCACCTGCGACGCCTACAGCGCACAGGTGGAGGGTCTGCGCTCAGACCGCTGCTACGAGTTCCGCATAAAGAGGGTGGACTCCTGCTGCCTGGTCTACGGGCTCTGGAACGACAGCATCATCCTCAGGACCGTGTCCGCAAGCTTTGGGGGAGGGAAGGAATGCAATGAAAAGAGAAGGAGACTGTTTCCATGGTGAGAGGGACATCACAGACAACGTTTTATATACAGCTATGGGAATTAAATACATTTATATTTACATTTTGGATTAACTGGAGTGTTACTGTGTTTTTATTGCCTTTCACTGTGAAGAAAAGTGGATTTTTTCTACCTTGTGATATGTAATGTCATTATTACTGTAATTTTATTATTATTATTTTATTATACCTTTATTGAACCAGGGAAGAAAATCACATTGAGATAGGTATGTATAAGTATACATACTCTTTTGATCCCATGAGGGAAATTTAGTCTCTGCATTTAACCCAATCCGTGAATTAGTGAAACACAGCACACAGTGAGGTGAAGCACACACTAATCCCGGCGCAGTGAGCTGCCTGCAACCACAGCGGCGCTCGGGGAGCAGTGAGGGGTTAGGTGCCTTGCTCAAGGGCACTTCAGCCGTGGCCCACTGGTCGGGGCTCGAACCGGCAACCCTCCGGTTACAAGTCCAGAGTGCTAACCAGTGGGCCACGGCTGCCCAAATTAACGGGAATGTCACGTCATGAAGCAGGATCAGAACCTGCGACGCTGGCAACTTCAAGTGCTTTGCACAGCGAAGTCCAGTCCATTGTGCTACGGGAGCGCTAGGTATCTCATTTACAAGTGAGCCCTGGCCAAGGTAGCAGCAAACAGTGAACATCGTGTAAAACCGCATATATTTGTCTTTGTGAGAAAATATTACCACTAATGCAACACTGATAGCTGATTTTGTTTTCAACTCCAACATCTAACCCGATATTTAACATTACAGTTGTGTGGCCAAGGACACAATAAAATGACATTAATGGCAGTAGACAGCTACACACAGTAAGCTCTGAGCTGCAAGCACATTTTTGAGTTTGGCTTTGGATGTCAGATTTTCATGTCCTGAGCCTACTTCATATTTAGTCAGCCAAATAAAATTTCAGCAAAACAAAAGGAAGCGGTGAGTGGTGTGTGTTGAATTACAGCCAATGCTAATTGGTTTGGATATCCTGCCTGTGAGGCTGCAGATGTCAGGTGGCGACCCATCTCGGAATAACCCGATTAGAGCAACAAGTTGCTATGTGTCTACTACACAGTGTGCAACTGAAACAACAGATTTCCTGGAAATGCAAACCACACCCTAAATGAAAGTACTACTACTACTACTTAAACGTTCAGGGGAAAGACCAGAAACTTCTTCACATTTGATGATCTGTGGTGTGCAGTTCAAAAAACTCGGATCCACTGTTTGAACTGTCTGTAAACAATCAATTATAACATCAAGTAAACAGGCTCAGTCCTGTTCATCATGGTAAACAAAACACTGAAAACACTGCAGAGACAAACAGCGAGTTTCCTCACACATACTCTCAACATGGTCAACATGGTCAACCACAGCAAGCCTATACATTGTGCTAGACGTGTGAAGTATGAAGTGTGAGATATTTTCACTTCTGAAAAAAAAAAAAAAAACATATATTTACTCTATAAATACCTACACAACAGCAACATGCACAGACTCAAAACTATACTGTATCGGCAGCTGAACTCTGCTTGCCGGTGACCATATTCTCTTCTTGGAATTTGACCAACTAATTATGTGATGACAAGAGGAAGTAAACAATTTTGTCATGGAGTAAGTCATACTCACTAATTCACTGTGCCTAAACGTGTCTGTTCATGATCACTGACTACTGTTTGAAACAAAAAAAAAACTTCAGAGAACATTGGTGAAAGTGGAAAAAGGCCCCAAACACTCACTCAAGTTAGGATTTTACAGTATAAATAAATACGGAGGAAGAATTGTTTAAAGGCTTTAGGCTTCACATCTGGTTCCTCAGCTGAAATGACAAATCATGAGTTCTGAAGGACATGAAGATGCAAATGCATTTAAAAATGTGTTGGCTGTGAACCAATATTAAACTAAAAGAAATGGTATGGAAGATATGTGATATTATGTGCTGATGTATAAACAATTCACCCCACATATATTCTTCTAACATGAGAGTCAAACTTTAAAATGTAATGACACTTGCAACATACACAATAAGAATATCGAGAAGCAAAATAACAGCTAGTATCTGCAGTGATGCTTGTCTCCAAGCATTCCAATAAGGTTCATTAAATTTAGGTGGAAACTATATTAGTTTGTGGAAATTATTTAGCCTAGCCTACTTGTCCTGTTGGTGATGGAACACTGACATTGTTGCAACAACTTTTATTCCATAATCTTTTTCACATGCAAACGTAAGCTACAAGTAAACTTAATTTATAGATTTGGAACATCTGGAACAGGGCCTATCAAATAAGTAGTCATACCATCTCCTCAGTATCATGGGAAAAGGCTAGGCTACTAGTACAAATCTAACAGTCCGACATTTGAATACAATAGCAGAGTGACAAGCAATAAAACAAGCTAGCCATGTAGAAAGCAGGCCGGCCCACCTAGGGTTTACAAAGTATAACGCTAGGCCTATTTAGGCCATTTATTTTGTCTTTTGTATAGCCTATAGGCTAGGCTAGACTACAGCATAAAAACTGAACAAGTGCGATAACCTATAACATCAACTGCTGTTCAAACATAAGAAAGTCCTGAAAGTTCAAGGTGACAACAGAGTAACAGTATTGGGCTCTGCCTCCGTATTTACCGTTGAATACATCTCCCTTGGTTTGCGGTAAATTACAGCATCGCTCAGTTGCGCCAATGACCTTCGAGTTCTTTTACTTAAGCTGTGAAAACGCATAAGAAATTCGTCGTTGCCGACCAGGTAGATGAGTGGATTGATGGCGCTGTTCAAGCAAGCGAGTCCTCGGCTGACTTGATAGGCTAAATAAATATCGTCAAAAGTTTTGTAGCAGATTCCCTCCATTTTCAAAATCCTCGTAGACAAATTAAGATTTCTTAAAATGTGATATGGAACGAAACACACAGAAAACAACACAGTCAAAAATATGATCAATTTAAGGCTCCTTTGCTTCAGCAGAGTGTTGATATTCGCCTTGGTCATGAGGACGAATGCCACGTGCCCGTAGCAGACAAGGATGACAAGTAGAGGAATGACAAATCCCGTTATAGTCCAGCCGATGCTGTACGGCAGGTAATCCTTGATACGGTTGTTGCCAGTTGTATCAAAACAGGATCGTGTGGAATTTAACGCTGATTTGTCAAAGAACATATCAGGGAGAATTTGAATGATTACCAAAGTCCAAACAAGTGCACTTATGGCCACAGAGAGCCGTGTGTTTACAATACCTTTACTTTTCATGGGATAGACAATACCAAGATACCTGTAAACACAAATGCAGGTTAAAAACCCGATGCTGCCATAGAGGTTTAAGTGGAAGCAAAATCGTGTTATTTTGCAAAATACAGTTCCAAACATCCAAGTGCTGTCAGCTGCGTAATAACTGATTAGGAACGGAAGCGTAGAGACGTACAGTAAGTCGGCAATTCCAAGATTCAAAATGAAAACTTTTATGTCACCAAGTGTCCTCCATCGATTAAACACCAGTTTCAGTCCGCAGACGTTTGCAACAATTCCAATAGGGGATTATCACGCTTCCGGGTTTCACGGGCGGGATTTTTTAATTTTGTGCACGTACACTTCCGGCGCAGTTCAGCAATGGCTGAAATGAAGGCTAGATGTCACTGCTCTGTTCCACTTTGTACATAGAACAAACAACGCCAACCCATGGATTCCCGACTGAATTGAGTCTAAGGAAGAAGTGAATTAAAGCGGTTCGCCGGGATGAATGGCCCAACTTTAAAATAAAACAAGGTAGCACGTTTGTTTGTAGTCGGCACTTTAGTGAATCAGACTACACTAACGCTACAGGTGCTATCCGGCGGCTAACGAGGATAACTTTACCAATCGGGGTCGCATCAAGCGTCTGAAAATCGGGTTGTGCCCTCCCGTTTTCAGTGGAACAACTGGGGACTGCCAAGAAGGGAGTCCGCTTATAAAAGAGCATCAACTCGCTTAGGCCATGACGTTTGCCCAGCCCTTCCTCTGGAGCAGCCCCTGCCATGTGAGGAAGAGGCTATGGAGGAGGTCCCAGCTTAGGTGGTGATGACAGAACATGATTACGCCTCTGCTCCTAAACCAGGTATGTCAGTGTTTGCCGATGTTCTGAAATGTTGGCCTACCTCCTCATGATGACCTACCAGTACCCCATACTATGCTTAAACCATAGGTAGCACATCCTGTTAGGCAGTGGTGGAATTTAACGAAGTATACTTCGTTACTGTGTAACGTTAAGCTTACTTAAGTAAATGTTCCACGTATTTGTACTTTACTTAAGTAGAATCTATAGTGCATACGTTTGACTTTTTTACTTCGTTACATTTTGCAGCAATTATCTGTACTTTTACTCTACTACTTTTCTACAACACCATCGTTCCTTTACGTACCTTTCTCAACAACATTTATTGTTCAATCTGGACCAGCAGAACTGGCATTACGATCCACCAGACGTTTCCCTTGTCTACCCCGTTAATTTTCAGACTCTCATGTTTTTACTAGAGTAAATATTTCTCTGCTTATTTGTACTTTTACTTAAGTAATGAGTTTCAGTACTTCCTCCACCACTGCTGTTAGGTAGAAATGATAATAGAAATGTCTATCAGAATGCCCTACTGCTCATTATATTTTGCTTAAACCATAGATAGCACACCCTGACAGGTAAGAAATGTCTATCAGGATGTGCTACCTATGGTTTAAGCACAGAACGGGTTATTAGTACGTCATACCGTGGGTAGGTCAGCTTTTCAGAACACTGGCACAAAATGTTTAGTGTTATTGATGTCCCAGCATTTGACTAATACTACAATTTTAAAAGCTTCATCCCAAGTACAAACGTTGCATTTTATATCTTACTTGATTAAACGTAAAGGTGAATATTGAGCTATAAAAAGCTATTTCACGTAGCTTTAGAGGTCCAAACTACTTCCAATATGCAAGTCACAAACAATCTGGGTCAAATGTTTTCATTTTTCTCTCATCTCATACAGGTGCACTGGATGCTGCTGTTGCACGCATACAGCAATTGGAAGACCAAGTCAAGGAGCTGATAAGAGCTGTCACAGCTGAAAGTGGGTTGGGTGCATTTTCACAGATTTTGTGTTTTTTACACAAGATTCACAGCAATACGCAGGGTCAAGGAATACCGCATCTGGGAACACACTCTCCCTCTAACCTTGTCTGGGACAGTCAACCAGCTGTGGACCGTCTGTTGTGTGATGACCAACTTCCAGGGACCACTTGATTTAAAAGGCTACATCCCTGTAGTGTTTCCCCGATCCCATGCATTTAACTATATACTGAAAACATTGTATAGATGTACATAATTGAATGAAAAGTCATTCATCTATAATAAATTCTAGTCAGTCTGTCATGAAGGTATTCAAAATAATGTAAATAATGCAAATATGTAAATAAATATGTAATAATGTAAATAAATATGTAATAACGTACATAATGTAAATATGTAATACTGTAGTAAGTAATGTACTCAGAAAAGGGAATTAATAAAATCCTTTATTCATTCAGTTCATTTCACTTTCTGCTGTAGATACACATTCATATATGTACCAAAGAAGTACAGGTCCACCTTCTTTTTCATGTCTTTTATCACTTCATCATGAACCTCGCGGCACAGGTCCGAACCTGGAGTCGACCATGGTGAGTTGAGACAAGCCACGCAGCACTAATGATATTAGTGGTTGCGGCCTGAGGCTTTTCAGTCCTTTTCCAAGAGACAAGACTTGCGGGTCAGGGAGGGATCCTAAAACATAAAATTAAAAACAGTAAGTGTTAAATTATCCACACATCTCTTTAGCTTGTTTTGGTTTTCAATTCTGATGTCAAGAGTCTTTCTGGAGAATTGCTCACTGCAGTGTTCTATATCATATGGTAGCCAACAGTATGATATTGTTACAGTATTAACATTACCTGTGTATGCTTGATAGAGTGTTGATTTGCATACGCTGATGGCTTTGGTTCCCTAACAACCAAGTCCTGAACCGGCTCTGCATACACCTAGACCTGACAGCCACCACCCTGTCAACGATGTTGGACACTGGTGGACAAAACTATAATTAATGCATAAATACTGTGGATTGTTGATTCTAGCAAAAGAAGGCTCATATGCTGACGTTAGCTAGCTGACACTGACAGAGGCTAAAGTTCTTCCTATCAGAATAAATGGAATGGGTGCATTGACTCGTTTAAAGCTGAATAATCTTACTTTAGTTGGGTTTAACGTAGGTTAAACACGTTATAACCATACGACCATCTGAGTTGACGTTAGCATAAGCTAACCTACCTAGCTAATGTAATGTTATGTTAGCTAGCTAGCCACTCACCTTCATAGTCGTAGATGAAGTTCTCGAAAAAGAAACTGTATCCCTTGTCCACTTTGGAGCGGGCTGTGATGCAGTGTTGTTCAGTTAGTCGATGGTACGTCAGAAAAAGTTATTTTAGGTAAATTTACCAGGGATGCAGTATAAGTAAACTTGGGCTCATCCATCACGGGTACGCCAGAGAGATGAATGATTCACCGGAAGTGGCAGTGCACAAAAATCATGAATGCGGAAGTACGTCGTATCAGCGTGATAATGGCTTATTACGCACACAAGGACATAAACGGTGGGCAAAAAAATTTGCGTAAATTCTTGATCAATCCTCTTACACACAGTGAAGTTGAACTTGTCCATTTTCTCTTCGCGCTCAGCTCTCACGGTATTGCACATTAACAATATAACAAATATACAGTCCGAAAATCCCGCTCTTCATCTACTTTCGAATTCATGGTGTTGGATACATGTAAAAAGAGATGAAGGTAGGCTACCATCGTTACGCCTACTTCCTTTGTGACTTTCGCATAGAACATTTCACATAGCCTACTGAATTCTTGTGCATGTGCAGTGTCAGTGACAGTGTTGTTGTGGAGAAAGTCTTCACGTTGTGATTAAAGGTGTTTGAGTCGTGACTCACTCGGATCTTTCACCCGTGTCTTTAAATTAACCCATGAGTCGCGAGTCTCTAGTATCATTAACTCGGATCAGTTGAGTCCTACTACAATTCAATCTAAAACGATAAACAGCGCCACACACAAACCTCTTGCAACATTAGCTAGCCTCCTAGCCCTAGCCATCATAGCTGCCAAAAATGTAACAATTTCGCAGGCAACCACAACTCCACAAATCAACTCAAGCGACTGAGTGAGCAGGCAGTCCGAGGTAACTGGTTAACTTCCCGCAGAGCCGGAAACATTGCAGACTTACAGACCATGGGACTCAGATTGGAGCTTCTGAGTAGCAATCCAGGTTAGTCGGATCAGCCGGCCGGTTAGGCTACGTTGAGTACGAGTCAGTCGAATCAGCCGGCTACGTTGTCATGAGTGGATCTGCGAGAGCGAGTAGCTCCTCCTCGAGGTGAAAAGCAATTCCACAACAAAAGCCATTCTTTCACTTCTGAAATAACATTCAATGTTCTTCATGTAGCCTAGACATAATTAGATTTGGTGTACAGATGTAGCATATTAAAATGCAATTAGGTCGTGCAAACAGTCCGAACTGCACGCTCATGGAGCTGCTTGAGTATCTACCCGGGTCAGTCGAATCAGCCGGGCGGGCCGGTTACGTTGTTATGAGTGCGAGTCAGCCGAATCAGCCGGCTACGTTGCCATGAGTGGATCTTTAGAGCAGCGAGTAACTTCTCGTCAAGGTGAAAAAGAAATCCACAACAAAAGCCATGCTTTCACTTCTGAAATAACATATGTTCTGCACGCATAGCCTACTATAAAATGCAATTAGGTCGCAAAGACAGTCCGAAACATTGCAAGCTCTGTATGGAGTTGCTTGAGTAGGCTATCTGAGTCAGTCGGATCACCCGGGCGGACCGGTTACGTTATGTTGTTATGAGTGCGAGTCAGTCGAATCAGCCGGCTATTGTCATGAGTGGATCTGTAGACGAGCGAGTAGCCTAGTTTCTACTCGTGTTAAGGTGATAATAATAATAGGCCTAATGAGAATAGTAGTAGTAGTAGTAGTAGTAATAATAATAATAATAACAATAATAATAATTTATTCACTGCAGGGCATTTCTACGTTCCTGTTTCTATGTCTACATTGAAAGTCAATTGCTTAGGCTAGGTTAAGACAATAAATAAACAGTCTGGCTCAAACTGCTTTCTTTCCCGTGAGTGGGTGGAGATTTTGATGCTATTATATTAGGCTATTTTATATTATATTATATTATATTATATTATATTATATTATATTAGGCTACCTAACAGTATAGCTATGATTAATAGTAATATTAGTTGCCTAGCAGCCTATAATACTTATTAAAATAGATTCCTAGTAACCTACTATTAGTATATAGAAGTGGTAATAAACATTGTAGCAGAGTAGCATTAGACCTAGGCAAACTTTTCTATTGTTAACAAAACAACAACAAATAATGCATTATTACAATATAGGCTACCCTCTCTGTCAATAAGATCAAAGTTTCTGAACATGAGCACCAAAAAGATGAACAATGTGTGGATGCACTTTGACCAGAAGAGCAAAACTCTTAGGCTAAATGCAAGTACTGCAAAAACCTGGTTTCAAATCATGGAGGATCCACATCCAACATGAGAAGGCACTTAACGAAATGAAGCACCCCACTGCACTGCTTGAACGTAGGACTGAATTTCTTTGCGATTTAGCAATACTGACTCAAGTGACTCAAGTGACTCAAGTGACTCGTTCAACCCTGATCAGTTTAGTGAGTGACTCAGAATAACCCGGATCCTTAAAAGGAATCGAGTTTGACAGGCCTAGTTGTGATCATCATGCTTTGTGTTTCAGGGAAGCTTTTCCTTAATTAAGTGTGCTTGCTGAAAGCAGCACACTTATTGTTCTTCTTATTATTATTCTATTTTATTCCCTTTCAGCCCACTTTTTTGGCCAGTTCCTGCCCTTAGAGGTAGTGATGTCATTGATTAAATCAATGACATCAATACCTCTAAGGGCATAATAATTAAAGATACATTAAAACAATGCGTAACAAATTACGCCGCAATGAGAGTATAGTTCCATGTCAAATCAGCCTAGAAAATCGCCACGTTTCCTTTTCCATTAGTCTTAATTTAAGTCTGGACCTGTTAGTAGCACATCGTTCAGTGACACACCATGATGACAAGCGCTAGAATGGAAGACCACTCTAATTTGATCAGGCTTACATGGATGAGACACCAAATGTGGGTAAGTACCAGCATTCTTCTCTTTCGTTCAGCGGTGGAGTCGGTTCAGCATCATGATGATGGAAGATTTTCTCCATGACGACTAAGAGCCTACACTTTGTTATTAGGCAGGCATGTCCGAGGTAAACGAAAGGGATGCGACGCCACTGAGCTGTTCGTGTCGTCCATAAACACCTCTTTGTCCATTATTTGAATGAACAATTTGTCCTCAATTGAAGGACCTGTCTCTGTTCTTTCAAAGACTGTGCTACCTAATGTGTTTTCACAGGTGGAGCTACGACTGCAAGAGAGTAGCCTAGAAATCTAGACGCGCCCCTAGCGCCCCCAGGGCTAGTCTAGCAACTCTCCGTTGGCTTGTGAGCTCCAGAAATCGAAACTCAATCAGGCCAATAAAATCGTGTATAGAGTCGTTAGGTGGGCTTAACCTAATGATTGATGGCAGAGTTGCAATGGTTTGGCTTGAATTCCCTGCTACTTGAAAACAAATAAGATGGATGTTGCTGTTGGCGAACAGTGTGACACGAGTTGAGCTTTTATTAAGTTGGCAAACGTTTGAACTAGCCAACTAGCTCCGCTGGTGGGAAACGCATGGGACTCATAGCGCTGCCGCTGTCCTATTGCGTGCAGAGGGAATTTGAAACTGATTACCCCGCCCCTCGGACTGAGCACTGCGAACGGTGAGTGCCCAGACCCTACATTTTAATGTGGGTCTGGCTCGTCAGGCTAGCAAGAGAGGTAAGTGGTGGGAGAAAAGATTTTTTTTAGAAATGCTTTCTACATTCAGCGACTCTTTTAGAGAGATGTGGTTATGAGATAGTCTAAGTGTGAAGGGCGGCCATTACCTAGAATGTTAGTGTGATAAGCGCTCACAGTTGTAGGTTTGTGAGCAGTGCCTTGGCAGACTTCACCAACCACGACCCAGCCAAGGTCAGGCTTCTGTGCATATGGTGCATTTCTAGGCCCATTGTGCTGTTCTCTCACTTTGTGAACCTGTAGGATGTCATGTCTAAGTAAGAAGAGGATCTGCGCATCTGGATCAAGGGGGGGAATAAGGTGAGCAATAGACTTGAGGTGTGAATTGTGTTTTGCTGCCTCAGGAGTCAGTATCTCTGACCTGTCATCTGGCATGTGATTGCACTCAATGAGCGTAGGAAGTGGCACACTGCAAGTTCCTTCCAGTGACTGTGCGATGAAGCCTGTAGCTCTCCTTCCAGACATCTCTGTAACTCCTGCGCATGTGCGAAGAGTGTAAGGAGACTCTGTGCTTTTGAGGCAGAAGAAATCAAAGAATTCTGATCTGGCTAATGACCAGTTGCTTCGGCCGTCGAGTATTGCATAAGCTTTCACAGCTTTATTTGGCTGGCCTTCATGATGGACCTCAATGAGACAGATTTTAGAGCAGGACCAGGAACTTAGCGGATCTCCACAAACATCAGTGCATTTGGAGTTTAACGGCTAGGGAGGTTCTCTCATCTTCCTCCCCTGCATTGAGGGGATTAAAAGTCCACGAGGGCAGCCCTGGATGAAGGGATGTTACATGTGCAACACTGTTACATTCTGAGCATTGTACAGCACATACCTTTGCTATGTGACTGCTTGAAGAGCAGCATCTGAAACAGACATTATTCTCCTTTAAGAATGTCTTGCATTCCTCGATGCTTTTAGCCCGAAAGCTTCTATACAACGCCTGGGGGGGGGGCTTTTAATGAATAGGGCAGTGTCTGTCTATGTCTGGCCTGCTGCTTGACAAGTTGGTGATGTTTGGGGTTTGTGTGCGATAGATCTCTGTCTTGTGGGCAGAAACAAGGCTTTTAGACTGTCCATAACCTGTTACAGGGCTCTCTGGCTTCACAGCATTGACCACAGAAGGGCTCAGAGCAAAGCTAGGGTCATTATGCTTATAGGGTTTGTGACACACAAAGTCAGCAAAAAATGAGTAAGGTGGGAATGCTACCTGCTGATGAAGCTTATACTGGGAACCTTGAGACATCCATTTCTATTGGAGGTTGTGAGAGTTTATTGATGATGGGTGTCACACGTCGTGCCGTGTCCAGGTAAGTGAGCCCACGTAGGTAGCCCTCTAGCTTTGCAGACTCAACTTCTTTCAGCAGGTCTCCAAGTATTCCAAGCTTTAGAAGTTCTCTCATGTTAATTTTGGTTTTCCAGCTTATCAACAATAACTTTTTCAATAATCTCTGGACAGCCATAGCAGTGTTCAAGACGTAGCCACGCCATTCTTAGTCCTGCAGTGGGGTCAGTATTGTGGACAGCTCTTAGCCTCTTAACCTGCTCTGAAGACTTAACCATTTAACTAGAAGATCAAGCTCTTCGCTGGCTGTCAGCTTTAGCCCCTCTATGGCACTGAAGAATGAGGACTTCCAGGCCCAGTAGTTTTTAGGGGGATCGTCAAACTTGCTAAGCCCTGAATTAAAAAGCTCACGGCGTACGAGGTACCTGGCTATATGTCACTCATTCCAGTATGGTCGGCAGTGCATGGCTGACGCACTGGTTTTATGGGAGGCATACACAATAAGAATATCTAGAAGTAGAATAACAGTTAGTATCTGCAGTGATGCTTGTCTCCATGCATTCCTAAAAGGCTTGTTTAATTTAGGTGGAAAATATATACATTTATGGATATTATTTAGTATAGCCTATGTAACTACTTGTCCTGTTGGTGATGGAGCACTGACAGTGTTGCAACAACTTTTATTCCATAATCTTTTTTAAACGTGTGGCTGTGGAGCTGTACCAAAGATTGTTAAGGCGGAGCAAAATATTTCATCCGGAGCCACTTCCGGGAACCCGCATCGCACGAGGTGGGGGGGGGTTTGCAAAATCACCCTTTATGCAGAGCAAAGGCAGCGACTGCTCCATTGAGGTCTATGGCCATAGCTCAGAATTTCCCCACATATGCTAAGATCTTGGTTCTATAGAGTTAGTAATGTGAATTTTGGGCACGTTTTCATGATCCTCAAACCCTTCTGAACATCTCAGGTACATTTTTAGCATTTCTGAGCATTCCAGTCTGGAGAAAATCGACCTTATATCAGGTGTGCACCTGTTATTTATTCTGCTGCTGTTGGCCGGTTGCTACCTACGCTCATCAATATATATACATCAACGACACGCTTCTTTATGTGGACAGGATTCGATCCCCATTTTGCGCCAATAGACATGAACTACGACAAACTATCTTGCTCCGCCTTAACAATCTTTGGCTGTACTCTGTACTCTGGCTCTACTTTGAGCGTAGGACTGACCATTAGCTGGCTGGTAAGGAAGAGAGGGGTATGGCTGCATACCTGTATGTGTGGCAGCATATGGCTGGTGTGTTGCTCTGAGTGGAGGGGAAGAGTGCGGCTGATGCGCTTTACTTTGAGCATGTCTGACCATGAACTGGCTTGTGAAGAGGAGCGGGGTTTGACTGCTTGCCCGTAGGCTCTGCAGTGTATGGCTAGTACACTGCTCTGGTAGGAGGGGGAGCTGTTTGGACCTGTTGTGTTCCACCCGCTGTGATGGTGCTTTTTCACTATTCTGTCCTCCAGCATGCATGTCTATTTGGCACAAGTTGACAGATAGCTAAACAGTTAGTAGTGCTGAATGAAAACCCAGACGTGGAAAGTAAAGTTGACTCTTATAAGGGCATTGGTACCGGTAACCACTGAATATGTAAAACTTAATACAAAAATAATATTTAAGATTCAAGATTGTCTTTATTACATCTCATTATACAGGTATAAGAATAAGAGAGCAAAATTCGTGTGTTTTTTTTTTCTCCTCAAAAAATAAATAATAAATGAATCGATGTCATAAGTAAACACTGTAAATATTGTAAATACAAAGTATGAATACACCAATTGGAATGAACTACAGCCTCTGCTGCATTACATGCACTAGTGACTGAGCTAATAGACTGCACAGTAAATGTATTGGGTGAGCTGCTTGAATTCACAAAATACACACGCATATACTGTAGGATCATAAAATATTCGTTAACAACATTACTTACAAGCAAAGCTTCTCCTAGGCGTTTAAACACATAGATGAAATAGATTACAGAAAGAAAAATAAGCTATGCTTTCTACTGTAAATGTTGGTCATAAAATGGTGTGTGTAGGCCTGCGTTCAGGTGAATTGCAACAGAAAGTGATATATTGTTTGCGTAGCAGATAAAGTCACTGACAGTAGTATATTTTGCATACACAGCCAGCAAGGATTTTAAAGACGGCGCGGTTTGACAGTGGGTTTGGCTTTTGAGTTAGACCAATCACATAGACCTAGGTCAGAAAAGGGAAATAGGGAAAAGACCCTGCCCCGAAGTAGGAGCTGAAAGAGTTATAGGAACTGCGGTCAGAGTAACTTAATAATCCCCAACTGGTCAGAACACAAAAAAAAAATGGTTATAGGAAATGCACAAATCCCGTCAGTGGAACTGCACCTAATTAAGTGACATCCAGACCAGGAACTAGCTATCCTGCTGTATCAGGAAAGGCCAGTGTGTGTGTTGTTAATACATAACATGGTAGCTTCACATCTGGTTCCTCAGCTGAAATGACAAATCATGAGTTCTGAATGACATGAAGATGCAAATGTATTTAAAAATGTGTTGGCTGTGAACCAATATTAAACTAAAAGAAATGGTATGGAAGACATTTGATATTGTGTGGTGATGCATAAACAATACACCCCATATTCCTCTAACACCAATTATTCATAGTATCAAGGAGCTGGCATGGGAGATTATGAGTTAAAGGGATATTCCACCATTTGGGGAAATACACTCGTTTTCCGTTAGCATCTCTCCTATAAGATAACGGTCTAATCTGATTCAATGAGCTGGAGCTAAAAGTGTTACTGTCAGACTCAGAGAACGGCTGGATGAACTGGGGAAAGGTAAAACTCAATTGTTTAACTCAAGGGGAGGTGGAAAACGAGTGTATTTCCCCAGATGGTGGAATATCCCTGTAAGGGAATTTTGTTGACACTCCAACATGGTATTTCTATGCAAGGTAGCCTATTCAACAGGAAATGTTGAATTTTGTAGATTGTAACCTTTGATCTGACTGACATTTAGCCAACAGCATTGGCTCTGATGGATTTTGTAATGGATGAGAAATAGTGTTACTAACAGTAACCTACTAACATGATTCACACTCACACTTTAAAATGTAATGCGACGCTTGCAACATGCACAATAACAATATCTAGAAGTATAACATAGTATCTGCAGTGATGCTTGTCTCCATACATTCCTAAAAGGTTAATTTAAATTAGGTGGAAACTATATTAATTTGTGGAAATTATTTAGCCTATGTAACTTGTCCTGTTGGTGATGGAACACTGACATTGTTGCAACAACTTTTATTCCATAATCTTTTTTACATACAAACGTAATCTACAAGTAAACTTTGGAACATCTGGAACAGGGGCTATCAAATAAGTGGTCATACCATCTCCTCAGTATCATGGGAAAATTATAGGCTGCTTGTACAAATCTAACAGTCAGACATTTGAATACAATACCAGAGTGGCAGGTAGGCCCACCTAGTTTACAAATTATGACGCTATAACATTTTTTTTGTCTTTGTATAGCCTATAGCAGGGGTGGGCAACTAATTTCCCCAAGGGGCCACATGACAAACTGGGACTGTTGAGGAGGGCCGGACCCAAAATACCGAACTCAAGTCTGAACTCAATTCTGTTCAATTCTATTCTGTTCTTGCATAACATTAAGTAAATCATATGGTTTTGTTTACTAGTCGTAAGAACAGATGAAAATGTGAGGGAGACAAAGGAAAAACAGCAATATTTAATTCATGTCCAGTATTTAATCCTCATTATGGAAAATGATTTTTTGACAATGACATTTTTTTTCAGTTTTCAAAGACTGATATAAAAAAGTACTACAATATCTATATAATTAGGCTAGGTCATGAAAATGTGAAGGAGTCAGTACAACTGATAGGCCTGTGCCACCATTTCACACTCAGCAATATTTCATCATTAAATCATTACCATCATTAAATTAACTCTATGCAGAATTAGACTACGAAAATGTGGAGCAGACAATAGTAGGCTGTCATTAGTTAATCAACATGCACAAAGAAAACTATTTTAAAAATGTAGGCTATGGTTTTGCTTTATGCACCATAACTGTGATTGGTCAATTCGCTCTGTGTGTTGAGCCGGCTGCTTCAAGCAACCTGTGGGTAGTAGCATCATACTAGTTCGCTAACATAAGCTTTGCAAATAAACTCAGACATATTTTGGTTACAATTACGGGGTTATCCGATTGTAAACTGTCTATCTGCCAGTAACTTTTTGAAATGAACACTTCGTATCGCCAACGAGCACCATGTAGGAGTTCGTTCTAACAACCTTTGCGGTGGTGAGCGACGCAAACATAAGACACAAAACTTTGAAAGGTTTACGCCGACGTAAAGGCAACTGCATTGTGTCGACGCAGAAGCATAAATTCACCAGCACATCAGTGAGGGTGTTTACGTCGTATGCATCCACGCACAAATGTATGGGCGTACAAATAGCAGTCGCTTTCAAAATAAAAACAACGATATTGATTTGCATGCATTATCTCTATGCTAGGCTCTTGACTATTGTTCTTTCACGGACCTTACGCGGGCCGGTCAGGGAAAGCCCACGGGCCGGATGTGGCCCGCGGGCCGTATGTTGCCCATGTATGGCCTATAGGCTACTACAGCATAACAACTGAACAAGTGCAAAAACCTATAACGTCAACTGCTGTTCAAACATCAGCAAGTCCTGAAAGTTTAAGAAGGTGACAGTAAAGTAACAGCAATATTGGGCTCTGCCTCCGTATTTAGACTACCGTTAAATCCATCTCCCTTGGTTTGCGGTAAATTACAGCATCGCCCAGTTGCGCCAATGACCTTCGAGTTCTTTTACTTAAGCTGTGAAAACGCATAAGAAAATCGTCGTTCCCGACAAGGTAGATGAGAGGATTGATGGCGCTGTTCAAGGAAGCGAGACCTCGGCTGACTTGATAGGCTAAATAAATATCGTCAAAAGTTTTGTAGCAGATTCCCTCCATTTTCAAAATCCTCGTAGACAAATTAAGATTCCTTAAAATGTGATATGGAACGAAACACACAGAAAACAACACAGTCAAAAATATGACCAATTTAAGACACCTTTGCTTCAGCAGAGTGTTGATATTCGCCTTGGTCATGAGGACGAATGCAACGTGCCCGTAGCAGAGAATTATGACAAGTAGAGGAATGACAAATCCCGTTATAGTCCAGCCGATGCTGTACGGCAGGTAATCCTTGATAAGGTTGTCTCCAGTTGTATCAAAACAGGATGCTGTGGAATTGAACGCTGATTTGTCAAAAAACATATCTGGGAGAATTTGAATGATTACCAAAGTCCAAACAAGTGCACTTATGACCACAGAGAGCCGTGTGTTTACAACACCTTTACTTTTCATGGGATAGACAATACCAAGATACCTGTAAACACAAATGCAGGTTAAAAACCCGATGCTGCCATAGAGATTTAGATTGAAGCAAAATCGTGTTATCTTGCAAAACAGAGTTCCAAACACCCAAGTGCGGCCAGCTGCGTAATAACTGACTAGGAAGGGAAGCGTAGAGACATACAATAAATCGGCAATTCCAAGATTCAAAATGAAAACTTTTATGTCTCCAAGTGTCCTCCATCGATTAAACACCAGTTTCAGTCCGCAGACGTTTGCAACAATTCCAATTACGCACACAAGGACGTAAACGGTGGGCAAAAAAATGTGCGTAAATGCTTGATCAACCTTCTCACATTCAGATTTGTTGTCCATTTTCTCTTCGCGCTCAGCTCTCACGGTATTGCACACTAACAATTTAACGAATATACAGTCTGATAATCTCACTCTTCAACTACTTTCGAATTCATCGTGTTGGACACGTGTAAAAAGAGATGAAGGTACCATCGTTAACGCCTACTTCCTTTAAAATTTTTGCATACAACATTTCACATGATGATTTTTTGTGCAGTGACAGTCTTCATGTTGTGGAGAAAGTCTTTATGTTGTGATCATCACGCTTTGTGTTTCAGGGAAGCTTTTCCTTAATTATCTATCTTCTTATTATTCTTTTCTATTCCCTTTCAGCCCACTTGTTTGGCAAGCTCCTGCCCTTAGAGTTATTGATGTCATTGATTAAAGAGATATTCCACCATTTGGGGAATTACACTAATTTTGCACCATCCCCTTGAGTTAAACAATTGATTTTGTACCTTTCTCCAGTTCATCCAGCCATTCTGAGTCTGCCACTTTTAGCTTCAGATCATTGAATCGGATTAGACCATTAGCATCTCGCCTGCTAGCATCACGCTTAAAAGTGACTAAGATTTCTGGAATTTTTCCTATTTAAAACTTGTCTCTTCTCAAGTTAGAACGTGTAATAAGACTAACGGAAAAGGAAACTTGGCGATTTTCTAGGCTGATTTGACATGGAACTATACAGCTTTTTCACATAAAAAAAAAGTAAACTTGATCATTTATAGATTTTGAACATCTGGACCAAGCCTATCAAATAAATGGTCATACCATCTCCTCAGTAGGCCTATCATGGGAAAAGGCTAGGCTACTTGTATAAATCTAACAATCAGACATTTGTATACAATAGCAGAGTGACAAACAAAAAAACAAGCTAGCCATGTAGAAAGCAGGTCGGCCCAGAGTTTAAAATTACACTATACACAGGTTTCCTGTTTACAAACATTACTGGGTGCATGTGAGTCCAGAAGGCAGAAAGCCAGATTGGTGACTTGGTCCGCTGCTTCAATAACCTTAAGTATTGAAGCTTCCTTATTTCCATTTATTTTGTCTTTTGTAGGCTATGGCACGGCGTTATGGGTGTTTAGTTTTCAAAACAATTTTTTAAAAGCTGGTTATGTCTTCGATGTTTCTGCGCAAGTTCAGCAGACAGTGCCAGACTTGAGTTTCTGGGGATGTAGCTTGAAAGTGTGAAAGTGTGAAAATCATTTCCAGTAAAGGACAGTGTTGCAACAGTGTTGTTTAGGTACCTTAAATGTGCACGAACTGTCTCAGAGAGTAATCGCTGCAACCAGGAGATGAAGGAGAACTGAGATCCACAGCACATCTTCTGAAATGCTTTTTTTTTTGTGTGACCGACTGTACCTATAGGGTACATATAAGTGCACGACTACGCCACTTGGGGCCTTTCACACCAAGATATGTTGTAAACCCAAGTATATTTGATGAGACACACAGATAAGATGATTAAAGACAGAGACGTGATTCCAGTACAAAAATAAACAAGATTTTATTAATATGGAATTCACTTAAAAGGCCATTTATGCGGTTAAGCACTAGAGCGCAGATCCACTATGGTGAACGGCAAGGGGAAGTGGTAATGGCTGCCACCAGGGATATTACTCTTTGGGACAGTAGCAGGGGAGAAATAGCTGGGAAGCTGATGGGGAGCAGTTACCTGTCCTGGGAGAAGTGTGAGGCCAACACAACACTCGTGCTCTTGACTCTGGTGCCTATTCACACAGACACACACACACACGCATAGGCACAACTACTGCAACAATGTGATCACAGCAAATGGTGAGGTGCACGTTACCACTACAAAATACTGTGAGCAGTGCGCGAAGAGGAGGACTCAGATCCGGCGACCTGCCCCGTGAGCAGCTTCACTATTACTCTGGAGAAGAGAGAAGGGGGGGGGGATGGTTAGCACTCGGTGACTGAGAAAACAGTAGAGCAAAGCTTAAGGAAGGATGTTACTGGTAGCAAACTACTGGGGCAGCCAGTACCACACATGCCCTAATGCCGTGAAGGAGAGAGGCAACAGGAGGCTAAAAGGTAACGGCCAAGTCAAATAATACCAAATGAAACCAACTAAACAGAAAAGAAAACAAACAAAACGGCAAAAGCTACTTTACATTAATTTTACAGTAGGCAAAACAGCAGTGGCAACTGGTTCTGGAGACACAAAACAGTCAGAATCAGTCATCCATAAACAATACACAATCAACAAACAACAGTTTTCCATTGACAGGATTTACACATTCACACTAGGCATCATTCTACTTTACCTCAATGCATCCTAAAAGCAAACACAACATGGCAAGGGGACCCCCTGGCATGAGAACACTGCTGTACACAAGCATATGTCAGATACAGCGAGACAGGCATTTGAATCATAGACTGAGGACATGATTAGCTCACATGTGCTACATCATACTAAAGCGGCAACAATCACATATAGGTAGTAAACAGACATAGATAAGAGCAAAAGGGTTTACAGACAAATATTTCTCTCCCTAACGAGAGTTACAAATAAATGTACCTTTGTTGGCTAGGTTCCTTGGTAAACAGTGCAGGGCTTCGTTGAAACGTCTTTTCACCCGAGACCCATGTTACAATGTGGCTATTAAATATACGTACAACCTCACAAACATGGTAGCCTGACGTTAAACCAACAATGATTAAAATAGTGTACTATTACCTTCAGTAGTAGATCTACCCACCAACTACTCGGAAGCGTCTGGCGACAGTAGGACACCTGTTGCCCACAGTTTAACATTAGATAAACAAATAAATACAATCATATGATCGTGTAGCAGATGAGGCAATAGCACGTACCTTTCACAGACGAACACCCAGGGAACCAAGGATAGCCGAATCGGCAGTGTTTACAGAAACCAGGGATCTTAGTCGGCCTACCGGTGAGCCTGTTATTTTATAGAAAGTGGTGTTGCCGCTAAGGAAACCTAGCCACTTAGAAGCTAACTGGAAGGCGTGACAAGGGGGAAAGGAGCTACGGTAACAGCAGGAGGACAAACTTAATACAGCAGTGGCTCTACCGGTTACATTTGCAATGCAACAATGTGGCGAAAATGAGGCTTGAGTTGGTGGATTCATTTATGAAAAGTGAGCAGCAATGGCAGGCAAAATGGGAATTATAAGAACCGTTTAGGCTCGATGGGTTAAGCACGGAATGTTTTCAACTGCTTGCGACGCCCCTGCATATTGATTGAAACCAGGGGCGCAGGAGGCACGAAGGACGTGGGGGATATGTCCCACGCAGTGATGAAGAGAGCCGGCATCCCCCTCACTTTTGATAAGGAAAAAAAGCCTTATAGGTACGCTAAATAAATAATAACATATAGGATTTGCGCTAACTGTAAAACTCCCCATTACCAGCATCACATCACTAACCACAGCCATCTACAGTACTGTAAGACTGCACAATCTCATATTCACTCTGTTGGATATCTGAAGCCAGTTTGTCTACTAACAATCATAAAATAATCCAGGCTACTTGCTTAGCATAAATCATTTATCATCATCTTTATTTGAGGCAGGCTGGTATTCGAGGCAGGCTTTAGACATGCATTTCGTTTGGAGCGGCATGCATACCCGTAGGCTATCAAAAGCATTTTCGGTTTGGTTTGGGATTTAATTTACTTTTGGACTGTTGGGACTGATGGGCACTGAAATCTGGAAGATATTTGATGGTTCACTGTTAAGTTTCATGCAGTTGAAAAAGTGTCGGGATTTCCACTGCTGTTTATTGCCAGACAAGGCAGCCCTTCATTGAATAGGGGTTGTGCTGCAATGGAAACCTTTTTGCGTAGCCAAGTAGCCTAAATTGAGTTATTGTTTAGTTATGCATGATTTAGCTTTTTTTTTTTAAATAAAATTCATAGGCTGGAATGCCTTGAGTCGCAACAATTGTGTTTAAATGTAGTAGGCTTCAGCCTCTGGCAATTAGCTCGAAAGGGGCGGCAAAAAAATGAGCTTGAGAACGTGTGTTGGAGACCCATGGTAGGAAAACGACTTTTCTTTGCCAACCGTAGGCTATTAATCCAACCAACATAATACAATACAATACAACATATAATAAAATATTAAGAAGAGGTTATTTCATTGACTTAAATCGAACAATGTCTTCTAGTGGACTGATGGCAATTGTTGGTATGGTAGGCAATTGTTACCCCGTCTTGTATATGGGAACCTGCCTTTATTTGTCCTGCTATAAATAGAATCAATCCCGGGCATAATTTGAGGATTTATGGTAGCCTAGTCCTCAATTCCTCCTGCTCAACATGACGTTATGTTTATGATAACAAACTCAACTAGCCTACTTATAAACTCGTTTTCACTAGCCTAACTATAAAATACAAGTCTATCAACGTTTTTGTTCTAAGACATTTATTTCAAACATAATTTCAAGACACAAATTGGATACTTTTGGTTACCTTGGTGCATAAATCCCAGAGAGTAGGCTACCACACCCCAGAGTGATGGGCCTAGCGTTCTTATGCGTTCAGTGTGGGGTATAAACAAGCTGAGAATTTAGCGGTGTCACGTCTGCCTGTCACAGACGTGGGGAGCTCTTTGAAGCTTGGGATAATGTGATACAGTCACTACAGTAACAGTATTTTATTTTACTTCTTATGTATTTTTTTTTTCAATTTTATAAATGCTTTGTTTAAATGCTGTTGGAACAAATAGTTGATTATAAAGGCAACTTTCTGTTGCAATTTTCTGTGTGTTCTGGACTGGTAACTTGTTAAGCCAACACTTGTTAAGTTCTAAAGTTGCATAAATATTAACTGCAAACACACAGTGGAGAGTTGATTTGGTTTATACCAGACAATTTAAGTAGGCCTAACTAGGCTATTTGATCATGTAGTCTATGTTTGGATCATAGGCATGATGATTCATTCATGGCTTCATAAAATATCAACATCCCATGTTGCTTTTTTCTACCATTAGCCCAAGTAGTGACCAGTATTCTACCATTGGCCCAAGTAGTGAAAACAATTGTTTGAAAACAATCAATGGTATTATCTTAATATTCTGGCAAGTTTAAAATATGATGGTCGAAAGTGGGCCAGAGGTGGCAATCCGATATCTGGAAATCTGATCTCACTATGGGTTTGTGTTCACAATTTGGTCCCCCTCACTTTCAAAATATCTCCTGCGCCCCTGATTGAAACTGTCGGGCAGTGTTGTTGATCTGTATTGTTGAAAACTTAAAACAAATGAAATATTCGGCCTCATGTTGTACGAGCAGAACTGAACTATGTTTGGGGGAAATATTAGATTCCTGACCACTTTTGCAGTCTATAGGCCTTAGGTCTATTAGAGAGATGCGCTAAACGCTAAAGATATGGTGCGTAATGGAGATTCCAAAGCGCTCTTCTTTGGCCAGAACCAACGGAGAGCGATCGTGGATAGGTCCGTCCTATCCACCGAAACATTACAATGCAACAAAATATTTAAAGAGCATCAAGCTATTAAAATCTCTATTATGTAAGCACATAATATAACAGTATAGTCAGTCATTTTTATTAGGTCAAACAGTGATTTGATAATGTTTTTTAAGGCCCAATTGGTCTGGTCCATCAAAAACTGGAATCCAACTGAACAAGTGCAATAACCTATAACATCAACTTTTTTTCTTTCAAGCAAGTCCTGAAAATTCAAGAAGGTGACAATAAAGTAACAACAGTATTGGGCTCTGCCTCCTTATTTACCATTGAATCCATCTCCCGTGGTTTGCGGTAAATTACAGCACCATTCAGTTGCGCCAATGACCTTCGAGTTCTTTTACTTAAAGGGACACCAGGCAAGCCTGATCCCTCTCTACGACACTCCCCCTCGCTCGGTCTGAAGCTCTTTTCCTTTTCTTTGCGTCTAGCGTCAAGGGTTTTCGCTGCTTCTTCGCTGGCTCTGCCATTATACACACGTTTGCAACAATCTCTAGCATTTCGTTAGCCTGCCTCTGTGCTGTAAACTGATTCTGCTTCGGTCAGCGGGTAGGATACACCGAACTTGCAAGTGGGATATTCTTCCTACAGGCAGTAGGGGCGGGCGAGAGAGCCTTCATTAGCCCCGTAATGAGTCATTTAACCATATACCGACTTACGAAGATGATTAATTAACACGAAAACGTTGCCTGGTGTCCCTTTAAAGGGAAACTTGGCAGGATTAGCTATATTTCCCTCTCTGCTGGAGAAATTGTGCATTATGCTATTCAAACTGTGGAAAAAGGTAACGATAAAGCATATGGATTTGTTTACAAGCTAGCGAAACGGTTAGCATAACAATGTGGATGTTACAAGGTAAGAAACACGATTTAAAACAAGTTTTGTATCTCACTTCTCTTTCCGGGACGGCAGTATCAATGTTGCAAAGTTGGTTTTCCGCCTGGGGACACTAGGGGCAGCGGGGACTATTGACAGTGATAGTCACGGTGCGTCTGTGGAGGTGCGTCTTTGCGTGTCCGACAGTGTCCATTTATTTCGACCCAATCACCAACATAGCTGGATGTGCCAGTCTTCGTAACTTGGATGTGCCAGGATGTGCCAGTCATCGTAATGATAGCGTCCGTAATGGACGTGGTACAGACAGCAGGGGTAGTAAAAATAGGGCTTTAAAGAACTACAAAGTCACCCGCGATAGGAACTGATTTGACCAGGCTACTTTATTGTATAGTATAGGGTTTGTGGTTATAGTAATAGTTTACTGTTGTTGGTTTACATTGTACTGTTTCCTGTTAATTTGTTATGTGGGTGAAATGACAAAAAAAGAAAGTAAACCTGCTCAAATATGTTCAACATCCAGTATTTACTGAAAGGTGCATAATTCGAGGTGGTTGCCATCCAGTGACATCATAATATGCCAAGTAGATGGGTAAATTTACCCCTTCATAAACTTTTGTTTATACTCAAAGATTTTCACATTTACCAGGGTTCTCAAGTTTTGAGCTCATCTTTACGGTGCCCCTAAGGGGACATGAGCAAAATAAAATCTAAAGTTTAGTTTCATGTGCTCACATGAAACTTTCATGTGCGCACGTGAAACTTTGATTTCACGCACGGGAAAGTTTCATGTGCACACATGAAAGTTTCACGTGCGCACATGAAAGTTTCATGTGAAAAGGTTTTGCGTGCGCACACAAAACTTTCATGTGCTCACATGAAAGTTTCACGTGAGCACATGAAACTAAACTTTAGATTTTTTTTTTCTCATGTCCCTACAGGGGCTCCGTACATCTTGGAGTGGGATTAAAAAATTAAAAACAAATAAAATTTAATAAAGTATGTGCACTATTTACTAAGTAGAGTGCACCATTTACTATTTACTATAAGGAATCTAATCTCTGTCATCTTTAGTAGAACTCGCACCCTATGTAGCAAAAGGAGTGCACACATGGACAGATTATGAGGCAGTGTGCGCCTGGGCAAAGATGTCAACTAACTCAGCTAAGTTAGGAGGGTCTGGGGGCATCCCCAAAAGAAAATCTTGAAAAATGACCCCTTAAATAATGACTTCTGGTGAGTTTTATGGAAAGAAACATTAATCCTTTGAGACCTAGGCAGTGTAATTTGTCGTTATGAGGGCCATCCATCCTACTGTATATCTAGTATTTGTTGTATTGTTCAGGACAGTCAGGGATTTTGCCCATCAGGGAAAGCATCATGTAATAATACTTGCATAGCCTATGTCTCTTATGTAAGCCTTTTTGTCATGGACAAATTACCTGTGTTTTTGCATTAGTGTCACAGGAAGCATGCCAGTAGAAATAACATATTTAGGTGGGATTATGTGGAATCTAGCAATATACGAATCGTGACGGTGGGATATTCCATGGCTTAGGAATTTAGATAGATTGATAAATATATACTTTATTGATCCCCAAGGGGAAATTCAAGGTCCAAGTAGCTTAAGACATCACACACAACATACACTACACCACCACCAAGGGGATCAAATAGACTGTTGACGGTTGCTAAAACACCTCTGCGAGTGAAAGGCTTATCACTGTTGGCAACGCAGAATGTGAATGTGTCATTTTTGAGATTCCAGCACAGTCCAAGGCTGTGTTGTATCGGTGGAGAGTCTATCTGTAAGTCCAGGTCTTTCGGATCTTTTCTATAATCGTCTGAAAGAAACGCTTGCATGACCGCTGGGTCCATTGGCTGCTGCCATGCTCGCAGAGGATTTTCTTGAACTAGTTGTGGAACTATACCACTGACTTGCTTTCCGACTGACTAGAGGAGTTGATGGGTCTCTCTTCTGTATTCTCTTCCATCTTGTATTTGTCGTGCAGGAAGTGGAGTGACAAAGGCTAAAGATGAATGAGGATGAAGAGTAGCTGCCTTCTTGGACCTGTTTTTGTTCCAAAGATGAATGAGGATGAAGAGTAGCTGCCTTCTTGGACCTGTTTGTGTTCCACCCGCTGTTATCTGCCCGCTGTGATGCTGCTTTTTCACTATTCTGTCCTCCTCCTGTGCATGTCTATTTTGTTGATAGATAGCTAAACAGTTAGTAGTGTTGAATGAAAACCCAGACATGAAAGTAAAGTTGACTCTTATAAGGGCATTGTTACAGGTAACCACTGAATATGTGAAACTAAATACAAAAATAATATTTAAGATTCAAGATTGTCTTTATTACATCTCATTATACGGGTATAAGAGAGTAAAATTCTTGTGTTTTTTTGCTCCTCAAAAAAATAAATAATAAATGAATAAATGCCATAAGTAAACACTGTAAATATTGTAAATACAAAGTATGAATACACCAATTGGAATGAACTACAGCCTCTGCTGCATTACATGCACTATTTACTGAGCTAATAGACTGCACAGTAAATGTATTGGGTGAGCTGCTTGTTTCACAGAATCACAGTGTAAGGATTCACAAAATACACACGCATATACGATCATGAAATATTCGTTAACAACATAACTTACAAGCAAAGCTTCCCCAAGGCGTTTAAACACATAGATGAAATAGATTACAGAAAGAAAAATAAGCAATGCTTTCTACTGTAAATGCTGGTCATAAAATATTGTGTGTAGGCCCGCATTCAGGTGAATTGCAACAGAAAGTGATATATTGTTTGCATAGCAGAAGCTATGGTTATGTCATTGCACAAGGCTGTTTACCATCCATTTGTGTCTAGACTGGAGCAGAGTGCTTCTGAATGCTGTCCATTCTCATTAATAAAGTCTCTGACAGTAGTATATTTCCATATATTTTGCATACACAGCCAGCAAGGATTTTAAAGACGGCGTGGTTTGACAGTGGGTTTGGCTTATGAGTTAGACCAATCACGTAGACCTAGGTCACTAAGGGTCCATATGCGGAAAAAGGAAATAGGGAAAAGACCCTGCCCCGAAGTAGGAGCTGAAAGAGTTATAGGAACTGCGGTCAGAGGAACTCCCCAACTGGTCAGAACACAAGAAAAAAATGGTTATAGGAAATGCAAAAATCCCGTCAGTGGAAATGCGCCTAATTAAGTGACATCCAGACCAGGAACTAGCTATCCTGCTGTATCAGGAATGGCCAGTGTGTGTGTTGTTAATACATAACATGATAGCTTCACATCTGGTTCCTGGGCTGAACTGACAATTCATGAGTTCTGAAGGACATGAAGATGCAAATGCATTTGAAAATGAACCATGTTGGCTGTGAACCGATATAAATGGTATGGAAGACATTTGATATTGTGTGGTGATGCATCCATATATATATTCCTCTAACACCAATTATTCATTGTATCAAGGAGTTGGCATGGCAGATTATGAGGTATGGGGATTTTGTTGACACTCCAACATATGCAAGGTAGCCTACTCAACAGTAGAAAAAACAGAGGCGCACTCAAGGGCTTGATAGTAATACAATTTGTATTGAGAACCGAGGTTTTAACAATGAGTCTAAGGACAAAACCTGGCCCACCTGGTGGAGTTCACGCACCAGGCAAAACATCACAAACTTAAGGCGCAGACGCCGATTCGCCATTGAGCCTACTCAACAGGAAATGTTGAATCAGGTAGTTTTGTAGATTGTTACCTTTGATGTGACTGACATTTACAGCATTGGCTAAGCTGATGGATTTTGCAATAATGGATGGGAAATAGTGTTACTAACAGTAACCTTACTAACATGAGTCACACTTTAAAATGTAATGCGACACTTGCAACATACACAATAAGAATATCTAAGTAGAATAACAGTTAGTATCTGCAGTGATGCTTGTCTCATCAGGGTTCCCACTCTTAAGTCAAATGTAAAATTCCATTACTTTTCCCTGGCGAAAAACCTGAATTTCCATGACTTACTATATAAGTTACTCAAGGAAGCAGTAAAGCTAAAAATCTTTACACTTACCCCCCCCCTATAGTCTTGTAGACTATTTGGAATGTATGTCAGGGGTTCTGATATAGAATGACTACACAAAATATGGAATGATTACACAAGTCTCTATTTTTGCATTTTCTTTGTTGGTTCAATGGGTGTGTATAGGACGGACATACCCTATACACTGCATCTAGTTATTGCTAAGGGATATACACTGCAGCTAGAAAGTAGGGAGGCACCAAAGGCGGAGGGGGGCATTTTTGATCAAATTTAATTGAGACATAGTAAGATTAATCTGACAATGTAAAGCACTATACAGATTGTACATGAAAAAATGTTGTCATATATGGATTCCCAAGAGTTCAAGCTTTTAAGTAAGGGATAATGTAGGCTATAGGTCATTATGGGGAAAATAAGTCCCGACAGGGCGAACCGGACCCCGACGCGTCAGCGGAGGGGTCTTGTTTCGCCCTGAAGGGACTTATTTTCCCATAATGACCTATAGCCTACATTATCCCTTACTTAAAAGCTTTTGAATGAATGAACTTGAATCAAACATTCTTTAGAACACAGCTGATCAACCGTCTGCTTTCACTTTTGAATGATGTTCCAAGCGCAAACTCCTTTGCCATTGACAGCGGTCATTCTTGTTTTCAGAGGTCCTTTCCCAAGAAATAATGACCGCTAGAACTTTCGGAAATCCCATTCAAGTCAATGGAGCATTCTACTTGCATTGTGAAGAGCCATATAATATTACTATGCTACATAGCAATAGGGACACAGTGTAGATATACACCAATATGTGGAAATATATTTGTATTAATGTATTTTGGCAAGTAAATTCCCTGACTTCATGTCTGGAATAGACTTTTTAAAATTCCATGATATTAGAAATCCATGCATTCCTAAAAGGCTCATTTAATATATGAATGAATAATCTATAACATAAACTGCTGTTCAAACATAAGAAAGTCCTGATAGTTCAAGGAGACAATAAAGTAACAGTATTGGGCTCTGCCTCCGTATTTACCGTAGAATCCATCTCCCTTGGTTTGCGGTAAATTACAGCACCACTCAGATGCGACAATGACCTTCGAGTTCTTGTACTTAACCTGTGAAAACGCATAAGAAATTCGTCGTTCCCGACAAGGTAGATGAGTGGATTGATGGCGCTGTTCAAGCAAGCGAGTCCTCGGCTGACTTGATAGGCTATATAAATATCGTCAAACGTTTTGTAGCAGATTCCCTCCATTTTCAAAATCCTTGTAGACAAATTAAGATTCCTTAAAATGTGATATGGAAGGAAACACACAGAAAACAACACAGTCAAAAATATGACCAATTTAAGACTCCTTTGCTTCAGCAGAGTGTTGATATTCGCCTTGGTCATGAGGACGAATGCAACGTGCCCGTAGCAGACAATTATGACAAGTAGAGGAATGACAAATCCCGTTATAGTCCATCCGATGCTGTACGGCAGGTAATCCTTGATAAGGTTTTTACCAGTTGTATCAAAACAGGATGGTGTGGAATTGAACTCTGTTTTTTCAAAGAACATATCTGGGAGAATTTGAATGACCACTAAAGTCCAAACAAGTGCACTTATGGCCACAGAGAGCCGTGTGTTCACAATACCTTTACTTTTCATAGGATAGACAATACCAAGATACCTGTAAACACAAATGCAGGTTAAAAACCCGATGCTGCCATAGAGATTTAGATGGAAGCAAAATCGTGTTATCTTGCAAAACACAGTTCCAAACATCCAAGCGCTGTCAGCTGCGTAATAACCGACGAGGAACGGAAGCGTAGAGACATACAATAAATCGGCAATTCCAAGATTCAAAATGAAATATTTTATGTCTCCAAGTGTCCTCCATCGATTAAACACCAGTTTCAGTCCGCAGACGTTTGCAACAATTCCAATTACGCACACAAGGACGTAAATGGTGGGCAAAAAAATGTGCGTAAATCCTTTATCAACCTTCTCACATTCAGATTTGTTGTCCATTTTCTCTTCGCGCTCAGCTCTCACGGTATTGCACACTAACAATAAAGAAAACACAGTCCGATAATCCCGCTGTTCATCTACTTTCGAATTCATCGTGGACACGTGTAAAACACATGAAAGTAGCCTACCATCGTTACGCCTACTTCCTTTATGATTTTCGCATAGAACATTTCACCTACTGAATTTGTGTGCATGTGCAGTGACAGTGACAGTCATCATGGAGAAAGTCTTTATCAGACATCCCAACCTGCAAAAAGTAATTTCAGGGAGGTATCACGAAGCGCCCCCCAGAAAAAAAAAACTTTAGCCTATTTAGATACTGAAATACAGATTAATATGTTTGTTCAATGTCTAATCAGTACACCAAATAAGGAAGATAGAAATTGTGAAAATACATTTTGGTAGTTTGGTCTTTTTTTTTGGTCTTTTCATGTACAGTGTTGCCTTGGCAATTAGTCATGTATAGGCCTGAATATAGAATAATATGCACATGAATTGGCACAGGCCAATCAGGATGCTCGCTGTCTTGGATGCGCTCAGGTACACACGCACCACCCCTCTCTCTCTCCCCTGTCGTGTGCGCGCTATACACTCAGATGCACTCGCGATTTGAAGTCTAGGTCTCGCGTGCGCGCTCTTGATCGCTCGCTCTAGATTCCGGGAGATTTTATCTAATTTGCAGGCGTCAGGGAGCCGCTGTTAATATGCGGGAGACTCCCGGAACTTCCGGGAGACTTAGGATGTCTGCTTTATGTTGTGATCATCATGCTGTGTGTTTCAGGGAAGGTTTTCCTTAATTTCTTGGCTGCATTTCCCCACACCTCAGTAGTGTACACACTGTAAAATCCAATAAGTAAACCTTACTTAAAAAAACCATGGAAACCGATTGCCTTGAAAAATCAGACTAAAGTGGACTGGGATTCTAAAACTGAGCTTACAAGCAATTCCTTAGTGTAGTGTATTAACACTACAGCAAATTCCTCTTTAACCTACCTAGGTATTGTGAAGTGAAGTGTACTTTAGTTTTCATTCATAAAACTCATGTTCTGAAGTTGAGGTAACTAATCAACCAATTCCTCATATCTGGAATATGTAGTAACAGTTACTTGAACAGCAAGTTAATCTTACTTGGTGAAACCATGGAAACCGATTGCCTTCAATTTAGCAAGTAAATATTACTCATATACACAAGTTTGAATAAAAATTGGCTCTATTCTAAAATAATGACATTTACAACTGCATCAGGTACAAATACGGCTTTGAATTATTTATTATTCTTGTAAAAACAACAAAATTGTGTTGTTTTAATAAAAAAAAAAAACATCTTAAAATGTCTTAAATGGCACAATTTAGCTGTAGCAACAACCTACATCTTCCTTTTTTCTCCTTGAACATTTTATAAAAATCTTTAAGTATCTCAGTAGCCTGTACCATATAAAAATCAACACAGTAGTCTAACGTAAATTAACACAATACATGAAAAATACTGTCTTCTTAAAGGGATATTCCACCATTTGGAGAATTACACTCATTTTCCACCTCTCCTTGAGTTAAACAATTGATTTTTACCTTTCTCCAGTTCATCCAGCCGTTCTCTGAGACTGGCGATACCACTTTTAGCTCCAGCCTAGCATAGATCATTGAATCGAATTAGTCCATTAGCATCTCGCCTGCTAGCATCACGTTTAAAAGTGACTAAGATTCCCGGTAATTTTCCTATTTAAAACTTGTCTCCTTTCAAGTAAGAAAGTGTAATAAGACCAATGGAAAATCAAATGTAGAGATTTTCTAGGCTGATTTGACATGGAACTATACTCTCATTCAGGCGTAATAATCCAGTCACTAACCGATTCGTCTGCTGCAGCTCAACTTTGTTGCTGGAAGTTAGCCTACAGTGACTATTTTCAGGTGCTGCATGATATCATTGTGCTGCTGTGCCCATGGTGTTCCTTGATTATTACGCTGGAATGAGAGTATAGTTCCATGTCAAATCAGCCTAGAAAATCGGCACGTTTAATTTTCCGTTGGTCTTATTACACTTTCTAACTTGAAAGGAGACAAGTTTTAAATAGGAAAATTCCTGGAAATCTTAGTCACTTTTAAACGTGATAGGCTAATGGTCTAGTCAGATTCAATGATCTATGCTAGGATGGAGCTAAAACTAGTATCTCCAGACTCGGAGAACGGCTGGATGAACTGGAGAAAAAGGTAAAAATCAATCGTTTAACTCAAGGGGAAATGGAAAAAATGAGTGTAATTCCTAAAATGGTGGAATATCCCTTTAAACATCTCTTAAAACTTAATCGGGCCACCAATTTATAGGGCCAAATTCTAAATGACTTACCACCACAGACTTAAAGGGGAATTCCGGTATGATATTGACCTAAAGTGTGTTGAAACATGATGCAGAATATGAACGTATGTCTCATAGCTCATCTCGGCTTGTCCCCTGCACTCCGAAATCTGGCACTAGTTAGCCGATGCTACCAACAGCTTTTTCAATGGGGTTGCCTCGGCATCGGCCTAGCCATGCAAATAAATCACTGTTTCACAGCATTTACGAGGCTCAAAATATCTCCACACTTCATTGGTAGACTTCCGAGGGCCCTGACATTTAAAACGAGACATTGAGAACTTGGAAAAAGCACTGGTAGTTTATTTACAAGACGATTTATACAGACAGTACCTTAAGGAAGTTTACCGTTCGCAGCCATCTTGAATTTAGTCACGATAAGTCGAGCGACGAGTACGAATGAACAGGTATGATAAGGGATCAGATTCCAAAAATAATTCCGTGGAAATGCATGTATTCCAGTTGCTTCCAGTAGCAGCAACTGGAATCCATGCATTTCCACAGAATTAAGTTTACCAATTAAGTGTGGAGATACTTTGAGCATCGTAAATGGTGTAAAACAGTGATTTATTTGCTTGGCTAGACCGATGCTGAGGCACCCCCACTGAAAAAGCTGTTGGTAGCATCGGTTAGCTAGCGCCAGATTTCGGAGTGCAGGGGACAAGCCGAAATGAGCTATGAGACACACTTTGAGACACACTTTAGGTCAATATCACACCAGAATTCTCCTTTCAGTTTAGAACCATATAAGCTCAAAAAATAGAAAACATCTCAGCAGAAGATTTTTAAGACTTTGCCATTTTGGTGGTAGCTTGTTCTGACCCAAACCAAGCATCACCTTTTGAATGAAATTCAATGTATTTTTCATTGACTTGGGGTAATCAAGGTGTAAGGCATATGATAACCCAAACAAGATGCAGAGTGCCTCAGGCAAACTTTTGAGACCATCCATTACCAGCCTCCCCTCAATGATGATGGCTGTAGACACTTTAAATGTTGAATACACACTAGTATGAAAATCACAGCCTTCATATGGGCATGGAATGTTAATTTCAAATGACTACGCACATGTGTGAAAAAATCTGCTTCAGTGCAGGGCTCCCCATATGACTGAAAAGTGCATAAACAATCCATATGAAGACAAGGTATTGGTTGTTGCCGAATAAACCCGCCATGTCTTAGACGATAATGCTTAAATAACTTACCTCTTTTGTTTGCCGAAAAAATGCAATGCTTACATTTCCACTGCTTGCTTACACTACCATCTTCTAACCTGCTAACCTTAACTTTGATTCTGTATTCACTACCTCCTGCTTTAAAATTCTAAATTAGCTGCCAACTTTGAATTGGACAGTAATTTACTAGTAGTTAAAGTTACACATTAATTTATCCAACTGTTAATGCAAAACATCTGTGGTGTGGTGGGGGGAAGGGGGGCCATCGATCTAATGTTAGCTCCTTCGAACCAAAAACATGCCTGGGCAAAATAAAAACAGTTCACCAACATGTATATCCTTACAGCTTACCACAAAGTCTTCCGAAAGGAAAAGGTCTGATGTTTATTTTTTATCTTCTGAATGCTTTCAACAACGACTCTTCGGAAGAGCAAACTGAGAGGGCGAAAATTCAAATCACTCCAGCACAGTAACGTTAACGTCTTCCTTGCATGCTCCCACTTCTTCTTCTTCTTCTTCCCTGCAGAAATACGCGCAAGTTCGCCTCCTAATGGTAGAAATTTGTCACTGTTGAGGTTACTTGTCTCAGACAAGTTGACCTCAGTCTTATTATGAAGTAACATGCTTTTTTCAACATGGAAGTAACTGTTACTTTACTCAAATCATTAAGATGCACACATTTGTTGCTGAAAGTAAAGGAAACAAGGTTAATGCAAGTTTACACAAGTGTTAGATTTTACAGTGCAGTAGGCTACAGTAGGCTAAGCAAGGCTAAGGCGCATTATCTTTTGACTATTGCGCAAAAGCCTCTTGTTTTGATATTTATTCATTTCACATTCTTACAACATAGCTTGCCACAACATCAATACACAGCCTTGGTATACGGCCTACAAACAGACGTTTAACTCCAGAGGAAATGCGGATTCAACTTTCCAAATAAAGAAACCTCCACAAATAGGCTACAATATAACGACTTGAGTTACTTGCTATGCTAACATAGGAATTGATGGTGCTATAGATCCATTTGTCTGCAACGCAACGTAGCCTACAACATCTCTCTTCAGAAATATAAGAACTATGGCCCCGGCTGTGGCGCAACTGGCTGGGGCACCTGCACCATACGCCGGCGACCCGGGTTCGATTCCCGCCCCGTGGTCCTTTCTGTATCCCACCCCTGCTCTCTCTCCCATTCGCTTCCTGTCACTCTCCACTGTCATAAAAGTAATTTTGTCACACGCTTAAACTACGTTTCGGCTATCTAATGTTATAATTTTCTTGAATTTTACCCCATCGTGGGTTTTGTTTTTTGGAGGACTAACACCTGACCTGGACTGACTGGGCAATCGTTGCGCTGGTTGCGCTGTGTTCCACTGTCTACTGTTGAGCTTGAGGCTGTTTTGGGGACTTTGGCTACACGGTGTCTGTCTCCCTCTCCATCCCATCCTGTCGGCGGATTTGACGCTGAGTTTGTTGACCAGCTGCTAGGTTAGTCGGTTGACTAGACCTTCCAGGGAGATTGAGGCTTTGTGCTGTGTTGCCTTAGCTGCTGCGCCTCCACAAGACCTACAGTGTCTGTCTTGGACAGTACTAGCCTACATGGGATTTCTCTACACCGCCGAGCAGCTCCAACAACTTGCCTCCTCAAATGCCAGCACTTCTATCGATGAAGCTGTGCTCCACCTTTGCCAGGCTACGGGGATCCTTCGGAGGAAGCGCTACACGCACAGAGGGTCGCGTCGCTCCTTTACCATCTATCATCAAGCAACGGAGGATGCTATCCCGACCCTGCAGTCCCGGTGTGGCTCTCCTGTGTGGTCCACTCCTGTAGGCAACTCTGCACCCCGCAAGAAAGTCTTCCATCAACACCTCATCACCATATGAACTATGCCTGTTACCGCTACTGCTGCTGCTGCTGCTGTTGCTACTGCTCCCGTCACTGCTGCCACTGATTCCACCTGTGCGGCCTCTGGTGGAGAGGCTAATATCTGCCGGGTAAATCTCTCTAACTGCGGCCCCTTCCAAGAACGTCATGAACAGGACTCTTCTTTGGTTAAGTTTGCTGTCTAATAGTTGATACTGGTGTGTCTGACCATTTTATGATTTTATTTGAATCTTCACTGTTTTGTCCCCCCCCCTCCACCCCCCTCATCCTACTCCCTTGTCAGAGCTATTCATTCCACCACAGCCTCACAGTTCACTAATACTTTTAGGCTCTCTCTTTCACCTGCTGTCTTAGATTCTCTTTCCACCTGCACCGACACTGAGGATCTACTTACTCTTTTTAATACATCTTGCCTTGCCACTCTTGATTCTGTAGCTCCTTTAAAACAAAAGTGGTGTAAATCCAATAGGTCAACTACTCCTTGGCTAAATTCCACTAGGCCTACCTGTTCGCTCAGAAAGGCTTGTAGGAAAGCAGAGCGAAAATGGAAAAAAGATAAACTACAGGTCTCCTATGATATATTTAGAGATTCTCTTAAGGCTTATCAAATCACTGTCAAAGCAGCAAAGGCAGCTTTCTATGCTGAGCTTATTCACAAAAATGCTCACAGACCAAAAGTGTTGTTTAACACAATTAATAAAATCATAAATCCTCCTACTACAATGTCCTCTCTTCCTGCTACAACAGAAACCTGTGAGATGTTTCTCAATTTCTTTATTGACAAAATTGACCACATAAAGTCTCATATCACACACTCAATTTCTGATCCTGCTTTGTATCAGTCTGTAGTTTGCCGCCTCCAACAATTCCAACCAGTCTCTTCCTCACAGTTGTCAGATATGGTCTCTCATATGAAGCCCTCTTCTTGCCACTCTGATATTCTTCCATCTCACCTTTTCAAAGAAGCTTTTGCGGCTATTTGCCCTTTTATCTTGAGCATCATTAATGGAGCTAATGGAGTAGTACCCTCTGGCTTTAAACACGCTATTGTGCAACCTCTCCTGAAAAAACCTTCCCTTGATCCCATTGATTTGAAAAATTATAGGCCCATTTCTAAACTGCCCTTTCTCTCTAAGATCTTAGAAAAAGTTGTTCTGTCACAAGTCTCTTTCTATTTAAACACCTCTAATATCCTTGACAAGTTTCAATCTGGTTTCAGACCACTTCATAGTACAGAGTCTGCCTTACTTAAGGTCCATAATGATCTATTGCTCTCTGTTGACTCTGGCTCTTGTGCCCTATTGGTCCTGTTAGATCTTAGTGCTGCTTTTGACACCATTGACCACAAGATCCTTTTAAAACGCCTGGGTGTTGAAGTTGGTCTGCAAGGCACTGTATTAAATTGGTTCAGATCTTACTTAACTGATAGATCTTTTTCAGTGCATTTAGGCAATGCTTCTTCGTCATCTTCTCCCATTAAGTGTGGTGTCCCCCAGGGTTCTATTTTAGGGCCTCTATTATTTTCTTTATACATGCTTCCCCTGGGCTCCATTTTCAATCAATTCAATATTCGTTACCACTGCTACGCAGATGATACCCAATTTTATATACCGGTTGCCCCTGCAAATTCCTGCTCATTGACAAACCTTTTTCTTTGTCTTAATGACATTAAGAATTGGATGGCTAACAACTTTTTACAGCTAAATGACAGCAAAACTGAAGTAATCATTTTTGGACCACCAAATTCTGTCAACAATGTAAGCAAGTCTCTTGGCCCTCTGTCTGTCCACCATCCCAGTGTGGTCAAGAACCTACAGTAGGTGTTTTCCTAGACTCTTCTCTGACTTTTAATAAGCAAGTCAACAGCGTTGTCAAGGGAAGTTTTTACCAACTTAGGACAATAGCAAAGCTCAAGTCTTCTCTCTCCTACAGTGATTTAGAAATCCTTATACATGCCTTTATTTCCTCTAGGCTTGATTATTGCAACTCACTGTATGTAGGTGTAACTAAATCTACTCTAAACAGACTCCAGCTGGTCCAAAATGCTGCAGCCAGATTACTGACTGGATCTAAGAAACGTGACCACATTTCACCTGTGTTGGCTAAACTGCACTGGCTTCCTGTGGAACAAAGAATTAATTTTAAAATTCTTCTGTTTGTTTTCAAAGTTTTACACTGCTTTAAGGTAGGATTCAAACCAGTTAAGAGCTTTCCCAGAAATTCCCAGGTCAGATAATGTAGAAAGGAGAATGTCATGGTTTACAGAGGACTTAGCTACTCTCAGTGCTTCAGTCACAGATAGAAGAGCAGTTTCAGTATAATGACCACTCTTGAAACCAGACTAGGCCCACTTACGGTCCATCAGGATATAGGAAGTCACAGACTTGCTTGAAGACCACTTTCTCCAAAACCTTTGACAAGAAAGGAAGAAGAGAGACAGGTCTGTAGTTCTTCACAGTTGGAGTAAGTATACTTTTCTTGAGCAAAGGCGTAACCTTTGCCTGTTTAAAAGAAGAAGGAACTATTCCAGAACTGAGTTAAGTATTAAATATAGAATTTACCCAAAGAGGCCAAGATGTGTTTGGTTTAGGCCCTGTCTGACATGTTCTTTTGTTAACTGACATGTTCTTTTGTTAAAAGCCAAAGGCCAGAATCTTGGTGAATCTGGTTTTAAGAATATAGGCTGGGTGCCTGGAGATATCCTTTGGGCAATTCCCTATATTCAACTGTAAAGTTGACCTAAACATTTTATTATCTTTTTGGAAGAAAAGCATGAAATGTTTACCCATTTTCCATTTTCCTTGCTGTGGTATGCCACATTGTGACCAACTTAAAGGTGTTAGATCCAACTTTCTTCTATTACAATCCCCTCTGAACATGTGTTAAGTTGAAAAAAATGAAAAGAAAAGTCAATTGTTGGAGCCAAATTGAATTTTTGTCACCCTGTAGACAACTTAAAGCCCCTTAGAACCCCTTAAAACATGTCAGGAAGTTGAAAGAAATTAAAAAAGTAATTAGGAGCTTGAATTGTCAGGTGTCTTAAGTGCTACAAGACTAAAATTTGAAAACGATACAGATAAGATACTGAGGGAGAATATTAGGACCACGACCTTTGACCCCATGACCTTGAGTACCAAATAGCTGATGTTCATTTTTACTACAGGACAGTATTAAAACTTGGATTTGACATGATGATTTATGTAAGGAGTAACATCCGCTGAGGTGTCCTGCAGGGGCGCAGGAGATATTTTGAAAGTGAGGGGGACCAAATTGTGAACACAAACCCATAGTGAGATCAGATTTCCAGATATCGGATTGCCACCTCTGGCCCACTTTCGACCATCATATTTTAAACTTGCCAGAATATTAAGATAATGGCAATTCCATGCAAAGGTCATCCTTACCATAGAAAAAAAAAGTTGTGCATACGCAAATAGAACTGTTGTTAAAATCTTCATTTAGGTCTATATTTTATTGTTTGTAACTGATCTGATTGAATTTGATGGATAATTACACCCTTTTTACATCATAAATATGGTGTGCAACCATACAGAAACAACATTTTTCACATGGTAATATTATACATATTTAAAAGTGGATAAATGGACCCAAGGTTCAAACAAATTGTGCCATTTGACAAATTCCAGAGTGACAAGGGAATGGTAGAGCAATGTCTATGCTCAGCTTGCCTTTAAGAGCACAACTCCTTACATTTGTAAGGCTTTTGTTTTTAAGTCAACAAGTTCCATGGCCATGTCACATCCATAACGTTTTATAGGAAAAGTTTATGCTACACATACAGTGTTGATGCGACAATGTCCATAGTGTCTGTGCAAAGCTGATTTATATCAATGTAAAGTGTGATGACCAAATTGTGCCACTTTCTTGCTTTTAAAACCTTTAATGGTGCGTTATGGATGTGACGTTATGGATGTTACATAATGTGAATTTACAAGACTGGAGACTTTATTATACCTCAAAGCCGATAAAACGTCTGTTCTGGTGGCATGTCAGTTTCAACGCATTTCATAGTGTTTACAATTGACATTTCAAAGATTATTAGGTTGATCAAAACCACAGGGAGGCCTTGCCTAACCATTAGCAAAACAAACATAATATTAAAATACCTCCAGTGATTAGCCTAGCCATAGCCTATTTTCAAGTGGCCTAACAACGAAAATCTGAGCGATTATCTTCCTGTAACTGTCATACTGTTGTTGTACAGTAACTGGATTATCGTGTTAGCTGGTGAAGATGGCTGACTTTGCAGCTGGAGTTAACATAGCAACCTCCTTCTGTTGCAGATCTGTTCAGCCTGCCGTTCACGTCTGCTTAACACAGTTTAATTTTAAATGTGACGCGATATGCCAGCATTTGAAGTGTCAGGTCCTTTGTAGCTAATACCCACAGAGTAACATAAGTAACGGCAGCAATAAACATACAAAATATGACCGCCTCTCAGTCCTGCATATTCTCTTCGCAAAAATAAATCACGCTTGTCAATTTGTCTCCATTTCCTACTCCTGCAACTCATGTGCATGTAAATGAGTGTGTGCATATGTGAGTTCGCTTTTGTTTATAAGTGTGTGTGTGTGTGTGTGTGTGTGTGTGTGTCTGTGTGTGTGCATGTGCGTATGCGTGCCTGTGTTTGTGTGTTTATGTGTGTGTGTGTGTGTGTGTGTGTGTGTGTGCGTGTGTGTGTTGGCATGCGCACATGCGTATGCGTGCCTGTGTGTGTGTGTTTATGTGTCTGCATTCATGTGTGTGTGTGCTTGCCTGTCTGTATGTGTGCGACTGTGCGTGCGTGCGTGCGTGTGTGTGTGTGTGTGTGTGCATGTGCGTGTGCATGTACTTTATGTGTGCAAATCACAAATGAGTGGGTATGGGTTAGGTTGATGCGGGCTCTTGAGACTAACATACCATAAATATTTTGTCATCTTGGGTGCAACGGTTCAGGTAGGGCTAGTTATTTAGGGGGGTGGCCACCAAGTTTCATGTTCCCTGGTGTTTCAGTAATTCGGGAATCACTGACCAAAATTGATGACGGTAAAAGAAAAAAATTAAATATTTTTTTATATTTTAAATGACTTGTTGTCCTGATTATTCCTGTGTCTCTTAGTGGGCACTGAGGAAGCAATAATTTCATCGCTAGTTTGTCATGATTACTATTTCAATTGTTTCATATCAAAATTCACTACTTAATTATGTGTTTTATGTAGTTTGTCGAGGACTGGTTCAGACACGTCACATCCATAACGTGAAACCGTCACATCCATAACGCCAGTTTTTCCTACATAATGCATTACGAAAATGACGCATAGTTTCAAAAACACACTTTTTGTGTTCATTCAAGTCTCCTTCATGCTACATATATCATAGTTTCGGCAGTTTCCTTCAAAATTCACAGAGTTTGTAGAAAACCTGTAATCTCTCACAAAAGTGTGTCCATTTCATGTCACATCCATAACGCTGATAAAATGCTTTGTATTCTTAGGATGAAATTGATTATATGAAATATGAGGATATCTCAGTATTCAGAGGACAGAGGTTACATTAAAAGTTATGGAAATTAATTCACTGATACTAATTTTGCCCCCACTCTAAGGCATTTTGTTTACCAATATGAGTCCAATTGTCACATCCATAACGCTGGAACTGCCCAATACCATTGATTGTTTTCAAACAATTGTTTTCACTACTTGGGCCAATGGTAGAATACTGGTCACTACTTGGGCTAATGGTAGAAAAAAGCAACATGGGATGTTGATATTTTATGAAGCCATGAATGAATCATCATGCCTATGATCCAAACATAGACTACATGATCAAATAGCCTAGTTAGGCCTACTTAAATTGTCTGGTATAAACCAAATAAACTCTCCACTGTGTGTTTGCAGTTAATATTTATGCAACTTTAGAACTTAACAAGTGTTGGCTTAACAAGTTACCAGTCCAGAACACACAGAAAATTGCAACAGAAAGTTGCCTTTATAATCAACTATTTGTTCCAACAGCATTTAAACAAAGCATTTATAAAATTGAAAAAAAAAATACATAAGAAGTAAAATAAAATACTGTTACTGTAGTGACTGTATCACATTATCCCAAGCTTCAAAGAGCTCCCCACGTCTGTGACAGGCAGACGTGACACCGCTAAATTCTCAGCTTGTTTATACCCCACACTGAACGCATAAGAACGCTAGGCCCATCACTCTGGGGTGTGGTAGCCTACTCTCTGGGATTTATGCACCAAGGTAACCAAAAGTATCCAATTTGTGTCTTGAAATTATGTTTGAAATAAATGTCTTAGAACAAAAACGTTGATAGACTTGTATTTTATAGTTAGGCTAGTGAAAACGAGTTTATAAGTAGGCTAGTTGAGTTTGTTATCATAAACATAACGTCATGTTGAGCAGGAGGAATTGAGGACTAGGCTACCATAAATCCTCAAATTATGCCCGGGATTGATTCTATTTATAGCAGGACAAATAAAGGCAGGTTCCCATATACAAGACGGGGTAACAATTGCCTACCATACCAACAATTGCCATCAGTCCACTAGAAGACATTGTTCGATTTAAGTCAATGAAATAACCTCTTCTTAATATTTTATTATATGTTGTATTGTATTGTATTATGTTGGTTGGATTAATAGCCTACGGTTGGCAAAGAAAAGTCATTTTCCTACCATGGGTCTCCAACACACGTTCTCAAGCTCATTCTTTTGCCGCCCCTTTCGAGCTAATTGCCAGAGGCTGAAGCCTACTACATTTAAACACAATTGTTGCGACTCAAGGCATTCCAGCCTATGAATTTTATTTAAAAAAAAAAGCTAAATCATGCATAACTAAACAATAATTCAATTTAGGCTACTTGGCTACGCAAAAAGGTTTCCATTGCAGCACAACCCCTATTCAATGAAGGGCTGCCTTGTCTGGCAATAAACAGCAGTGGAAATCCCGACACTTTTTCAACTGCATGAAACTTAACAGTGAACCATCAAATATCTTCCAGATTTCAGTGCCCATCAGTCCCAACATTTAGCAATATAATCAAACAGTCCAAAAGTAAATTAAATCCCAAACCAAACCGAAAATGCTTTTGATAGCCTACGGGTATGCATGCCGCTCCAATCGAAATGCATGTCTAAAGCCTGCCTCAAATACCAGCCTGCCTCAAATAAAGATGATGATAAATGATTTATGCTAAGCAAGAAGCCTGGATTATTTTATGATTGTTAGACAAACTGGCTTCAGATATCCAACAGAGTGAATATGAGATTGTGCAGTCTTACAGTACTGTAGATGGCTGTGGTTAGTGATGTGATGCTGTTAATGGGGAGTTTTACATAGTTAGCGCAAATCCTATATGTTATTATTTATTTAGCGTATATAAGGCTTTTTTTCCTTATCAAAAGTGAGGGGGATGCCGGCCGTCTCTTCAGCACTGCGTGGGACATATCCCCCACGTCCTCCGTGCCTCCTGCGCCCCTGGTGTCCTGATATGCAGAAATAATGGAGGAGACGGAGACAAAGACCTCCTGGAGTGGAATTCTCTCCCAAGTTAATTCACTCCGTATATTGGGACACCTTATAGGTTGTTATTCTGTTTATCCCCCATGTTGCCAGCAGGCATGCATTTATAGCACCACAAGGGAAATGTAGTTCAGTTTAAAAAGAGACCGACCTGTTCAATTTGTTGTACTACTTTCATTGGTTACGGAAAATGATGGTGGGTAGTTTGCTTTGTTACAGTTGATTCCACTGTTGCGAAGCCTGCTTGTGAGTTCAATCATTGTTTACATTGATATGGGATGGTGATTACATTTTTTACCAGATCTACTTCATAGGTGCCCCAATGTACAGAATTAATAGCCCCCTGCCAGCCAATCAAAAATAGTATTTCTTGTCTCTTGGGGATACATTTTCAATAATATGCCTTGTTAGTATACCATGATTATTGTGTGGGTATTTTTGTATTTCCAAATTACTAATTACTTGTATTTTAATTAAATACATTTTTCACATCAGTATTTTGTATTTTATTTTGTTACATTTCATGAGCCAGTATTTGTAATTGGTAACAAAATAGTTTTTGATGTATTTGTGCCCACCTATGACTGTCGCTAAGAATCATCTTACAACTAAATGTGCATCATGAGCAATACAGCACTGCTTTACTGCATTTAGTATTACAAATAGCACAGGGAAGTGAAACTATATGGAGGAGCAGGTGTCAGCTGTCCTGCAATCTTATCAGTTTGTTTTTTGGTGTTTGGCAGAAAAGAAGCATCTGACTCTAATGCTGGTTGATTTTGAATATTTATGAAAACACTGTAAACAACTTAATCTAAGATATTATGTTGTCACTCATCTCCCTACGTCAAAGTAGAATTACTCATACAGCATACTGGATTATGATTCTTTAGACATCAGTGATATAGCATGCATGACATTATGATGATGACAATAGTGAGTCCACATCAACGGGGCCTAAGCATTTGTTAGCCTAAGCATTTGTCAGCAAAGCTGACATATTATTATATGATCGGACACAAAAATGTCCCTTAACAGCTTAAATCAGAAAGAAGTACAACAACTTAAAACAATAAAACCACTTCAAATCACATCACTACAAACCTCTTGGAACCCATGGAAATGACGTCAACAAAGAAAGAGGGATACAAACACTGTATTTGCGTCAATGTGGTTGCAACAATGGACACGGTTGAGTAGCTTACATGTGAAATACTGAAATCATAAACCTAGATATTTGATACAACTGATAATTTTATAAGGAACTTAGATAGAAGATAAGACCTAAGATCCTTTCATCAAAGGAGAAGCAAAGACTAGACGCAACTTCCTGCTGATTTGTAGAACCCAAAAATAAGCCAGGCTTTCAACACTTAACCAATTTCAGACCACAGACTTCTGTAAAAACTTAGCTGTGGACATGACCCATCTACTGTGAATGTTCTTTACTGCAAAATACTGCAAAAAAGAATGACCAAGACTATGCTACACATTGAGCATCCAGTCGTTTCCGCTTAAGGTTGCAGGTTGACACCTTTCATCAGCCAGATTTGCAATCACGTCACACTGGCTTTTTCATTTGTGCATATCCAATGCACATACTGTGTTTATCAATTGTAGTTTACCATGCTCATAACATTGACAATAAGCAGTGGCATCATCTTGCTGCAGGTAATCCTTCACAAGGTCACTGGTGTCAAAACAGGAATATGGGGAATTTGACACTGACTTGACACAGTGCACATCTAGAATTTCACTCTCAACCCAAATCTACAATAATAACCTCACTGTCTCAGACAGTGGTCTGTTAATGTTTGTTCCATTTCTATGAGTTGGAAATTCTGCATATGCAGGAAGTGGGTTCTTGTAAATCTAGTTTCAGAAACAGCACACAGTAACTTCCTGTCCAACAACACCTTTACAGCTTTTATTGATACAGTTTTGCATCAGCCTTTTTGTAAGAGTAGTTTTTCACCTGTCTAATTAGGGTCTACAAGAAAAGAAATCCATCTTGAATAGAAAGTTGTGGTTCCAAACACAACATACACCACCAGTCTCACTACACTGACTTTTGGCTTTCAGTTGCTTACAATGCAAGACAATGAAAGTGGGAGACAAGATTCTTTAAAGCAACCCGTGTTATTTCCTGGCCATAATAAATTACACCATTTTTAAGTGCATCTGATCCCTTTCTTATTGTCTAGAGCCTCTTTTAATATTAGGATTATTATTATTATTATTATTTATTTATTTAATAAGCTCCCCACAGAGTTCCCCACGGTGCTGCCAGGGGAGACGCTGGGCAGCTGATGTGGCAGGTGCAGGACTCGATCAGCATGACCGCCTGGTGGATGGCGCCGCCACGGGGGCAGTGGAGGCGCAGGTGGACGGTCCGTGTGTGGTGGGGGGTACAGCATCGGCCGTCCGCACACTGTCGGCAGTAGCGCGGCCGGAAGGAGCGAGTGCTCCGGCACCCCCGGTGCTCCAGGCGGACAGGCAGTCGGGAACGGACGACGTTTTCACAGGAGCCGTGAGCCTGGAACATACAGACATTTTATATATATATATATATATATATATATAGGCCTTTCTATGCCTTTTAATGACAGGACAGTGAAGAATGACAGGAAGCGAGTGGGAGAGAGAGTCGGGGTGGGATTCGCAAAGGACCACGGGGCGGGAATCGAACCCGGGTCACCGGCGTACGGTGCAGGTGTCCCAGCCAGTCGAGCCACGGCCGGGGCCGACATGCAGACATTTAAAGACATTGAGCATAAACTGTTTGGTATGTACATGGAACACTCAAAAAAAGCCTTTAATTGAAACTTTGATACACAGATGACATTTCTGCTTTTTCAGAAATGTTGGTGTCTAAATACTGAATCTGCAATGTTATGAAGGTTCACCAATTTTAAATCAGGAGACCTATAAAAATAGGATCCATCTGCTTATCTCATGCTGGCTAGTGCTGGAGACATACAATATTGTACTCCTCAGATACTGGCACTATCAGGACATGTCTGACATTTTACTGGTGTTTGTAGTATATCACACAGACTATGTGATACTGACTAATCTTGAGTCATTTTCAACCTGAAAGCTTTTTTAATGACAGAGACATTCAGACAGACACACCCTCACACACGGGCACCTTGCCAGAACAAACCTTTGCTAGTGACTATCACTTCTGCTTGATTGTATACAACTCAAACACACCTTCCTTTCCTTTTACAGAGAAAAGTGAGAGAGAGAAAAAGGGGAAGTTTCAAACGCCCCTTTAGGTGTCTGTTGAATGTGTCAATATGCACATTCACACCAACCACACTCCAGAAATGGACTCTTTTGAGTGGAAATGGAATTTTTAGAAACAAGGAACTGAGAACACAGGTATATACACTTGTGTAGCATAGACGTCATGCATGCATGCATGCACACACTCACACGCACTCACATGCACACACACACTCATACGCACACACACTCATACGCACACACACACACACACACACACGCATACACACACACACACACTCACACACTCACACACACACGCACACGCACACGCACACACACACACACACACACACACACACACACACAAACACATTAATTTACCATCTGTGTGAGGGCTAATGATGCTGTATAGCAGGGACGAATCTGGCAGAACCGCGTCTGTGCCTGCGGGCGACAGCGCCGGTTGCGGTTGGTGGTGCGGCTGGAAAGGCCGGGTCCACAGCTGCGGGAGCAGGGGCTCCACTCCGATGCCTGCTCCACGCAGTTGGACCCGAGGCCTGGACTCTGGCCTGACGTCTCAAGCCAGGACCTCCTGCCTCTGTCCACCAGCAGACCTAAGGGAGTCGGTCAAGATAGGAGACATTTTTACATAGATAGATAGATAGATAGATAGATAGATAGATAGATAGAGAGATACTTTATTGATCGCTAGGGGAAATTCAAGGTCACAGTAGCATACAGACAACACACACACACATTCACTAACAGCAGAAAAAGTGATTAAAAGTATATAATATAAAAAACACAACTAAGCAATAAGGACTGTAGAAGATAAAGAATATACTAAATATACTAAAATACAAATTACTGTATACTAAATAACACTTAATCTAAATCAATTCTAAAAAACAGTATCCACTAGTGGGTGATTAATCAATCGGGTGCGCTTGCAATGACTGAAGCAGGGACTGAGCCTGTGGTTCTCTGTGCGTAAGGTAAGGTGCTCTGTGTGAATGAGTGTCATGGTGATGGTGCAAATGAGTAAGTCAAACAGTGCAACAGTGCAAGAATAAAGTCTATATATCTATATATATATATATATATATAAATATATATATATATATATATATATATATATATATATATATATATATATATATATAATATATTAAGAAAGGTATAAGTGTGGTCACAGTTCGGCTGTGGCATGGAGAGAGGGGTTGTGCATATGTGCTAATATAGCACGCAAACAGTGAGGCAAAAGACAGTGGTAAAAAGTGGCTAGTGGACAGACAGTTCAAGACATGGAGGTGGTGAAGAGGCAGACAGACTATGCAGAGAAGTCTATTTCTCCTCTTCCCTTAAGTGAAGCACTGAAATGGTTAATGGTTGAAATGGTTACATGCCATGGTTATAGGAAGGGAATAACAGTGGTAATGGTTGTATGGACAGAGAATAATTTTGGTTCACTATGTAAAAATGTTTAAACTTTTAGAATAAATAATAGTTTTAATGTAACTAAAAATGACAGTGCGGGGAATATGATCAATGTTTAAACTCAGTGAGGGGAAAATGTTGTGATGCACTACTTATGCAGGTGTCAGTATTTAACACTTAAAACATAGCTATATATCTGAATATCCTGAGTAGAGCAGTATTTCATTCCAGTTTGTTTGCTGATTTGTGACTTTGTGCAAACCGGTCCATCAAGTCAAAATCCAGACCTGTGGATAAATTATGATTGTTGTTGTAGGGCCAATAATGTCAGCACAAGGATTAATATTTAATCCCAAACTGTAGTATTTGTGAAGGCAGTGAAGTGAGACAAGAGAGAATGTTTAACCATTAAGAAGACAAAGACTGTAGACTTTGATCAAAGCCAATCTTTTGTTTACAGCCCTGTCATTGTCTTACATTCCCAGACCAGCTGTAAGTACCCCTGTTTTTCCACAGCCTGTACTTTGCTCTTGTCCTGACGTGTGTGTGTACCTGTGGGTGTGTCCGGAGCGATTCTGTTGTCCAGGGCATCACACACCCACTGTGGGCAACAGCTGCCGGGCAACTTCACCATCCGCGGGTGCAGACAGGTGGCACTGGGCAGCTGCAGGTCGTCGGGGCACAGAGGCACACAGGTGATCCCTCCACCTGAGCACTTGCATTGCTGAGCACAGGAGGGCTGGAAGCTTTGCCCTTCATGGTAATGCCTACCGTTCAGCTCGCAGTCCAGCAAGTTCTGGCCTGTGGCAATGGGGTGCGGCAATGATAATCCTGACATTTGGTACAAGAAATATCGTATGCTGTTTTTCCTGACAGCAGACTTTCACTATTATTTCCCAGCAGTGTGCTGTCATGACTTCACATGTACCCTTACTCATCAGTACCATCTTAAATAAATCAACTATTTTAATCCTTACAGGAACACACCAATAGCCTGGCCTCGGCCTGCCTACGTACTTCCGCTCGATTTCTTTTCCCTGCGAAGTCAGAGAGTCTGTTTTACAGGCTAACACACCAACCCCAGAGTTAAAAATTACCCCACATACCCTACCACAATCCAGTCTGACAACATTAGCATAGCTTAGCATAATTCACTGGAAGTAGGTTGGACCAGATAGTCTATATCTTCCTTTTAACTATAGGCTAGCTAGAGAATAACTGGTTTTCACATAGATTGGACTAGACTAGATTTAACTGGTGCACCACTTTGCATACATTGCATTGGACATTGTCAAAGGATTTAAAAACGCACGAGACCAGGTACTCACTGATACATTCCCCAGGTCCTTCAGGGTAGCTGGCACTGTAGTCACACTGCAAGCCCTTGAGGGTGTCACACACATGGTGCTCAGAACACGGTTGGCCCTCCTGCCTGGCACACACCTGGCAGCAGTGGCACCTGTCCCACAGCAGGGCCACACCTGGCGGACAGCTGGAGGCTGGCAAGGGGCAGTGGCATGGGCCTCCACACTGCTGGCTCAGTGTCTGACAGGAGATGATGGACAGGAAGCCATTCATCATGATTACAGTCTGGTGTCCATATCTAGCACCTGCTGCTGAGGAAGGTCGGTATCCAACTAGCATTTCCTTGTGTATTTACATGCAACTGGTGACTAACTATGTTTTTAAGACAGAAGCTTATGGCTCATGTACACTGCCCCTGAAGAAATAGCTAAAGGGACACATATGGAAAAGGTCTGTAAAAAAAACATGTAATAATCACAATTTCTATGTTACTTTATGTGGAAAGAGTCATAATCATTTCTTCACAAACTATTGCTGATATAGAAATGACCATATACATTTTACAGATTGAAAGGTCAATAAAACTGGCTCCAGTAAAGAAAACAGGCAAGCCTCACCTGTTTAAGCACGCTCAAAATCAGAGCAGAAGTGAGTGCATGCAGCATTGCTCGCCCTCTCCTGCTGGCCTGGTTCTCTCTCGACTGATCGGCTGCAGTACAGGGCCGTTCCCTGCCGGTGTCAGCAAACTGTCGGACCTGCGCGGGTCCATTTATAAAGTCTGAGTTCTGATGTCACAGATGGTCAATGTAAATAGATTCTGGACTGAGATCACAAGTATTTTGAAGTTCCACACTGGCGTCGGGTGAAGGTCCATCCGTTCTCTGCTGCCCAGCTGGAAGTGGCGGATTCCTCACCTCAAAGGACTTCTGCCCCACGTCAGACAGCTTAATGTGTGCAAATGTGCACACATATGCTCTGTGTATCTTAACAACATAAAAATAAAAGAGTATTTGCCAGTGAGGCGTGCATGTGTTTGCCTGGGCTCAGGGAACCTTAGAGAGTTGATGCAGCAGCTGGTTTGAGAGAAGAGTTCCCTCAGTTCATTTACTGCAATTTGGGTCAAAATCACATGTCAGACAAAAGTCACATCAATACATTAAGGATTGTAGTAACGATTTTGTTTCGTGTACTGATGGTCTATGGGCATCTATTATTTACTAAGGCACGGTAAAGTCAGAATATGGATGACCAAATGGTGACCAATTTTCTGTCAACTGTTTAAAAGGCTAAAAGGCTAGTGGCTAATCCTCTATGAAGCAGAAGCAGCACAAACAACTACAGGCCTGTTGGACTTGGATGGAGGGAAAGGAATGCTTTGGGCATGTCTTTGCAGCCAGTTCTGACTAATAGACTAAATTCTTGGTATTCCATTCCAAGTGTTAAAGGTTGATGTAAAAGGAAATGTGAAAATGAAAGTGTAGATGCAATGAAAAAGGGTGATCATATATGCCGGTGTGTCACTAACCGTGTGATACTTTGAGTGATTGGAAAAGAAAATTGCACAATGTAAGATAACGTCCATCTCATATGACTTAAGGCTTGAACACATTACTGCTGGTGTTGTGCCTGCAGAGCAGCTCTTTTGTGTGTTGATTTCCATTTCGACACCCATGTTAAACAGATTACAGCAGCCACAGGGCCTCAGTCATGCTCGAACCGTGCTGCAACCACTACCCAGCTACAGAATAGAAGGTACGCCTATTTTTTCCACTTCATGCCAGCGGTTCTGTGCAGAAATACATTGATAAGACCAGTTGATAATTTGTGTTTAAAATACGGTGACCTTTTGTAACTTTGCTGAGTAGCACTGTCACACACAAAATATGGAGGGTCACACACACACACACACACAAAGATCTTATCACACTCCCACACACAGACAGACACATGCAATAATGTTTGTGTGTGTGTATGTGTGTGAGAGAGAGAAATGTACTAATCAGATCTCATCTTTTAGTGGTTTGTGCTGGTATTACAGTAGTAGGCTATTTAGAGGTGTATAGGTTTGGTCTTTTGTCTGGAAGGCACAATGACTTGAAATAAAAAATAAGCAATAACTTCCATTAAATGCATTAAAAGGAAAGCAACAAACCTGGTATATTTCTGATCAAATGTAGAGGAGGGAAAGTAAAAATGTGGCAGAAAAAGAAATACTCCTGGTGGAAAGTAACAGTAAACTATTTGGGTGAGGCAGGGTTATATTATAAATTATTCATACCGCTTTTAAATACAGTGTACAACACACAAAACCATGTGCATATCTAATTTAAACTGGACAGTTGTTTGATAGTATAATTCATAATATTATACTGAATATGAATTAATATGAATATATAACAATAAATTAATAAATATGAAAATGCAGTATGCTTCACCTATGCTTTTTCACGTCGATGAAGCATGAAGAACATTAACACATTTTCACAGTTAAAAAAACACTGTATTGAAAGTATAGCCTTGAGACTGTTATCACACTATGACCAACAACATTCTTCAGGCTTGCAAGGCCATGTTGACATGTCCTAATCTAAAGTTGAACAATAAAATATGTTATCTTTTATATTTATTTATAGACACACCGAGAGGAGAAAGCTTATCACATAACCTTCCCATGACAAAGAGAACGATCACTATTCAAATTAAATCTACAATAAAGCAGACATAATTTAATATATTTGCACAATGCCTATTTCCCAGGGCCGTAGTCACCATAGACTTTGGGGGGGACGTGTCCCCCCCAATATTCAGATGTGACCAAAATGTCCCCCCCAATATTCGGACATAGAAAAATAAAGAAAGAAAAAAACGCTATAGGCTACTACAGGAAACTAACAAGTCCCACCATCTGAAATGCAATCAAACGTAAATAACACACAAATTAGTGACCTATTGACATGGCCGTAGATTTGCGTGGGGTCCGAAGGACGTGTCCACACCAATATCAAACTAGATGTACCGCAGAGCGGTACAAAATATGACCGCCGCCCAGTCCAGCACATTTTTTCCACAAAAATAAATCACGCTGAAAGGCCTATATGATTCTAACTGTCTCACTAAATTGCATTATCCACACTCAATTCTCACTGAAGTATAGCGCCACCTTGTTAAACACAAAAAAGTAAAAATGAGGTGTTGGAAGTGTAGGATCATTATGACACCCTCTGTATGCACGCCAAGTTTTGTGGAATTCCGTTCATGGAATGAATTTATGTTACTATACACCAACTGGCCTGTAGGTGGCCGGAGACAGTTTTCTGTGAATATCTCGAGAACCGTAGGGCCTAGGAGGTCCACCTTTTTTATGTATGTTGGTCTTAAGGGGGCATGTCAACCCATCCCATTACCACTTATTTCATGTATAGCGCCACCTAGTTAAAAATTAAAAAGCAAAAAATTAGGTGTTTTCATCACAATATCTCTGGCTGACAAGGTCAAAACTGCAAGAAATTAAAAGTGTAGGATCATTATGACACCCTCCGAATGCATGCCAAGTTTTGTGTATCTTTCGTTCATGGGGGGCCTTACAATAAAATAATTTATGTGTACATTTAGTGACGTACACCAACAAGGATTCCCGGGACACTGAAAGACCGGGGTACACAAAACTTGGTGGGCATGTACCCCCACATGGATAGCATGGAACCGTCATTTTTCGTTTTGATCTGTAGCCCCCCCGCTGGACTGGACCCCTGAAAGGAGGGTAGGGCAGACACAGTTCTCTGTGAATATCTTGAGAACTGTAGGGCCTAGGATGACCATTTTTTTCCGTATGTTTGCCTCCAGGGGTCATGTTAACCCATTTCATGTGCACACATGTGCACAAACAGATACACACACACACATACATTCACAGTAATCATACGTATGACACATACTCACACAGTAAACATATGTACGCTTGCATGCACAGGCACATACGCAGGCACACACACAAGCACGCACACACACACACACACACCCACACACACTCACACACACACACACCCACACACATAACATAAACATAACACAAACAATCAAGAATTTCTCAGAATTATGAACAGGCAAGATGGAGGTGGGGTTGTATAAAATTAATTTTACATGTGAAATCTATGAACTAATCATGTTTTGGTACTTGTTGTCTAGCAGATACCAGTGAGAATTGAGTGTGGATAATGTAATTTAGTGAGACAGTTAGAATCATATAGGCCTTTCAGCGTGATTTCTTTTTGTGGAAAAAATTTGCAGGACTGGGCGGCGGTCATATTTTGTACCGCTCTGCGGTACATCTAGTTTATAAAGTGACAGAGGAACCCCGGCCAGGTTGTTGCTCAGATAGGGGAGATTCAGGGCTACAGTTACATTTGACATGGTGTTTTGACTAAATGTTTTACTGCATATGCATCAGTAGGTAATGCATCATACAAAGTTAAAGTCAGGCACGCATCATATTTTTTTTTGTTGTTGTTTGTCCCCACCAAAGCTCAGACCAAACCTACGCCCTTGCCTATTGATGGTTTCAGAGAGAGTAGCCTACACTGTGAGTGGTTTGTCCTGGAGGTTATGCGTTTATCGTTAGAGGCGTGTGCTATCAAAAACTCCCTGCACCCTACTGCTGTGCGGGCTGTCAACAATATCGCAAAATATACCGGTACAATTCTCACAAAACTTGTTGGAAAGGTGTAGCACTGTCTAAGGAAACCCCATTAATTTTTTGAAGCTGATCAGACTCAAAGGGAACTTTGAAGCATTTTCCATATTATAGCCTATTTTCTCGCAATGATAGCGAAAGTGAAACGTAGTGTCCTTTTATTTGAATTTGTGCGTGGCTGTGTCATTCATTTCTTTCACATGTCTTACAACATAAATAATGCATTCATATGCTAATAGTAATGTCAGAAATGAACCAGTTTATAAGCCTCTTAGAAATGGTTGTTGCATCTTGCATGTTACATTTAGATGCGCACTCAATCGCGCATCCATGCAGGCAAAACGTAGCATTCAATTGTGGCGACGGCACAAAAGTGGAAAAAACTTTTACAATGGCGGTGATAGCCTACAGTTATCGCGGACAATAACCAAAGAAAGGAATTTCCTCCTCCATTCACCAAATAAAGGATGTGTTTCTACATGTTAACACAAAACGTAATTTATGTCAGAAAACAGCCTATAATGCATAGGGTAACTTGAGGTGAGTCAGACAGAAGAGGGACCTGTCTTAGTAGCCTATCTTGAATCCCATCCCTTTCAAACTACCTTAAAATTGTGTGATTAGCCGCCAGAATAATACAATCAAAATACAAAATATGATTGGGCTATAGGTCCAAACCTATGAGTAAGCATTCAGTGTAATATAGAGGTTATCAAAGATACTCTATTTGTATTTTCTTTTAAAATATACATTTTGGAGACAAATGGAGTCATAGGTCTATATCCAGGGATGGATTATTGAATGGACCTACTGCATGGGCCCAAAAGCTTAGGGGGCCCTGACGCCTAAAAAGGTGTGAAGTTGCTTCTCCGCCCTTCTCTTCTTTTTCTACAAATCTCACAAGTCGTCATAATATAAAGGATCTTTTTTTTTTAAGTCTTCAGGGGAAATATGCCCCCGGGCCCCCCTATCTTAACAGGGGAGGGGTTTTTTGCCCGAAGCTTGTCGAATTAAAAGATAACTAGGCTACCATTAAAAAGTTGCATTGCTTGCATGATAAAATGTAATCAGGTAATCCCGAACAATGTAACTGTAATCTGGTTACACAATTTTTTTATTGTAATCTGGGCTGATTATAGTTACTTGATTTTTGTAATCTGATTACGTAATCCAGATTACATGTAATCCGTTACTACCCAACCCTGAACTCGGAAATACATCCTCAACATTCTGACCAGCAGATCACAGGTTGTTTGGTTAGACATACAGTATGAGATATGGACCACAGGGTTACATTAGACACAGTGGTGAACATGTTTGGTTAGACATATGAGATATGGACCACAGGGTTAAATTAGACACAGTGGTGAACATGTTTGAATTTAGTACATGCTGTGAATATCCTCACAGTTGCTATGTTGATGCCCCCCACCAAGCAGTTGAAATAGGCCCTTTCTCACTGCAGTCACACTCTTGGATTCTTAGGGACCGTTCGTTATTTATAAACGGGATCAGCGGAGGGATTTTGAGTGCTTCGATAAACAGTTGTATGACCCTCTCCTGCCTGCACTATAATTTTCAACGATCCTCCAGCAGCATTTTCATTAATGACAAGACCCTCCACGGCCAACTGTCGATGTCTTCCGCCCACGCTCTTACACACTATGCTATGATAACACATCAACATATGCTACCGTCCTAATATCAACCTCTGTTTCTGGTCTTACACATCACACTTCACCAAGATGGTGGCCATTTCAGTAGATTTACTCCCTAACATTGTTGTGGAAGCACAATAAGCATGGAAACTAAATGCACACTTCCTGCAACTGCATTAGCCTGCTTGAAAAGTTACTCCTCTAGTAAGTATTCACATGAAATAAAACAATAAAGCATTGAGACCATTCAACAAAGCACACTGGGTAATAACAAATTCAACACATGAACTTGTTGGACTCGTCTCTAGGCTTCCTCAGTCATTGTAAAGCTGCCGAAGCTGAACATTATCCAAAATTCAATTTCTCAGACGAGCGTCAATTTGGGAGCTTGCTACACTCCTTCCTTCTCAAATGACTTGAAAAGGCCGTTTGCACAATTTCACAAATAATCACAGGGACCGAAAAATACCTAACATGCCAACTTTTTCCGGGTTAATCATTTTAACGTTTCCCTGCTGTCTTACCGTTTTAATATTTTCCCGTAGAATATCCCATATTACTGTAATACTCATAACATTAGTCCTGCATTCTGGCCTGTCTCTGTGTTGTCCTGTTGTTACCCCTTGCCCTTCCAGTGAAACAGATGTATTCAAATCATCGTTTTGCTTGCTTGAATGCGAACTCAGAGTGATGTTAACCTAGGCCTATTTAAGTTAACGACATGGTTCTCGTGAGAGCAAGATTCATTAGCGCTTGCGGTGTTCGGCCGTAGGCTATGCCTACGTGCGCACCTGCCAGGCTACTCAGCTAGACAAAGAATTCCCCCTGTATATTCACTCCAAGTTGGCCTACCATAACTTACCAACTACACTGTAGATAAACTGGCTATTTATATGACCAAATGTATTTGTTCAACTTTATGAAGCAGAATTACGCACTGCTACTTGGAACGTGCCTAGCACATTTTTGTTGGCAGGAGAGAATGACAGCGATTAACAAATTGCACTTGTTGCTGGTTACCAATAAATACTATATATTTTTTTGCAAACAACAAAAACAGAAAGGATGGAGACAGCAAAGCTAGAGATGGGCAGGAACAAGGTCAATTGGTAGAAATGCTTGTCAAAACGTTAGGAGCTGGATGTGTGGATGAATGAAGCACAAGTATGCTTTGTGTTAAGCATACACACTGTTTAAAGTTAGGCTACACGGTAAACTACAAGTAAACCAAAGTTAAATTTAGCTTTTTTAGGGCTGGATAAAGTTGACCAAGTAGGCTGTTAGGCGTGAATAAAGTAGGCTACTTTGTTGCTCCAACCCTTCCAACGTTAATGGGGACGATGTTGACATTTTCCGTATTTTGCGTGAGAATCCCGGGAAATCTCCCTCATTTTCATTGTTCAATATTGACAGAGCTATGGAACGAAAGAGAACGTTATATGGCGACAGAAATCAACAATCAAACAAGCCACTTTGATTTTTTGCTGTTTTCATTAATACAAAAGACCCTCCCTCCTAGACAAAAAAAAGTTAGGTGACCCTCCCCTCAACAAAGAATAAAAAGACATGACCCTCCCCTATTTTCCTCCGGTGACCCCGTTTATAAATAACGAACGGTCCCTTAGGCCCTTTTCCACTGCAGTCACACTCTTGGATTCTTCCCAGTGTTATGCTACCATCAGCACTGGTGTAGTACGTGATAAGCAGGACTATGCAGTATACCCACTTTAAAGCATCACCATCTCTATATACCCACTTAAAACAGACAAGGATATGTATTAACATTTGGGGTTGATCACAGTATACCCACTACAGCAAACTAGACTACATCACAGTATGCCCACTACAGCTAACAAGACTACACCACTGACCATCAGTATACTTTTATACTGTTCCTAAATAGAGCTTGTTATATGAAACTCTAATTTTGTCATGATAAGGGCTCCACATCTGAAGTATTTCACATCAGAACGTCAGCCTTCTCTGAATTATTGAGATAATAAATTAGGCCTACTGAAGCCTGCCTGGTTATAACTCTTGTCTTTCCTGACTCACAAAAAGATGTTATATCTCTGATGCTAAAGATGTTATTTGTATTGTTGCAGGACCACGCTACTGAGGTGTGTCGTGACTGTGGTCAAGCTTACGCAAGGAAAAAGTACATTTTCAATAATTTCTGCTTCCTTCCTGATGGCAGTGCATGTAACAGGATGGAAGCAATAGATTACAACTCAATTGCTTAAGAAGAATTGCTGAAACATCACACTTAAGAAAAAGTCATCATGACTGAGGGCAGTGCCTTGTTAAACATTGCTTTTTTGATTGAGGTGGTGTATGACATACAGTGATATGTAACATTTATTTGCTCATAACCAAAACCACGTAACCTTCTATTTGAGATAACTATTAGCAAGAGATACATTTTGCCAGACATACCATGGAGTGGCCTAAAATGGTGTAAAATGCTCATCATTGTGTGAATTCATGTGCCTTATTCATCCGGCCAGCCTTTGTAAGCCAGAACGACTGGGTACACGTCCCATCACACCTCAGTTCCGTATATGGCGGTAATGCACTCTGTTTACAAACTGACCCTCTCCAAAAAAACAAAAAAAAAACTCACAGAAGAAGAAGGATTCGCAGGCCTGCCAGGGTGCAGATCTTTTGTCTTTTTGTCCGTCCTCCCTCCCTTCCTTCCTTCAGGATAGGTCTCCGCTCCTTGTTTCGTCTTAATTGTTGATTAGCTGAAGACCATCTTGCTAATTACCAGGTGGCACCTGCCCCCTTATATCTAGGCAGATGACTGCATGTCTCCCAATTCTCCACCTGTTGTGGAGATCCTACTTTGTGGTAGTGGCGTGGGAGCAGCAGGCTGTTTGGGCTGGTGCTGTCCTGTTGGGTGTTTGAGGAACAATTCTGAGTATGTTTGTCTCGTGGTTCAGCAGTGGGTAATTTGCTCTGATTCGAGCTTCTGCTTAAGGCAGCCTCATATCCAATTCAGGTAGGCAACCTCACCCCGAGTGTTTGTTAATGTTTTGTTTGTGCCCCATTGTCTGCTAGCGTCCCTAATTCCCTGCTCGTTTGCCAGTGTACTGTGGCCGTGCCCCTCCTCCACACGCAGGGGACAACTCTACTTCCGCGAACCCAGAACTTGTGGTTGACCATCTTCAAACTTGCTGCTCCCATGCCACACCAAAGTGATTCTTTCTTTTTTTTTCTTTCTTTCTCTCTGCGCAGGACAGGGGCTGTTGGGCCAAAGCGGATGGCATGCTGATCTCCAGGTGGTGGTGTCCTTTCACTGTTCCTTTTAGTTGCTATGCGTCTTGTGTGTTTTCACATTTGGTGTGCTGTGCCCAGATTATTCCCCGTTCTGTCAGCCTCTTGCTGCCGTGGTAAGCCCACAGCCTGCTCCTTGTCTAGGTTATGGTAACTCTAGGCCTATAGGGCCTTGTGCAATATCTGAGTGCAGCTGTGGTTGGATGTTTGTTGAAGTGCAGTCCATGTAGTGTATATGTTATGCGTCAATAAATTATAATTATTATCTTTGTAGAACCATGTCTCTGGTCTCAGTGTTATGAACCTGTGTGCCCAATGGGGTCTAAACTGACCAAAAGGTTTCTAAATTAGTTCCTATTAGGGCCTAACCCTCACAGGTGGAGTAGTCGACTGTTTACATACGAACATCTACCTCCACCCTGCTACACTTCCTCCCTCCCTTACTTCCGCCAAAGATGGTTGATTACGAAGATACTTCATGAGAGGCCATTTCCTGTCCCTGGAAATTTATGCAAATAGGGTAGCAGTACACGCCCCCGCACATTTATGCAGTGATCGGGCTCTCTTTTTAACATTGAGGTCTATGGCAGAATCCAAGAATTTCCCAGAATTTGTCAAAGCCTTATTTTTCTGAGCAATGGATGCACATTTCGGACACGGTATCATGATCTCCAAAGCCTCCTCCCTATTTCAGTAGAATGTCGTGATAGTATGACCCTCCAGTCGGGAGAAAATCAACATTAATGAAGGTGTACACCAAGTTCATTTTGTACTCCGGCTTGTCTGGCGTGGAACTGAGGCGTTCAAACGTAAGTCATACGTCACTGACACGCCCCTGTGCAGGCGGGAACTGAACCAGAGCCCGTCTCTGACTGAACTCCACTTTGCCCTCATAGACATGAATTAGGACGACCCATCTCGCTACGCATTCATTATTTTTGCTTCCGCTCTCCTGTCGTAACCTCCCTGGACCCCTCCTTAATTATTTTTGTGAAGGAAATGAGGTAGGAATGATGGGATGATGGAGGAATGAAGAAGAGACAGATATGAGAAATGAGATGTGCATGCTCACTCATGCATCACTTTTACGAGACATCAATTGCTGATGGTACAGTACAGGAGTTTAAGTCTTTCAGAGATGAGAGGCGAATTACGTGTTTGTTCATACCACAGAGACCGTCCCCGTCATAACGCGTTTCCCCCACTGTGAGTGTTCATGCGCTTTGTCGTCAGAACGTGTGAAAAACATGGATGCCACAACAAAGGTTAAAGCATTCACCCACTAATCTTAAACAACTATTTGCTTAAAGATATGGTGTAAGAAGCTTATGAAAGAAGGATATGCAGCTTTCAAGTGACAAAAACGGCAAATTCTCAAGTTCACATTAAAATTGTTGGACATGCCTAGGGACAAGTCCACATGGACTACAAATGAACTACAATGTGACAACAAAAGTGACGAAGAGCCCCCAACTGGGCAACTCGGGGTAACAAAATCTTCCCCCAGTTTCCCACCACATGTTTATGATAAGGGATTGTTGATATGTCGAAATGGTGACACAATGAATTTAAATATTTTGCTGAATAAAAACAAAATGTGCGATAAAGTCACAAAGCATTGGCTGATTTGGCTGAAACTTAATATTATGGTAATGATGATATTCACATGTCCAAAATGCATGTCAGCACCATCATCTGGCAGCAGATAGAATGGCTAACCCCACCCCCTGCCAAGTAAGATGAAATCAATGGTTCAAATGGACAAATGATTAAATTTGGCAACAATATCATCCCTCACAGTTTCTACTCTCAGAGATTTGGCCCCAAGTGTGGCCCAGGGACTCCATAGCGCCTTCTAATGCCATTGACTCTTGTCAGCAAATAGTTTCACCCACACACACGAGGGATAAGGATATGGACCCCCCCCACCCCTGTAGTGGATAGGCTGAAAGGAGTTTTTAGGATAACTTCAATTGTTGCATTGCATATCACAAAATGTATGTCATAAATTGCTTACTTGGAAGAACATAAGTGTACCCCACATTTCTGTGGTGTAGCACCGCCTGAATATCATCGGTGTAAATTGTCACATCCAACAGGAAGTGAGTAAGTGTTTCCAATGTATAAAACGTGCAAAAACAAATGGCACACACATCAGATACGTGCATTTGATGCATGCACCACATGTGAGTGCATTGTTGTGTTCTGAAATGTCATGCGTCGCGGACCACAGGTTAATGCTTTAAGCTTTGTTGTGGCATCCATGTATTTTACACATTCTGTAGCTATTTTCACTTGTTCCTCAGCTGCTTTCATGTTTGTCACTGCTTTCCTGGTGTATAAGGTTTGTTTTTTAGGTTTTGAAACATTGTGGTGATCTGAAAACAATTGTGGGAAAAAATCTTTATTTTGAAACTTTTGCGGATGTACATGTGTGAGTTTCAACACCATACTTCAGCCACACAGCAGGGATATGGGGCCAGAATGTGGACATGTTTCGAAACTGAACTTCAAAGGTAAGAAAGGTTGAAACTCTATTTAAAAGCTTGAAATGTGTCAAAAGGATGTCCACCTGGGGGCCCAACCAGCTACACCAGCAAAGACCAGCAAGAGCTGGAAGAAAACCAGCAAAGACCAGCTAAAAGCTACCGGCATAATCTGGTAGCTGTTTTTTTTCAGCAGGGCTGTACAATGTTTTGACTGGCTGAAAAAAAATCAAATCTGCAGCACTCATTTTTACAGTGTGTCTGCAACACATTTTCAGACGTTCAAATTTGACACTGCTCTCTTGGTGCATTCACTTTTCTTCTTTGCACTTAAAACTAATACAACACCCACTCACAGCTGCAAGTTTATGGGCTCATAATGCTACTTTGAAACTAGTTTTAATCTGTCACTGTTTTATTGGTGAATTAGGTTTGTTTTTAGGTTTTGAAAACTTTTCAAACTGAAAATGTGTTGATGACACACTGAAAACAGTGTGCTGAGTTTATTTTCAGCTTATCAAAACTTTGTGTGAGGCTGTGTTTCAGTATTAACTTCTAGTTGAACAAAAACGTTTTTTATCAGGCTACATTTCAAACTTTCAAACACTGGGTTTCAACTTTTAAGATATCATCATTCTGGCCCAGGAGTAGCTACCCAGGCCTAGGTCCTCAACAGAATCAGAACTGTGCTTGGTTTACTATGCAAATTATTCTCTCTTCTTTCCATACTATTTGCTGCAGTAGTCTGTTATTGTCCTGTTTTGTGGATGCAGCAGGCTGTTATGGAAATATTATCCTACCATGGAAGAAATAGCTGTCGTGTAAGTTTCTGAAATACCCGCTAGGTGGTGTCTTTTTGTAAAAACTTTTCGTGGGTTCTTCTCAATTCATATTTTCATTATTCGAAGCTTATATTTTATTCTAACCACTTTGGTATAATTGAATATTAAACAATAACAATAATAGGCTTATTTGCTCGATTTGATTCCTAAAAACGTTATTTACTGATCAACTGGGTTTGCTAAGGGGGAGGGCGGAGTATGACTTCACACGTTCAGCTTGCGATGCTGTTGTCACTCATTGCGGTGGCGCGATGTCTCATGTCTCCTTTTAGTTTATTTACTGAGCATACTCGCAGAAATGGATGCAAATCCGGCCTTTTGCTTGTCTCTTCTGTACCGAAATGATCCTATTTACTCACTGTGTGCCTCTGATTTGATGACTGCCTCCCAGACAGTCAACAATAAATTTGTGAAAGAGCAGAGACAACTCATGAAGGTAGGTAACATTTTCACTGTTTTCCCCCCAATGACGTTAAGAGATTAAAACCCACTCACACATAAACCAACGTATTTATGTTCTTGTGATTTAGACACGGTAAAACTTGCTTATTTGTTTGTTTTGTGTGTGTGTACATAGGCCTACATGTGTGACTGTAGTGTGGTTTAGCTCGAACTGTTCCTCAAATAATAATTAGCTAGTTTGTAATTCATTAGGCTACAACCAAGGGTTCTGAATGTGAATTGTGAGGACCTCGCACCTTGACCGTTTTTGTTCATTTGTCTTTGTGCGGGAAGATGTAGTCTGAAAGATAGACAGCTATAGAAGTTTTTCACTCAGATTTTACCGTTAAGGCAGTGAAGCTGTATTATGGTATTGTAACTATACCGTTTGGAAAAAGAAGTATGCTACATGTGTATGTGTGTGTGTGTGTGTGTGTGTTTTGCTTTGTACAGCTTGCTTTCATAAGAATATTCCAATCCCTATAGCCCAAAATTAGTATTGGGAGAGTCACTTCTGTTTGGCAACCCAGTTGAAAGAATTCAGCCGGTCAGAAGCAGGCAGAGGCAACACACCATTGTATTCTAACAAAGGGTGGTGGGTGAATGGTCTTTCCAGGCTCTTGCTTTCTTCAGTGCAGCAAAGAAAGAACAGTCTGAATGCAGTTGTGACCAAAACTGTCACTTTCCTTGAAGTTCAGTTATAGGACTGCTATTCCTGCTGGTTGCCTCATCTCAAGTTGTGTGACATTAAAACATACACTCATATCCTCAATGGCCCAATTCTTGAGACCCCCCAGTGTGTGGCTGCTCTCAGTAAAGGTCAGACTGGGGTCATTTAACACTCAGCAGGGCAGGGTAATCTCTTTTTTACACCACTAGTCTTGCCCCTTGTCCCCCATTTTCTTTTTTGTGTCCTGTCATGTCATCTCTCTTCCTGTTTTTTCTTTTGTGCTGTCCATCTCCTCATGCCCTCTGAAGACCTGCCCTCATTTCCAAGACATTCCTCCACTCCTTCATCCTTTTCATGTTTTTCTTTCTCTCTGTACGTTTTTCTCAGTCTCCGGCTCTGTCTTGTGTTTGTCTAGCTCCCCTCCTCTCCATCTCTACAGTCCTCTTGACTTCTTCCATGGTCTTTATTGACATGATCTGTTTTCTGTGCTGGCGGTTGCACCCTAGACCCTGAGGCAGCTGGAACATGAACGCATCACCCAGAAGCGGCGGCTGGAGGAGGAGCAGAAACAGTTTGCGTTTGTCATGAAGAAGCGGCTGCGCCCACGGAACATCCACGCGCCGGCCAGTAGAGTCTCGTCGGCCAGCGTCTCGTCCGTTCGGCCAGCCAGATCTATCCGCTCGGCCCCGCCAGCGTTGTCCACACAGAGGCAAGGGGCCAGTGGAGGAAACAGCGAGCCAAGACGCACCACCACCTGTGGGCAGTGTGAGATGATGACCCACTTATGCCACTTGACCAGATCTCTCCACATGTACTCAGAAGACCGAGCCAAACCAGCGGTAAACAATGCAAGTCTTTCATTATATTACCCATTCTAGAATTATGAAGCTTGTGGAAGAAAATTTGAAAATCTGAGGGACACAGCCAGATCCTGAAAAATCATGCACCCACATTCTTCACATTTACCACTGCACAAAAAGCCAGAGGCATTCACAGAAATTAAATGCTTCATGTGTAAATACGTTTTTTTTTTTTTTTTAATGAGCACTTGGTGGCACTGTTTAGTCTTATTTGACTAATTATCACACTAGAATCCACCCAGTATTATCTCAGTGTATAATAGTACTCGAGTGACTGCAAATTTAGAGTAAGAGTGTCTGGTTTGAGCATCCAGTAATATAATTTCAATTGCACCATCAATCATAAAAAATGCTGGCAGAAGAAGCAAAATGCTGGCAAAAATACAATTTCTGAATTACGAACCTCATCATAAATGCTGTTGATACTTTCATTGATACTTCATTGTTCTGCTTGCATCACCTGCTGTACCATTCAAGTTATGGAAAAGTGAAAGATCCCCAATTGTATCTCCTCTTCTTTAGGTTTTGAGAGGAGGTGTTGGCAGCTCAGACGGAAGAAACCGGAAGCATGAGAGCCAACATCCACGAGGACGAAATGCCAGAAGCTGTCCCCCATCGCTACAAAGGAGGAGGGCAGAGCACACAGAACCAGTCTGCTTGCACATACACCACCAACAGACTAAATAGTGGGACTTTTTCTTATGTGATTATAAGCCACTCTAGAGAATTGTTGGACATTGTATTCTCATGGGATTAGTTCAAATAGACCAAAACCTACACCTGAAATGTTCAGTGGTAGAGGGAAAGACCAAGGATTTCAGGCATAGATTAGTTTAACTAGTTTAACTCATCAGGAAAATGTCCAAAAGACACTATGTGATCTTCTACTCTATTCGATCTCAATTCAGCGTTTGTCTCTATATAAGTATTGGACTACTCCATGACTTACTGTACATTATTTGAAATGTCACAATAGCAACTAGTAAACAAAAAGTTTAATGAATGAATGAAGGCAAAGATTAACAGAAATAAATATCTAACACAGATGGTCATTTTCCTCTACAAGACAACAATGTATTCATTTCATGTGAATTCACATTGTTTTAATCATACACTTATATAAATGAAAATGTCTCTTTATTCATAATTCTTTGGAGCCAAAGAGCTACTCACTGCCTATTAAATCAAAATATTTTGTTTCATATATCAAATGTGTATGTAAGGTCATTGTCTGTCTTTGTAGTATCTGAAAAAAAGGTATTTGAGTTTGACCACCTTTCCACTTAGAGAAACTTCAGTCATCCCAGGAACTCACCAAACCTCCCTGCGTCGAGAGTTGAGCATCTTTCATTGATTTGCAGAAATGTGCCACCCTGGACAGTAGAATTCTCTTCAATTAGAGTGGTTATTACAAAAACAACCGCTATTCTTTTGCTGACGTGTTACCTTTCATGGCTTAATCCCTTTTAATCACTGACAGGTTCAGGTAAAACTGCTCCTCCTTAGCCTACCTATCAATGTTCAGTTTAAGGTTTCCTATAAAAATAGCAAAAACTTTAAGACAGACCAAGGCAAGCAGGTAGCACTGCCCTAATGCACATTAATCTTTACAGGTACACATCTCATTCACTTCAAGAGTAAGGATGTCTGCCTCATGAACAAGTTTATAGATCTCACAACACAGATTACAAATTGAGCTAAAGTTCCAGTTTTTAAGTGGGGTTGGATGTAAGAGACCTGCTTAGTATCTCACTTCCTGACTGTATGCTTCTCATATCACTGATACACAATGTTAACTGGTCCGATTACTTGTGTCAAACGGTTCAAGAAAAGGCCACAGGAAGAAGCACTGTTAACTCCACTAGGTCATCTAGAAGGCGTGCATTGGCATTTCTAAATTTTCGCGAATGTCTCTCGCCTCGCCCTCTTTCCATTTCTTAGGAGATAACTAGTTCATTACCTTGCAGTGCCTACAATCTCCCAAACCTGAACGTGGTGACATCACCATGTATGACGCACTTGAATAAATCTTTCTCGCAAATGCCAGACAGGCTAGCGTTGCGCATGGTTTGTCAAGAGTGGGAAGTGTCCATTGTAAATCTAGAAAATATGGGTAACACGTTAAGTGGAACTAAATGAGACACTGAGCGAAACAGTTGGCAGCTAAATATTGACAACAGGAGAACTAGATCGACTCTGGTGGTATCGAAGCAATAAAAACAGACTTTGACTTGTGCGCCTTGGCGTAAAGGTGGACGATGGGAGCCGTACTAGGGGCCTTTTCTGTCGCAAGCTGGGTAAGAATTAATATCATTTTGTTTCTAATAATGAATGGTTATTTTATGAGTGTGCTGTCAAGCAGTCGATAACAACACTACATCAACGTCATCTCTGTGCAACAGGTAATGTCGGCTAGACATATCGGGTCAGCCTACTATTCAGATTTATTTAGGCTAACTATAGATTTAGTTTCCTGAGTATTTTGTAAAATGGCAGGTATTTTATTAATGCAATATATTTCGTTTGGCAGTAGGCTGTTACACCTATACCTGACAGATAGCTTCCATTTTCATGGAGAGCGCTAAACCAAAATGGTAACTATCAGTTTATTGAAGTTTTCAGAATCTACATTCAGAATCACATTTCCCTCCGCCAGTTTTAAACGACATAGCCTATTTATAACGTGTACAAGATTTGCTTTGTATTTGCGTCTAACCGTCAACAGATAGCCAAGTTGGTGTATGCTAACTGACAGTTTATTATAGTTAATTCAGAGGGTTGGTCACCAGACTTTGATACCAGCTCCCAGCGTCCTTTGGCTGTGACAGATTTACAACCATGTGACGATACCACAACATCACACCACTGTGTAACAGTTTATTCCATTTCGTGTGTGTGAGGTACCAGGAGAGTTTCATTGTTATTAGCTTGACCTGCTACAGTGTGCCTAGGCTACCTGTGGCGGATCAGACGACCTCGGATTTTATTGGTCCGTCAGGATCGGGCTCTGCCTAAACCGACCTTGTGTGTCTGACGACGGGGATTAAGTTGTTTACAATCTCTTAAAGCTCACGCATTGATTTGATGACTGAAAAAGCGCGTGTCTGTTAGCTAATTGAGTTACTGGAGAAAGACCCACTGCCCTCATTAGTTTTACCGCAGAAATAAAAGTGACATAACAGTGCTAAGCAGTGCTCGACCAGTGTTTTATAAATGACTGACAGAAAACATGTAGGCTATATTACTTGTATTAGGCTATTACACATTAATTCAGGAACATGTGCACACACACACACACACACAGAGACATACAAGACAGAGGCTATGAAGTGTTCATTAGTTGTTATTCAGAATGGCTATTGCAGATGGGATGAAGGATTTGTTGTTATACCGTCATTGTGGGAAAAGGAGAGAGTGTGACCACCTTTGTTTTTGTGATTTGTGTTTTTTTGGTTTTATCGTTGTTATTTCAGATTCCATGTTTGTGCAGTGGTGCAACGTGCCTCATGTGTAGATGTTGCCCACGTAGCAAGAACTCTATTGTGACGCGCATCATCTATGCCTCCATCCTGTTGCTAGGCACCATCGTTGCCTGCATCATGCTGTCGCCGGGGGTGGACCAGCAGCTGAAGAAGGTAGGCCTGCCGGCTGAGGGACCTTTCACTAAATTGTGCACAAGAACTGTTGTTGTGAGGGGTCTCAGCTGAAAGGAACCAGGCTACATGTCTAAAAGTAGAATTAAGTATGCACAGCAAACCGTCTCTGATGAACATCCAAGTAAATTCAAAATGGTGATATTTGTACAATTAGTGGACATGAAACTTAAACAAAACACATTCAAATGGGAATTCCGCCCAATTCTCAAGACACTCATCCTGGAAAGTTACCTTCTGTCCTAACAGATACCTGGCTTCTGTGAAGGGGGAGCTGGCTCGAGTATCCCAGGCATCCAGGCCGGTGTAAACTGTGAGATTTTTGTGGGCTATAAGGCGGTGTACCGTGTGTGCTTTGGCATGAGCATGTTCTTCCTGGCCTTCTCCCTGCTCATGATCAACGTGAAGAACAGCAGGGACCCTAGAGCGGCTGTGCATAATGGGTAAGGGGGATGGGACCCCACTGGGCTGTCAGGTTTACATGGCTTCATTGGCATCAGTTAGCATTACTGTAGTTTAAATAAGAGGGGCAGAATATTTATAAAGTAGCTTTTTTTACCAGTAAATTAAAGGTTCCTATATAAGGGTTATGGGTATAGAGGTTTCTGTACAGTATACAGTACATATATTAAAACAGCATTTACTATACCGTGCTATCATAAAATCCAGTGACATACTGTATGTGTAAATAACCAAATGGGAACTTTTGCCATTTTCCCAATGAAGTATTGTTATGTAGACTAAAACTATACTTCTCAGGCAGTGTGTCTGCTTGAGACTGGGATCATACTATCTCAGCAGTGAGCTCCCATTCCTACCACTGTCACATGATAAGCATGCTGGGTGGTTGTAACAGGAAAAAACATTTTAATCTCATAATACAATGGGTCACTAAGCATCACATCCCCAGGCGTCCTGGCTGTGAAACCATGTTCCAAGAACTGTTATGGCCTCCAACCAGTTAAAGGCCTCTGAGTAGCAGTACAGAGACAGAAGATGGGTTACAGTAAAAGTCACTGTAAAAAATCTATTTTGCATTTATTTTATATCTGGCTCTATTTTGCAGGTTCTGGTTCTTTAAGATTGCTGCTATTGTGGCGATAACTGCTGGTGCCTTCTACATTCCGGAGGTGCCTTTCACTCGCAGTAAGTGACATTTATAGACACATTTACATTTACGAAATGCCAAGTTACAGTAGACATTTAGTCAAAAGGGATGTTAGAAACTGCACAGAAATGTGAAAGCGTGCAAACCCATTACAACAACAAAAGACTACAACCATTTTACCAGAATGAATGAAAATTACCTTGAAGACTCATTATCTGTTTCAATGCAGCATTTTTTATATTAATTGCATGATGCCTGAAAATAACCAAGACTATCATGTTGCTTAATGCCAATTACATATTGTAATAATGATGTCATTACAGTATGTTGAAATGATACACCCTTGTTTGGATGTGTTTGTTGATTGTGTTTCCTGCCATGCCGTTCCCTTCAGCATGGTTTGCTGTGGGAGGCTGCGGAGCCTTCTGCTTCATCCTGATCCAGCTGGTCCTGCTTGTTGACTTCGCTCACTCCTGGAACGAGTCCTGGGTGGACAAAATGGAGAGGGAGAATGCCAGGGCCTGGTATGCGGGTAGGTAACAAACATGGTGGGGAAAAAATATTTGTTAAAGTTTAAAGCTGGTTAAAAGGTGGATAAGTATTTGGAGAAGTTTTGTCATGAATAAAAACGGCAAGAACTTGGTTATCTGACAATGGGGATCGCTGTAGAGTTCTAGGCTGCTATCGTGTGACTTTGACCTAGTGTCCCAAAGAGAGATAATGTGGAGATGGGACATAGATACCAGAGAAAAGTCCTTCTAGGCAAGTCCCTCCACTCGGCGGCCATATGGCAACGCTTTTTGGGCACTCATCGGGCATCCATCTCGGCAGAAATGCGCGTGCGCATGGCTTCACGACACCAATCTTGCTCCAGCAGCGAGATCACAACACATGATTGGCACGATGTCTTCACAACACACCACATTATTGGCTCAATGTATTCACAACACAGCACAAGATTGGCTCAATGTATTCACATGTCGACGTTTTGCCGCGGAAGGGGTGTGATATGCGTAGACAACTGCCATATTGGCGTTACAAACTAAGCCCATGCATTTCTATGGAGGATTTTTTGAGTGCTGTGTCTCCTCATTAGAAAGTAGTGAGAACAGGCGCGCTCAACTTCAAATCTCACAACAATTTCGGGTGCGAGTAAAAGGTGACAACTTAGAATAGAAAAACCGCACTCATAAGTATATTCTCTTTACTTATTTATTAATGCCATGTCCACAGACGCGTTTTGGCCTAAACCATCTACACACTGACGCGTCTGTGGACATGGCATTAATAAATAAGTAAAGAGAATATACTTGAGAGTGCGGCTTTTCTATTCTAAGTCCTCATTAGAAAGTCTCTGTTCTGTCTCAACTCCCAGCCCTGCTCTCAGTGACTGCACTCAACTACGTCCTGTCTGCTGTGGTCATCGTGCTGCTCTACGTGTTCTACACCCAGCCAGAGGCCTGTGCCCTCAACAAGTTCTTCATCAGCTTCAACATGCTGCTCTGCGTCGTGGCCTCCGCAGTGTCCATACTGCCAAAAGTGCAGGTGAGAGTGGTAGCTCTGGAATAAACATGGTGGTGACCGGGGGTAACTGTTCAGTGCACAAAAAGAGATCTGCAAAGGGCATACCACCAGACTGTTTTCAAAACAATGCTCTAGAACTTTGTGAAATAGTTGGAGAGTTGAGCTTTCACCCAAACCTTCATTTTTATGTGTACTTGGTTCCTGATGTCTTCTTGATTACAGTAATGTTTTCCATTAGCCTGGGTAAACCCAGACAAACCTGATAGCAAGTTTGAATTTGTTCTGCAGGTCTGTTTGGAAGGGATCCCAGATTTAAGACAACTTAAACTAGATGTACCACAGCGGTACAAAATATGACCGTTGCTCAGTCCTGCATATTCTCTCCACCAAAATGAATCACGCTTGTCAATTTGTCTCCATCTCCTACTCCATCCCCTACTCTTACTCTTTCAACTTTTGTGTATGTAAATAAATGTGTGTGTGTGTGTGTTTGCTTGTGAGTGTGTGTGTGGGGGTAATGGGGTGTGTGTGCATATGTGTGTGTGTGTGCGCCTGTGTGTGTGTGTGTTTATGTGTGTGTGTGTGTGCGTGCAGGTTAGTGTGTGCGTGCCTTTGTGTATGCATGTGTGTGCATGTGTGTGCGCGTGCATATGTGTGTGTGTGCATACTTTAGATAGACAATAGTAATACATCATAGGAGTGCTAGGAGTTCATGTCAAAAAATCTGTGGAGTAAGTCAACATTCAACATGTGCTGTAAACAAAGGTTTTAAATGCAGTAGTTTAAGAAAATACACATCCTTATCTGTTTAACCCTGTCACCATTAGTGCAGCCATTGGTATTGTTGAATGCACACGATTGTGATTGGGCCCTGGGTTTTTGGTGATTTGGAAATGGGCGTCAATGGGATCTTTTCCAGGCTGACCTGCAGAGCAAATTCAAATCTGCTCACAGTTTCATCTGGGTTCACCCAGGTTCTTAAAGCGCTACTGAAAGCTAGTTTACAGAAAGTCAGCATCCAACAAAATGGTTACTTTTAGGTTCAGACAGAAATGAAAGAAATCAGTACTATTAGATATGGAGTAACTTTGTTTTTCTATCGACCCGTTTCTTTAGGAATCTCAGCCGAGATCTGGACTTCTCCAGTCTTCCATCATCACCCTCTACACCAATTACCTCACGTGGTCTGCCATGACTAATGCACCAGGTGAGACGTGGATCACTGTGGGGAGGCAGGTGTTCAGGGAATCATTCATAAACAACACTTTTTCCTTTCAAGGAGTTTTAAGCTTGGTCTCTCCCTTTCTGTACACAAAACAGATACAGCCCATTACATTTGCATGCAAGTGAGTGCTTTACAATGTTAAGGGGAAACCTCCTTTCAACCCCTACCAACCCCACCCGGGTGATGCATAGCAGCCATTTTGCACCAGAGTGCTCAGCACACCCAAGCTTGAGGTACAGAGGATGATTAGGTGTCCAGATGGAATGAGCCAGTTTAGGAATTTAGCCAAGACACTGGAGAAGCCCCTACTTGCAATGTGTCTCACGGGATCTTTAATGACCTCACCCAATGAGCCAGGAGCTTAGTTTAAAATCTCATCTGAAGGATGGCATCTACAGCACAGTGGCCGTCACTGCAATGTGGCATTAAGCAGAGCCGTATAGGATATCTCTCTCTCTCTCTCTCTCTCTCTCTCTCTATATATATATATATATATATATATATATATATATATGGCTCTGCCATTAAGGAGACAAGACTGCCCCCTACTGGCCCACTAACACCTCTTCCAGCAGCAATTTGGTTTTCTGGGTTTTCTCATGAGATCTTACATCCAATACATCCAAGTACTGTACTACTAACCAAGCCTACACCTGATAAGCTTCTGTTATTCGGCAGAGATAGGGTACATGTTGGCATGACTGCTAGCAAACCATCAGATATGTCCTTGCCCCATTTCGTCCATATCCATAACCTTGCTGAAAATGTGCAAACAGACCAAACTAACACTGGATGTTCTGGGCTCTTTCTATGCCCACATCTACATTTGATATTTAGCATAAATGAGACTAGTCAGAGCAATCATTATTTTTTCCTATGACAATATATTGCTATATTAGTTTGCCTCCTTATGAGAATGCGTCATTGACAGCTTTGAATGTGAGTCACCGTCAGCCTCCCTCTTTCCCTCTCTGTCTGTCTCTCTCTGAGCAGACCGCACTTGCAACCCCAGCCTGTTGAGCATCATCCAGCAGATGGCGGCCCCCACCATCGCCCCCCTGGAGATGGAGAACCAGACTGCGGTCGTCATCATCGGCACGGAGGAGCCCGTCCCCTCCTCCCCCTACCTGCAGTGGTGGGACGCCCAGAGCATTGTGGGCCTGGCCATCTTTGTCCTCTGCATCCTGTACTCCAGGTGAGTCAGGGCAAAAAGTCTAATCCCTAACAATTGCAGTCCCTCATTTTAATTTAACCTCTGTTACGTTGTGTGATGTTAAATAGGCTTGGTTGTTGATTGGCCACTGGCAGATACCCTAACTATAGCATCAGTAACCTACCTATAGCATCTTTTCTGTGTATAACTGGAATTAGATTAATTTAAATGAATTTAGATAACATTTATGAAGAGCCTTGTATTCCCTGACCATTGCGTTTGCTGGTCTAACATTGCTCCATCACATTAATTGGTTGAAATTGATTAGTGAGTTAAATGATGAGATGCATTAATGCTTCTCAGATGTCATGGTGCTTCCGTGTTGCACTACTAATGTCATATACACACATCTTGTTGCATGTAGTTGATATCCGCAGTATATAGTCGTCCAACACTAGCCATTTGAACAAGCTGACCTAAAATATGAAACCTTTTTTAACACTTTTGTGTTGTTTTGTAGTTGATGTCATTATGTTTTCTACAATGATGGAAATTGAGGAAACAAAAAAAAAATATATATGTAAGTGTGTCCAAACTTTTGACTTGGTCTGTGTCTGCATATTCCCAGTATACGGTCATCCAACACTAGCCAGGTGAACAAGCTGACCCTGGCCTCCAACGACTCCTCCATGATGGAGGAGAGCTCCACGGGAATCCCTGAGGACCCAGAGGTGGAGAGCGGCGCTCCCCGGCGTGTGGAGGACAACGAGAGGGAGACGGTCCAGTACAGCTACTCCTTCTTCCACTTCATGCTGTTCCTGGCCTCCCTGTACATCATGATGACCCTCACCAACTGGTACAGGTGGGTTGCCTCATGTGACCCGGGAATGTAAAGGCAATTAGTAGGTGGAGGGATTTGTAGAATGAGTTAAATATAATGACATTACATTCTATTCTAAAACAGTCGGTGAGTTATTAGATAAGAATGCCTCCCCATAAAATGTCATACAAATAATGACATGGATACATTCTTGAGATTTTATTACACGGTTTCACTCAAGTTGTCCTGGCAGTCACAGCTTTGGTTAAAATGTGTGAATGAGTAAGATGGAAGCCAAACTATTGACAGTAGTTTTTATTCTTCTTTCTTCATGGCATTTACCATTTTCCTTCATTTCCTGTTCCTCTGTTGTCCAGTCCCAGTGCAGACTACAATGCCATGACCAGCAAGTGGCCCACTGTATGGGTGAAGATAACCTCCAGCTGGGTGTGTCTGGCCCTCTATATGTGGACACTAGTGGCTCCAATGATCCTCACAAACCGAGACTTTTCTCCCAGCTAACCTGTTACTTTTAGAGTTTTCTAGAATTTTCTCCCAACTGTCAGGATCACTGGATGTCACTTAATTTTGTATATACTAAGGTATAAGTAATTTATTGTGATTTTGTTGCCAAATGTGTAATAATTTCTCTGTTTATTTTTGTGAAGGACTAGACACCATTGTTTTAACTTCAGTTATGTTTTTTTTTTACCTTTGCACTGACTAATTCAGACAATATATGTGTCATGATGTTCTGGGATGAGTTTCAGAGTTGGACCAAGCTCTTAATGTAAGTTTTTCCTTAACAAAATGTAACACATTTTTGTAAAGTACTTTGAATAATGGCCTATTTGATACAAGTTCTCCTTGTACAAGCCAAATGGTTGGGTTTGTTGGTTTGTTTTTAGTAGAATTAGTAGATCCAAAGAAAGCTGCCAAAGTGCAGGTTTTTATCGTATTTCAGTCCATCACTTGAACACTGGGTCCCATTCCATTTACAATTCCTCACAGACCGTCAAATGCTCAACTTGCATCTCTTTGTGCACTTACTCCAAAGACAGTATTGGTTAAAAGTCAAAATCATACTTTATTTAATAGACTGTTATACAGTATATCTACTTGATTATTTACTTTTGAATGGTTAATGCTTTCAAATGTAATGCAGACTCATGTTGCTATCATATTTTAGCCACTGTAGTTTGCCAATATGCCTTTTTCGCCTTACCTTTGAGTGTATGCTTTATGTTGTGAATAACAAAGACATGTAAAACTAGATAATATTTATTGTAGAAAAAGTATTTTAAAACTTAAAGCTATTTGATGGTGAAATGTCTATACTTCTGCCAAAAATCTGTTGAACACTGAAACACTCTGAACTTTTTGTTGGTTTGGCACATTTGCAGTTTTTCTCAGTCGTTTTGGCCCATTTCTCAAATCCGTATACAATTTCTCAAAACGTCTTGTTTAATCTTAACATCATCTAGTCATTTGTGCACATAACAGAATTTTTGTTTTTTTTACAGTTAGCCAGAAAGTGTTAGTAAGCCTCAATGTTTCTGTCTTGTTGTAAATATTAGAAATGATAACTGCACTGAATGAGTGAAACAATCCACTGTGCCAGGTATAATTGTTCAGTAAATTATACATGCAGGGAAGCCCTGAAGAGGTCTCATTTATATCAGTCAATATAGAATGGCTATAAAGATGAATGAATGTGTGAAGGAAATAAATGAGAAGGTTCAAACAGATATACTTTGCTTATGATCATGTCTGTTCACATCTCAGTTTGTGTTGGTTACAAATGTTAAAATATAATATATCCATACAGAAAATGAATACCTGCACATTTTGGTCATTAGAATTGTGTACAAAAATCATTTATTATGTCATGTGTTATCAGCCATTCTGATGTTGTGTTAGATAATATATTCCTTCAATACTTCCATGTGAACTACTGTAAATGAACAACAACTGGACTGCAACTGTAGTCATCAGCAGTTGAGTGTGCAACACTGACTAGAGCCAAATTATCAAAATCATGTTACCATGCTTAAGCAATCCTAAAATAACTGTAAATTAGGCATTAGGTGTTTCAATCGATACAGGGGAAAAAATGCCTGATTTCAATTGGATAGAGCAATGAGAGCAACAAAACAGCCAAAAGAGCCAAAACGTCCTTCTTCCTGTTTTAGTTTCATTTTGTTTTCAATCGATTTTTAAAGTTATTGCACTGTCAGCACAACAGACATGATAACCTTTTTGTTGTAAACAAAATCAACACAAGCAAGTTTAGGTGACATGATAGACTAGGCACAGTTGTTCATCTGTCCATCATCGAATAAAGCCCGTCCAGATCATTTGATTGGTGCGAACCGCTCTGTTTTGTACATAGTTGCTTATCAATGGAGCAGACCGAATTTACACACGAAAACACACATGCAACACACACGCAACACATTCTGGGACAGACAATAAGACTATATATAAATCAGTCAAGGCACCATAAAACGCATGCATACAATATCATGCCTGAGTAGCTATCTGGCAATGTGTGAGGCTCCCTGACACCCTCATTTATTTACAACACCCTGCCCTGTGTGTAAGGGAAGTATTACTCCAGCTGTTATTCGAGTGTCATGTTAGACAAGGTGTAGCTCCTCTCCTCTGGCTGCTCCAGGGCACTGTGCCTCACCTGGCACAGGTAGACTGCGCCCAGGTCCTGCGGGGTGGGCACCAGCCTCAGGAAGGCCCACTGGCAGAAAAGGCCGCTGGGGTTCAGGCTGGCCGGGGAGTTGAAGACGCCGGTAGGCACGGGCTCTCCATTCCTGAACCAGGAGACCGAGAGCGCGTTGGGGCTGAAGTCCTCCGCACAGAGGCTCAGCGTGCACTCCTGACCCACCTGAGGCCGGGCGGGGTCACACTTGATGAACTTCAATGTTGGGGGAGTGCCTGCAGAGAAATATCATGATTTTGATGTCACTGAGGAGTGAAGAATTTAATTGTCTCAGGAGCAGAAAAAGAATGGGTAGTACAAACAGCGCTGTAGACGTTTGGTCCAACTCATGTCAGTCGACAACAACAAAAGCAGTTCCAAAGGGAAGGGTACGCACATCCAAAAAAGATTATACCAGGTGCCAGGTCTGAAGTGTCAGCAGTGAAAGGAGGATAAGAAGAAACTCACGGGTCGAAAACGTTGCTAAAATAAAGTTGCCTGGGAGCTTTTACAACAGTGTGCTTTTCAATCGTCAACAACAACACATTACATTTATATTTAAGCGCTTTTCTAGGCACCCAAAGTGCTTTACAGTGAAGAGGGGACCTCAATACCCACCTTTCAGGTTAACGCGGTAGGGAAGGTCCTGGTAGCCTGGCTCAGGAAAGCTGCTGTGGTACGCACGGCACGTGTACACTAGCCCCTCCTCCATGGTTGTGACAGTCAGCTCCGTGGTGCTCCACACGCTGTGCAGCCCCTGGTAGTCGGAGAAGGGGCCGTACTGGACCACGGGCCCCAGGAGTCGCTCCCCGCCGGGGCCCCACCATTCCAGCTGCACCTGGGCCGGGTAGAAGCGCTCCACGCGGCAGCACAGCACCAGCCGCTGTCCCAGCACCGGGATCTGGGGTGCGCTGGAGATTTGCAGGAAGGATGGCTGTGCTGCAGTCAGGACCACGGTAAGAGGAACTCAGTCATATTTAACTCTGACATGTTCAACAACAACTACTGGATGCTAAACTATCTATCTATCTGTCTATTTATCTATCTATCTGCATAAATCCTCCTCTCTGCATGAATTAAATATCTTTCTAATCTTTAGTTCTTTCTTTTTTTTATTTGTAAGCGCTGATTATTTCTTCAGAACTTGCCTATCTAGTTAACACGTATCTTGGTTTAGATGCCAGGCTGAAGATGATCAATCAGCTGTAACAGAAGTCACATGGTCGCTCTAGAGAGATCTCTCACTCACTTTTAACGCTCAGCGTCGTCTCTCTGGTGTAGGTCTGACCTTTGTAGGTCACCACACACCTGTACCTGCCTCCGTCATCGCTGACCGTTGGGCAGAGGGAGAGGATAGACACCAGGCGTGTGTCGTCCGAGTGAAGCCGCGAGTGTTCTGTTAGGTTCTCCAAAGGCAGGGTCTTTCTTTCACTAAACAGGGCCTGGCTCTCCAGGGGCTCCAGAGAGACTGTGTTCAGGGCGCCCCATGGTGGGTCATGGTTCCCTGGACCATGGGGGAGCACCATGTACCACTGCACGTTCACATACTTGGGGTTCACTCGGCTGATCGTGCATTTGATGTCTGCACGAGTGTTGGCATAGATGACAGAGGGATTGTTGATGTCAGATATGCTGGGTGGCACTGGAATGTGTAACACAACAATTTTACAAAGTCATTTTGTGTTTTTTTCTGTATTTTATTTTCAAACTCTATGACACTGGTGTAAAACTTGCAGAACTTGGATTCACATATACTCACCTTTGTGAAGGTATAAGTACCCGATCACAGCTGCTCCTAATATTAACGACACTAGGACGAGACTGGACACCACTGTTACAGCTATGAGTACAACTGGGTTCTGAGGCGTCTCTGGAACAAAAAACAAACACAGAGATGGCTGAGAAACCCTGTTGGATTTACAGGTGTCAGAACTGCAGTTTCTAGAAACAGAAACTCACGTCTAGTGTCGTTTATTGTCAACCTTTTGAACATATTGACCGCCACAACGTCAACAAAAATATAAGTTTTATGTACTGTAGACGTTCATATCATAGACTCACCAACAACGCTCAGTCGGACAGTTTTGCTTTGAGGCGTGTTGAAGGACCTGTGCTTGATCTGACAGATGTAAACAGCCCCATGGTTTTCGGTCTTGTTTCCCTGAATGGTCATATGGCTCTTCTGGCTGTAGGTGTGGTCTGGGTTGGGCATAGGGGATTCAGTGCACACGTCCACCTCCACAGGTTCATTCTTGTGGCCAAGCTGCCTCAGCCACTGGATCTCCAGGTGCTCAGGATAGAAACCTGTGATTTCACAGGACAAGGTCGTCTTCTGCCCATTAAGCACTGTGGCATGTTCTGTTAGCGACAGAGAGGGTCGAGCTGAAATCATAGAACAGTTGGGGGAGAGCATGTCAGCATGATCTTATTAAACACAAATGTATGAACACAGTTAGTGTGAATAATTGTGTAGATATAAATTCTGTAAAGGAAAAGGACACTGCCCAGGATGTTTATCCTTTATTCACATTAAATGATAACTGGCTATGATGCAGGACACAAAAAACTACAACAATTTATCCTGGTTTCATAAGATATAATGTTTTCTGATTATCAGAAAAAAATATGAATTACCTGACACATGAAGGGTGACTGTCCTCGCGTAGTCCTCTGGTTTCACCAGAACGACACAGCTGAAGCGACCCTCATCAGTCACAGCTGGACAGACCAAATGCAGTGGGGCATTTCCCTTTGGTAATTCATTCACGTTCACATCATATCCTAGTGAACGCTGAGATATATTTCCAGCCTTGAATTCAAACACTCTGCTCCCCTCAAACTGCCACAACACATCAACGTCTTCGAGCCGAGTACCACTGGGGACTGGGAAGGGACAGTCGAGAGTAATAGGCTCACCAGTCAAACAGTGCTTTTTTCCAACTGCACCTTTAAGATAAAGTCACAGTTGCACAGTAAAAGCATTGCTTTAAATCCAAATGCAATAACCATGTTGGTAGGTTAAATTTGTAGGTAAAGGTACATGAAGATCTGGATCAAAGGTAAATGCAGACTTGTTTATGCCGTTCTCTCAGCGGTGCACAAAATGAGCTTTCATTTTCATGACAGACAAGTGAGAAGATTCTTACCTGAAAGCTGCAGATGGATGAAAAGACTGATACATACTAAAACATGATTATAATTGATGAAAATCATGTCTTTTTCTCCATGAGACTATTTAATGCCATTGTCAAGAGACTTTCTCGTCATGTCCTTGCAAACTCAAAGGTCAGTTTTAATACACCTTTACGTAACACCTGGAACAATAAAGTGGGTTCAGAAAGCCTTAGATGGCATACTTTCGTATGCACAAGAACTGTGTGCATTACTTTTAGTTACAGAGCTGTATAGGAAATGTGTGAGTTCATTGTAGCTTATGATTAAAACAAACACAGCCATTCTGAGACCCCATTTCAGGATAAAGAAACATTTGTAAAATAAATATGTTTAAAAACTGGAATATTCACTAGACTAGACCTATAAAGTAGGCTTCCAATTCAAAGTGTTTCCATAATGTTCCTCTGAAAGTGAATGCTCTGTTTACGCAAACTCACATCTCTACCCGCCCTCTTATAATGATGAGCTTGAGGATGCTGTGCGTGAGTTTATCAGTGACAGAACACTATGCAGCTTTCTTTTGTCACAGGAGCACCAGTTATACATTGGATGAGTAGTTATCCATTGGAAAATAATGGATAACTACTCATCCAAAAATAATTAAATTTTCCAAAGTTATTTAAGTATTAGTTAGTTAAGTATTATTATAATATGTTTGTCGGTTAGAGAGAAGGGGGTCGCGAGACAAAAAGTTTAAGAACCACTGCTGTACTGGACCATAAAAGTCTACATGGCAAATTAGGTTTGTCTTGTGTGATTTACAACAGACACTGAATTGGGATTGCAGAAGTAGTTTATTTACATAAAATTAACCTCATGACAAAATTGAAACATAGGTTAAACACGGTGCCACAAAGCCAATGGATTTTCACAGTCCTACGGGATCCATTTACCCAACCATAGACCGCTTCCTCCCTCTTAGTCTCACTTCATCCAGTTTCTTGATGACTGCGTGGGCCCTTTTGGAGGTCTGAGTGTAACTTTTTAGAAGCCTCTGAAAAAGTTGCTCAGTGTTTGGGTGTGTGCTTAGGAAAGCTTTCTCCAGCACATACAAGTCCACTCCTTTATCCTCTGGCAAAGCCGAGGTGTAGCTCAGCCCAAAGTCGATCAGGAACAGCTCAGGTCTGGCACCTTCCGGTGACCCTTGTCGTAGTAACATGTTAGACGTGGTTAGGTCGCCATGAACGACATCCTCATCGTGCATTCTAGCCAGGATCTGGCCCATCTGCTCTGCTAAGGCATTGAGGCCCACCGGGTCTTGACTGGAGTCTTGGCTGGAGGCAATGTGGTCCCTCACCGTGATGGCACCTACAAGGTCTTCCAGGAAGATGCAGTGGGAGGTGTAGTCCACAAAGTAAACAACTGGGGTGCTAATGCCTAGACGGTGCAACATACAGAGGGTTTGTCATTGACAATCATGTTAAACTGAAGTTAGAGAAGATGCATTTCTAAACATCTCAAAATAAAAGACAACTTATTATTTTAGCACTTTGACAAACTCCATATTTACACTCAACACTCATGGGTCTGTCTTTAAAGTCTGATAGAGCACACTGCTACTGTACATTTCACATTTTATAGTAGGCCTGCACTGTGGCATAATATATATGGGCTTTCATGGAAGATTTAAACTGCCTTATCCGATCGCTTATTACTGAGAATGAATGAAGTCCACAGGCCAGAACATGAAAAAGTTTTTACAAGTCACAAATTTGGACTATTTTTCCAGTAACTAGTAACTACCTATTAATCACATACTTATGTAATTAAATTATGCATCTGTAATCAGTCTTTGAGAAAATGTTGGTCATTACAAAGGAGTTACATCCTAATTCAATCTTTTAGATAAAAAAAAGCACAACTAAAAGCGTACTGTACATGCTAAAGAATAAGCAGGCAGTCAGGAATAATTCAATTGGCAGCACTATGTTCTCATGTTTTATTTGCACCGTCATGTCAAAAAGTGCATTGCCAATCAACAAGAGACAAAAAGTGGCAGAGATGAAGTGTAATCATAGTTGCATTGGCCTACTTTTTTGGAAATAATCAAGAGTTAGGGGCTACTTACATCAGGGTATGCGCTACTTACGTACATTTCAAAACCTTCCCAACCACCGGGGAACTGGTGTACGCAAAATGCTATACAACCCCTGGCATAAATTATGGAATCACCAGTCTTGGAGGATGTTCATTAAGTTGTTTAATTTTTTAGAAAAAAGCCAGATCACAGACATGACACAAAACTAACTTCATTTCAAATGGCAACTTTCTGGCTTTAGGAAACATTAAGGAAATCAAGAAAAAAATGAGTTAGTCCATAACAGTTGCTTTTTTTAGACCAAGCAGAGGGAAAAAAATATGGAATCACTCAATTCCAAGGAAGAAATTATGGCATCACCCTGTCAATTTCCTTTCCCACCAGCACCAGATTAGATCACCAGTTAAATCTGCAGTTAAAGAGAGCTGTTGCACCAAGTGGACTGACATGCATCATGGCTCCAACACGAGAGATGTCAATTGAAACAAAGGAGAGGGCAAATCCTCACGCAATGTTGCGAAAGATGTTGGTGACCGAACTGTAAGAAATCGCCTAAAGGAAATGGGATTTACATACAGAAAAGCTAAACGAAAACCATCATTAACACCTAAACATAAAAAAACAAGGTTACAGTGGGCTAAGGAAAAGCAACCTTGGACTGTGGATGACTGGATGAAAGTCATATTCAGTGATGAATCGCGTATCTGCATTGGGCAAGGCGATGATGGAACTTTTGTTTGGTGCCGTTCCAATGAGATTTATGACAACTGCCTGAAACTTAAGACAACTGCCTGAAGAAAACATGCAAATTTCCTCAGTCATTGATGATATGGTGCTGCATGTCAGGTAAAGGCATTGGGGAGATGGCGATCGTTACATCTTCAATAAATGCACAAGTTTATATTGACATTTTGGACACTTTTCTTGTCCCATCAATTGAAAGGATGTTTGGGAATGATGACATAATTTTTCAAGATGATAATGCATCTTGTCATAGAGCAAAAACTGAAAAAAATCCTTGAAGAAAGACACATAAGGTCAATGTCATGGCCTGCAAATAGTCCGGATCTCAATCTGTGGTGGAAGTTGAAGAAAATGGTGCATCCCAAGGCTCCAACCTGCAAAACTGATCTGGCAACTGCGATCAGAGAAAGTTGGAGCCAGATTGATGAAGAGTACTGTTTGTCACTCATTCCCAGATAGCAAGCATAGTCGGCCCGATTCTGGCTGAGTGCTGGCAGTGTCGGCTGAGGTCCGAGTCGGCTGAAGCACAGTAAACACAGTCGGCCCGATCCTGGCTGAGTGCTGCCACTGTCGGCGGAGTTTCAGGTCGGCTGAGGCACTGTCCCCTTGAATGGGCCGACACTGACACGCAGTAGTTGGGCTGATTACTGAGTGTATTATTTGGCCCGATTGGGGTTTGATGGGCTACTGCCAGTTTTCGAATCAATCTCGGCAGACGGATTTCATACAGTGTGTGGCCCGATACTTCAGGAACGAACAATGATCAGTATCGCGGCTGTTGGCGGCAAAAATTAAACATTTAGCGACAGCCGGACGCTAAACGTACATGGCCCAATTCTGTAAAGTGACTGTCGGCCCATTATGTGTGGAAGAGCCACGAGCAGAGCAACTGTTCAGTTTGAAACCAGCAGGACGGCGCGAAACTGTCTCGTTTTGGACACTGCCTGTGGTAAGTAACATGCAACTTTACCTTTACCTGTTATTGCATGTAAATCATTATGAATGTACGTAGGCTTATTATTGCAGACAAAGTTTAACAAGTAGCATAACAAGAATGGGTGTTTCAACCCCCTTGACGATGACGAAGCTAGCGGTAACATACGTGGATTTCATACTTTGTTGGCCTAATTACCGTTAACGTCAGTGTTGGTAGTTAGTCAAAAACGTTCAGTGCTGTAACGTTAGCTATACTTGCATAATTATGTGGTTTTCAAAGAAAAGTGTGATCTAATCATTTTAGAAATAGCTTAACAGTTAAACAGTATTGCATGACTTAGAATATAGCGATTGGTAATTTGGCATTTCATCGTTATCTATTCCAACTTCAGGCACTAGGCAGGCAGGACTGAGACTGTATGCCTTAAGAGTGTGTGTGTGTGTGTGTGTGTGTGTGTGTGAGAGAGAGAGAGAGAGAGAGAGAGAGAGAGATGGTAGCAAGGTGGGTCCTGTCCTGGTCATGTAAAGCTCATCAAAATCTGTATTTTAAGGTCGTTCTGTATTGTGTACTGAGGGGTTGTTTATGATCATGTAATCATTTTGAACACATATACTTCCATTAACCTAACGTTACTGTGACTTTTTTTAAATGTACACCTCAGAATCCAGGCCACACTGACCAGAGACCTGCCTGCACTCCTTTGGATGAAGAAGGCTACCCGTGTATACATGTGTGAACCATTTCTTGTGTTGGAAAAACAGGAGACCTGAAGAGCTCTTGGTAAGTTGTACATTGATTTAATAGAATAAGTAATACATTTTTGTTTAGATGAGCCAAATCATAGGAATCAGCTTTCATCTAGGCCTGTGTTTTGTGATGTGTCACTTTTAGATGCTTTTGGTTTGCCTCATGCATTATGTCAGCAAAGAACAGGAGTGGGCAGGAAACATGCGCTGTTGAAAACATGGCCAACCAACTGAAGCACCCACAAGGCTCTTGTGAAGGAAGTCCACAAGCCTTTGTGCTTCAGGTCTGTATGTGTTGACAAATACGTCTTGCTCTTGGTGATTGTCATTGGTAATATATAACAATCACACAATGTCAATGTTGCCCAAAATAACTACCAGGGAGGTTTTACCAAGACAGCTGCAGAGTGGCAAGACTGGGCTTTAGTAATATTTTGTCAGACAGTAAAGGAGAAATAGTTTAATGATTTTTTTCTTTTCTTTTGAAATGACATGCTGTCCATGCATCTCAAATTGAAGGATGGATGGAAAGAACTCTTTGATCAACTCCCACAGAGAGCTGAGGTGACTATCTGTAAGTATATTTGAGTGGACAAACAGAACTTCTCTGACAGATGACATGTTGAAATCTTTCTTTAGACCTCATAATGATCTTATAATATTCTTTTATACCTAAATGCAGTTTGGAGACACCCCCGGCTGGTAGTGCTGCTGAAACTGGTGGAGGCAACAATGAAGCGGCAACAGAAAGAGAAGGCAGGTGGCAAAGGTTGCTGCTATTGAAAAATACTTTGAGAGTGAGTATGTGTGCATGTATGTAGCTGGGTAGGTCATGGTACATGGTACAAAAATACAGAATTTAAAGCACTAGCACAACACTTAACTCACAACCCACAACTACTGACAATGGAATTACTCTTTTAGAGTTAGTGAGTGAGGGAGAGAGATAGAATATTTCTGTAAATGTTTAATGTTAATTTAGAATAATTTATTTCTTTGAATCATTATACAGTTTTAAAATGTTTAATTGTTTGTGTTTTTGTTTATGAAAGATGTTGATTGTTGTAGATAAAAGTAGATTGTATATTTGAACTTGTTTAATTTCTAAAGTGTATATATGTAAAAGCTTGTATAATTTTTAAATGTTTGTTTTATTTGCAAGGTTGTGTTTGTCAAACTTGTTAATAAAAGTAGCTTGTGCTTTTAATTACTAGTTCTGGATTTGTGTTTATTTTCAAGTACTTTTGGTAGTTAATGGGCCACATGTGGCCCGGGGACCCAGCCGACATTCAGCCAACACTCAGTCAGATCAGTTTTATAGTGTGTGGGCCAGTACAGGCCCAGCCGACACTCAGCCAACACTCAGTCAGATCAGTTTTATAGTGCGTGGGCCAGTACAGGCCCAGAGGCCCAGCCGACACTCAGCCAACACTCAGTCAGATCAGTTTTATAGTGTGTGGGCCAGTACAGGCCCAGAGGCCCAGCCGACACTCAGCCAACACTCAGTTATATAGTGTGTGGGCCAGACCTGGGCCAACAGAATGCATGACAGTCATTTCACAGTGTGTGGGCCACACCTGGGCCAACAGAAACAATAAGAGTCATTTCACAGTGTGTGGGCCACACCTGGACCAACAGTTCCAATAAGAGTCATTTTACAGTGTGTGGGCCAGACCTGGGCCAACAGAAACAATGAGAGTCATTTTGCAGTGTGTGGGCCACATCTGGGCCAGAGGAAATTCTTTGTGTCAGTTATCAGTAACTGGGCCATTGTTGGGCCGGAGGCCCAGCCAGAACTGGGCCAACACTCACAAAACCCTGAGGCAAGGTAGTGGGCCAGAGGTGGGCCGGTGAAATTTTGCTATCTGGGTTAAGTCCATGCCTCAGAGACTGCAAGCTGTTATAATAGCCAGAGGTGGTGCAACAAAGTACTAGTGGTGCATTGAAGTGTTCTTTTGTCAGTTTGTTTTTCATGATTCTATAGTTTTTGCCTTGGAATTGAGTGATTCCATATTTTTTTCCCCTCTGGTTGGTCTAAAACAAGCAACTGTTACTGATATAAAAAAAAAAAATTAAATCCCTTTAATTAATGTTTCCTAAAGCCAGAAAGTTGCCATTTGAAATTAACTTAGTTTTGTGTCATGTCGGCTTTTTTCTAAAAAATTAAACAACTGAATGAACATCCTCCAAGACTGGTGATTCCATAATTTATGCCAGGGGTTGTATAAGGCTCATCATGCTGGGTTTACTCTATGGACCATGTGTATGAGGATTTGAAAATGATTCCCGTTTCGTCTGGTACTCTGTGGAATCTTGCAGAATACTACTACTGTACAATTTGAGGGGAAATGAACACCGTAACATTTTATCAAACACGGTCAGTTCAGCCGGGTATTTATCTTTGTATTTTAACTTATTAACATATCACCAACGAATAAGCAAACGTACTTGTGCTCTCCAAACAGAAAGACAAGCATAAGCAAGCTAGCTTTGATAGTTAACTCACCTGCTTTTCTGCAGCGTAGGATTGCCCGGACCTCCTGAACGGTTCTACGGTGAGTGAGTTTTTCATCCAAGACTGGATGTCGATAGTGCTTCGGGAACCGTTCTTTAATTATAGTAGGTCTACCCAAAAATGAACCCCGATAAACCCTGGCCTCCGCTCCCTGTTTAATCAAATTGCACTTGTTAAGGTATGGCATTTTATTTTTGTTGCTGTCTAACGCCATGTTTTTTACACGCGAAGTTCCAGAACTCTTCTTCTTTCTGTTTATTGGCAGGTTAAAGACAATTTCGCGCATTACCGCCACCTACAGTATGCCTTGCGTGACCTACCAGTGTGTCACCAGAGAATTGACCTCTCCAGAATAAGTCCCGCCTCCGTAACTTCCGTATCCATCCAACTTCCGGGCGTGGATTGTCTATGAGAAATAACATGGCGTTTCGAAATATCATACCGGTAAAACATCTGTAGGTAGCGAAGTTGAAAAAGCTGGTGGGCAGATTAGCCTACACACTTCTGCCATATAGTTTCCACTGGATTTTTTGATTGTCGGTGCCGTTTAAGTAGTATACTATAGACTATACTACTTAAACGGCACCGAAAATCAAAAAATCCAGTGGAAACTAGATGGCAGAAGTGTGTAGGTCAATCTGCCCAGCAGCTTTTTCTACTTTGTCACCTACAGAGTTTGACAGGTACGATCTTTCAAAACGCCATGTTATTTCCCATAGACAATTCATGCCCGGAAGTTGGATGGATACGGAAGTTAGGAGGCGGGATATATTCTGGAGAGGTCTATGTCTAATAACTTAGAAGGGCTCTGGTGTCACTAGCCTGCCTGTCATAGATATGTCTATGCCTGCCTGTGACTATTTTGGCCGGAAGTACGTAGGATGGTAACACCAGGCTAGTAAAAGGGTCGCGAGGCCACTGGGGAGTGATCCGAGTACGCAGTTTGATGACAAATCTTTAATCTCCTTGCAAATTAAATCTAGCAGGTTTGTCACCAAACCATGTACTTAGATATGTGTAAATGTTAACATCATGGTACCACATAGTCTGTTTCAGATGTCCTTGTGTTTGTGGGTGATAAGACTAAAGACGTCTGAAAAGTGGACGGACAGTTTCAACGTCACCAACAGGCTGCACTATTCTTATGAAATATTTGAATTATTTTGATTATAACAGCATTAGTGAACTAGACTTCCTGTCACAGATTTTTTTTTTTTTTTTTAAATCTTAGAAAACACTGTTCACTGAAAATATAGCACATATTAGCACATATACACATATTAAGGGCAAACATGCCTGATAGGCAAGCACATAACCAGCCTGTTTTACATTTTAAAGAAAGATGTCACGCAGGAACGATACACTCAACAGCTTGCTTTTGTCCCTGTTTATTGTAATTAGCAAATGAAATCGCTATTTAGGATTAATGCAGACTACACAACCTAAAATATAGCAACAATATACAATTCCAACATAAAAGCAAGTAAGAGAGCAACAAATAGCCATTCAGACAAAGGGACTTTAACATATGTTACAAATAAAAGGTGTTTCAAACAAAATGCTGCAAATGATGTCCACAGTTTCAGTATGTTGAAAGGAAAAGTTCTTCCATCAAGGGGGCTGAAACTTCACATACTTATCCCACTCTGAGGGGCGGAGCGACAAGGACCACACCATCACCACGAACAAATAGCATCGGAATGTTCCTTTTCGTGGACTGAGGAGGGAAGCAGGCCTTTAGTAACTTATCTGACAAACACAGAAGAGATTTTACAAACTTAACAAATTCACACCCAACCCAGGAAATTACTGGATTGTTCTACCCCTACTACCAAAGTAACTGGACAAGATTGTGTGCAGCAATATTTGCCATCTGCTTCTCTAGGGCAGTGGTTCTCAAAATGGGGTCGGCAAAATATTTTTACATTAGTATACAATTGTACTGCATATCAACAAACAATGATGTCCATTACTCTCAAACCAGGGCTCCAGACTGACGTTTTTACTGGAATCACTGGAGCCCCTTACTCAAAGTCAAAGTCAAAGTCTGCTTTATTGTCAATTTCTTCACATGTCAAGACATACAAAGAGATCGAAATTACGTTTCCCACTATACTTACGTTTCCCACTATACTTACTGAAAATCTTAGGAGCGCAAACAGAAAATAAAGGGGCCCAGCAAGATTACTGGCAAGCATTATTTGGTTTTATTAAGGCGGAACACAAAAATGTGCAACATTCCTACCTGAACAGAAAGTTGTTGGGTCTGTAATCACCTATAGAGGGCCACTCAGACAATGGCAGAAGTGCCGTTCGTCATGTTATCCAAATTATTTTGGAAACTTAAAAGTTAAGGTAAAAAAAACCTCTTAAGGGTGCCTTAACATAATAACATAATGCTTCCAAAATCATATTGATGATTTACCTCCAACCCCCCCGCTACGCTACAGGAATCCAGAGATCTCGTATTTATTACTGCAGTTCTCAACTGTTGGGGGACCCCGAGAGCAAATCTTCTTTAGTGCTGCTTTAACACTATTGTCAACTTGATCATTAAAGAAAGAAAAAAATCATCATGAAAAGTTTAGAGATGTGTGGATACAAGTTGGAAAACATTAATTTATGTATGCTTGTCATGCTGCAACAGATTACCTTATAAATTTCTTCATACGTCTCCTCGTCAATCTCAACTGTTGTTACAGTCTCCTCCACATCTCCGAGAATCATATTCAAATGCTGATCATAGGCCTACACATACACGAATAGTAGTAATTCTGTAGTTAACAAGGTGAACAGTGCGACACATAATGTGGAGACAACATTGCATGAAGGCAGATAAAGAAACTTACATGTAATCTCCCTCGCAGTTCTCGGTCATTCCGCATCTTTACGTAGATCCTCTCATCCAAACTAAGTCGGATAAGGTCAAGGGGCTCTTCGACCGTGTTGGTAGTTTGTTGCTAAAAATATAGTCACATTGTACTATTTAAGTCACATAAATTCAAATTTTCCAAATAACATCATTGTTTTCTGGTTTGACGATTTGGTTGTTGCCCCTAATTTGACAAAAGAGAATTTGACCGATTCAACTCGACTAAATGTAATACATTTCTCGTTTAATATTACTCGTCTTTTCGTCGGTCATTGGTCAATTATGCTATCCTGGGGAAGCTGTGAATTCAAGCAAGAGTTGAACACAAAGTCCCTAGCCCAATTAACGTTAATGTTATTCATTCTATAGTAGCATGCCAGCTAGCTAACGTTAAGTGTTTTGAAAACAAAATGTAGGCTAGTAGCCCACTGCAAATGGAATGTAGTTTTCCTCGGTGTCGGGATATTCATACTAAAGTACCAAATTACGCAACTGCATTTGTTAAACATTATTATAGACACAGATAATTAGTGCACATCGCTTCACTACAAACCTGCTCAACTTCGTCCGCCATGCTTGCCTGTTTACCCAGCATGCAGTTCGAATATTCGCGCTGTCACTGTAATCTCGCGACAATTTGACAGACGCGCATTTTCTTTTATGTTCAGCCAGAGCTCCTACGATCGGTTCAGCCAGAGCCATATGGCTCTGGGTTCAGCTATCGGGACCATAGACAGTAAAAGAGATCGGGACTGTATTTTACACTTTTCTATCGCCATATAGATAATGTCAGACCAGACAAAAAAGTCTGAGTCTTTAGTCCTAGTCCTTAGGGCTCACTTTGGGATTGGCCCTCTGAGCCCTTTCCCTAAATCAGCATATTTACTCAAGGGCATTACCATTAGGCTACATACATATTTGCATTCAAACCAGCTAATAGGCTAACTGAAATAAAACCATGCAATCTCTATGGTGAAGGGTATGTGATGATGTGGGGCTATTTTAATTCCAAAGGCCAGGATAATTTTATCAGGATACATAGCCTGGATCCATGAAATAACTGGCCTTTAAAAATAAAAATCTGCCTGCCTCAATGGGAATTTAACATATGGGTATGTAATGTATACTTATGAGCAACTGTATTTTAAGGAAGAACATTTATTTATTTACGATACATTATTTATTCACAGAGAAAATTGGTGTCCTTAAAGATTGGGGTTTTCCTCATTTTTTAATTAAGACATTAAGATCAATTTTCAAAAGATGATTTTTTATTCCTCTTTTTAGTCAATTTTAGCATGTGTTTGCTAAGTGTATGTAAACTTCTGGTTTCAACTGTAGTTAGATGACAGTTGTGTGTTAGATGACAAATCTGAAAAAATAACAACATAAATGTTTTTGTTTTTATTATTGTGGCGATTTTTGTGTTCTATAAAATAGAAATTCACACTGTCCTCATGCCCCCAAAAGCAAGCAGTTAGGCAACGGTGGCAAGGAAAAACTCCCAGCTGGAAGAAACCTTGGGAGGACCCAGGCTGTTGGGGGAACTCATCCTCCTTGGACTGGTGCTGGGACAGCAGATGGATGGAGGGGGAACCCATCCTCCTTGGGCTGGTGCTGCAGCAGATGGATGGAGCGGTGTTCAAGAGAAGCTGAAACAGAAAAATTCAGGCTTATTAGTTTCACAGCACGACTAATACACCAGACAAAGGGGGAAATTTGCCAGTATCCGCTCATCAAATTAAAGTTTGCTTATAGGCTATCTAACCATGGGTATATAGTTGTAGGCTAAAAGATGAGGTTAACATACAAAACAAAACCACATTTTGACAGGCAGAGGCACAATTTACAGTTGCAATGATGTCCTGTTCATACAAGTAAGACTTTAGGTTAAAACTTCATCTTTACACTTGCTACCTTTTAGTTGAGAGTTCCCGCTGGAGCGGAGAGATCTGCTTCCACCATGATTTCTCCTCGTCCTCTATTGTATGATACTCATGTTTGTGTGGTCAGGACACAGTTAGTTTGAGTCTGCTTGGAGAGAAGACATTTCTTTGATTAGCATAACTAACCTTCTTGAAAGCTGCGTACACACTGACAGCGCTCGCCTGTCACCTCACTGTTTTGCATTGCCCATGCACCATGTGATTCACCTCTAATTTCTGAATTATATCAGCATTCCATAGGCTCTGATCATTAGCCTCTTCATCTCTGGATAGCATAACAGTGCAGAAGGTCTCCTGGCATCATGCCATGCAAATTAACATCTAAATCTGTCTTACCTTGGTGACAATGTCCCGATACTTCTCATACAAACCATACAAGGAGTTTTATGATGACAGTTCCTGTGTGTTTGCAGCAGTTCCTGTGAAAATGCCCGCGCTCCCCCTGGAAACTTCCTTGTGTTCCTTCCTTCGTTTCTTCTTTTGCACCTCTAGGCACAAAATACAAGAACATTTCTAATTGTTACTCTTTGCTTGTTTCAGCCTTACAGGGAGGCTACACCACGTATGTAACTGAGGCGTTGCGTCTGCCGCAACAATTTACTTCCACTGATCATGGAACTGGTTAGACCAGACGTGTTAGCGACGCATACCTAAAACGTCTTCTAAAACTAATTTTACACTTTAGTATGTGGACCTGGTGTATAGCCTGGGTGTTACAACCTGTATGTTTATAAAGGAGATCTGTATCTACCAGCAATCTCACTGACCTTTTATCTGACCTGCTCCTTCTTGGTGTCCTGTCGTCTCTTTTTTCAGAACTGTATGTTGATGCGGCTTGCACTGCTCCTCGCTGCTGACAGCACAACCCGCATCTTGCCGCCCCATTCGTTGGCCTCCTGCTCGGCAGCATGTGCTTTCCTCCTTTCCTCCAGGCACCTCTTGTTCTCCTCCTCCGCTCGCTCCACCTCCTGCCTCTTCCTCACCCTTTCCTCATTAAGCCACTGCTCGTTGTCCTTTGCATTTTGTTGCCAGAGCTGCTGTTCATCCTGTTGCTCCTTCAGCATTTTCTCCACTCTCTTTCCATAACTGGGTTGGAAAAGCCGGAAGAAACGTCCTGGCGCAGCAGCTATTTTGTTTTTGATTTTAGTAGCTTTGTTTATTCTTTTTGTCCATCTTCTGTTGCTTTTCTGACTTCTTTTTTCACATTTAGCCTTTAGCTTTAATGTCCTGTTTTCCTCTTTCTCCCTCTTTTCCCATATTTTGCTTATCTCTTTCTTCCGTTTCTCTTTCTTATGCGCTGCCACAAACAATGCTTTTTTTATTTTTCTCTCCTCGGCAAACTCCATCTGAAGTTTTTTCTCCTCTTCCTTCTTTATTTTTTTCTCTTCCTTTGCTTTTTCCTTTTGTTGCTTTTCCAGAACCTTCTGCCTCTCCTTTTCCTTCTTTTCTTCATCTTTCAAGGCCTTTTTATACTGGTTCAAGAGAGCTTTCAGGTTGTCTGTCTCTTGTTTCAGCTCCTTATCAACCCTCTTCTGGCCTTGTTCTATTTCGACCTCTAGCACCTTCAGTTCTTCCTTAGTCCTCCTTTTCAGGTCAGACAGCATTATTCTTTTATTTTTTTGGAAGTCTTTCTTCTTCAATGCCAGCTGGTCTTTCTCCTTTTTGTAAGACGCCCTTGTATCTTTTTCCAGCTGTTTCGCCAATTCCAGTTTCTTTTCCGTTGTCAGAACCAAGTACTGTAATTCCTTCAGTCGCTGGGTTGGGTCATCTTTGTTTCCTGTGGCCTCTTCCTGGTCAATGCTGCTGTCCTCACTCTCGCTGTCTGTCATCTCATCCTCTACACTGTCCTCTTTATTATTCATGGAAGCCTGAAAAACAAATAAAACTATTTAAAAACATTATTATGGACCATTCTGCACTCATGCTAACTTTACATTAATTTCTGCCTCCTCAAAAGTAGAGGTGAGAACACATTTGTTAATAAGTCCCTAGTTGGGACCACATTACCACTTCTGAAATATATATAACTAAATTTAGAAGTCCAGTCAACATTCTCCTACCATTTCACTTTAACAAAATCTAAAAACTAAAAAACTAATCAAGGTGAACTCACTCTGGCTGGTGGTGACTGTGTTCCATTCCTCCTGGCCACAATTGCAAGACTGGTCGCACAAATCAGGGTGGAGGGTGGTTCATGCGAGTGGTCTCTGAGAGGTAGGTCTGGCACAGATATTAACTTGTGGGGGAATGTACACTTCTCTTGGAAGGAGGAGCAGTTGGAGTTTACAGAGTCAGAGTCAGAGCCTGACTGGCCTCCATGGGACCACAACGAGTTTTGAGACAGCAAATTAAATGTAGATGTGCGCTTCAAACCGCTGGACCTAGGTTGAGCGGCGACATCTTTTCCTTCATTATTTGAAGAACAAGGGCCAGAGGAAAGAGGGGGTCTTGATGCATGCTTCCAACCGTTGGGTAGAGGGCGAGCAACAGCACCACTTTTATTATGATCCCTTTCCTTCACATTTGTCAATGTACATTTGGCTTGGGTCGACTGGCTTGCTTCAGATTGATTTGGCTCATGAAGTATGACAGGTGAGGAACAGCTTAGTGATGTGCACTCTGAGCCTTGCTGTAACAGGAGAGCAGCAGCATCAGTCTTCTCCTCGTCCCTCACCCCTGCCAGGGTCTCACCCTCGGGTTTGGTCTCATCCAACTGCATTGTATCAGTTTCCCTCTGCAGCCTGTCCCTTTCCCATGCCTTGATCATGTAGTCATGGTCCCTCCTCATCTGCTTTATCTTGGCAGGAAGGCCTCTGATGTCCAGATCGAGGATTTGTAATTCAGCCAGCTTTCTTTGTCTGGTGACTATAATCAAGTCCATAAGGTTGCTTGCTCTGTCCATCTTTCTCATCTTTCTTGTTATTTCTGCAACCTGGGGATGTGGGGATTCAGGAGAGACTTCAGTTGCATTAGCGATGGCTGTATCTGAAGGGCCAGGTGCTTGCAGTGTTGGTGTTTGACTCTGGTTCCAAGGGGTCCTTGGGGCTGGCTGACACTGAGTTGACAACAGCGGAGGAAGGGCAACTTGGGATGCCGTGTGAATAGGTAGCACTTCAGGGAATCTGATCATCGTGGTGGGCCTATAGCCAAGGTCTGGATGTCCGGGGAAGAGCAGCACAATCTGCGCTTTGGGCTGAACTTTTCTTACCTGGCATCCACATATCTCATTATTTGTATTTGTGCCAGCATAAGGTCGTCTTGACTGTGTAGGTGGAGCAGCTTCAAGTGGAACGACTTTACGCGGAGCACCATTAGATGGAGCGACTTTATGTGGAGCAGCCTTAGATGGATCAGCTTTAGGTGGAGTGGCTTTAGGTGAAGCAGCTTCAAGTGGAACGCCTTTACGTGGAGTAGCATTAGGTGTAACAGCTTTACGTGGAACAGCTTTAGGTGAAACGGTCTTAGGTAGAATGGCTTTACATGGAGCAGCTTTAGGTGGAATGGCTTTAGGTGGAACGGCTTCAGCTGGAGCGGTTTTAGGTGGATACTTTGGTGTAGGCTGCAGCTCCCACACTGGCTCGAGAGTAGAACCAGAGGAGATGGAGGAACATCGGCTTTCCTCAGATGTTTCAATCTGTTTGAAGTGGGCAAAAATGGAAAATAAACTTTTCTGTGTTAAAGGAAATTCCGGTATTTAGCACTTTGAGTCCCTTTTCTGGTTTGTTTTGGATGAACTAGAGTGGTGGACACGGAAATGTTGACGATTGGTCCTGTCTCGACTTTTCTAACTCATTTTGAATTGCCTTTGACTACTCAGAGTGGCTGCCAACAGACATACTGTAGGCTACTCAAACATGTCCTAAAACAACCCTTAACATTCATTTTCAAAACTGTGCAACTCACCGAGTGTGTTAGTGGAAAAGGGACTCAAAGTGCTAAATACCGGAATTTTCCTTTAATAACTGTTAACTGGCTGAGTACAGATGCACTTTCCCCCCCTTACATACTGCAATGGATCATGTTTTCCTGCACACTGCGCCCTCTGTATATATAGGCCTCTCTACCCCTACCTCCTCTTCATTCCCCCGAGAGCTGTCCGCCCGACGACCAACCATGCGCCTTATCACCCTCAGAAGGCGAATGTCTGATTGGCTTCTCTGTACCTGCCATGCCACAAAGACTTTCTAGACCCTGTTCTGTAATGCGCCACTGTACCTGCGGCTTCAATTCATTTCTGTTTAATTCCACTACACTCAGCTTTTACAAGTCCATGCTAATTCAATTCCACTCAGTTCAATACATTATTAATGTATTCTATAAATATTGTACAGATCAGTCAAGGCATATACAACACCCACCAGATGCTTTATATTGATGTTTTGTAGTGTCATACATACCACAGAAGACCAAATTGATTCCTGACTGCTTAGATCAGACTGCAAAAAATCAGTTCAATTCAGTTACATTACATTTCATTATTCATTTCAGTTTAACACTGTTTCCCCATCTTTGTTTGGGATGAATTACTACTTCAATCAGGAAATAGCAGTGGGTCAATAACATTCAGAAGGAATGAACTATGATATATGACTTACAGGCTCAGGGTGGATTTGTGTGCGAGGCATCTTCAGTTCTGAGGAGAAGAGACTTGTCTTATATAGCAGTTACAGTATAGGCCTACTCATAAATAATAAGAGTATGATATTTTAATTAACACGCACATTGACCTTTGGATATCTTTCATTAGACTACCTTATCTTAGATCATCAAATAAAAAAACATGCCTTTGAAAAGCATTAAATGTAATAGCCAATTCTTTGTAACTTACCAGATCACCTATTATGTTGTAGTCTGATGTGGGTTTAAATGTATCTTTTACTCAGCAATAGTGTGTGTCCTTATCTAGCAGTTGCTGTGGTAAAATGAGCTTTTATTTCGTTTTAACTGGTTTTAAATACAAGGTTCTGAGTTGACGTAGTGGTCCATTATGACATCATAGTAACACTATGGTAACCCCAGTGCGCTCCAGTGTCAAAGGGTGACAAGCAAAGATTCTAGAGCAGAGCTCTGTTCTAGAATCTTTGGTGACAAGACAAGAGACACTTTCCTGCTTGCCAACACTCCGTTCCCATCGCAGAGCATGCGATCTAACAGATGGGACGTTACGTAGGCACGGAGTATAGAAAGAGTCACGTCTCACATGTGTTAGATTTGGTCTCTGCTAAGGGAACCGAGGTTAAAGTATGTGACCCAGACGTTTTTCCCGGTTTCCCGTATTTCATGATCATCTCGCGGCTAAACCCTCCCGTTTTGTTAATTGGAAAATACCGTGATTTGCATGACCATTACACTTATAAAATCACGGACCCATTCATTTTGTCTGTTAATCTGACATTTCACAGGTTGCAGGTTGTGTGTGCGAAATACACCCTAAACACAATCACTTAGGCCAGGCACGGCGCCAGGATTCCAGTTTTGGATGGGCCAGACCAATTGTGGGTGGGCCTTAAAAAAAACTTTATCAAATCACTGTTTAACCTAATAAAAATGACTGACTAATATACTATATATTATTTGTGCTTACATAATAGAGATTTGAATAGCTTGATGCTCTTTAAATAGTTTGTTGCATTGTAAAAAGGACGGACGTACCTATCCTCGATCACTGTCCTTGGTTCTGACCAAATAAGAGCGCTTTGGAATCTCCATTACGCACCATACCTGCTGGCTGTGCTTTAGCGCATCTCTCGAATAGACCTAGGCTGTAAAAGTGGGAATCTAATATTTCCCCTAAACATAGTTTAGTTCTGCTTGTATAACATGAAGTCGAATATTTCATTTGTTTTAGGTTTTCAATAATACAGATCAATCACACTGCCCGATAGTTTCAATCAATATGCAGGGCAGTTGAAAACATTCGGTGCTTAGCCCATAGAGTCTAAACGGTTTTCATAATTCCCATTTTGCCTGACTTGCTGCTCACTTTTCATAAATGAATCCACTGACTCAAGCCTCATTTGCACCACATTTATTAAATATTATGGACAATAAGATTTTGACAATTAGAGGATGTAATGACATTTAGCTATCTTGACATTTTCTGTTTGCTAGAAACGAACTATATAGCCACCTAGCAGAGTGGCTTTTAAATAGCAATATGCATTATATGGTTTGTTATGCTTAGCTTAGGGAGAAGGGAACATTGAAGACTCACTAATTCGAACTAGGCAAAGCAGGCCACCACTGTTTGGCCAGCTCGAGACTGTAGGCTAGAGGCTGATAACAAACCTGAATTTGTAGGCTAGTCTAAATGACGAGAACAGGATAACTCCACCACCATCTTGTTATTGATGACTTCATGATTTCCTTGTAACGTAGACCTATACCAAATATTAAATGCAAACAATGACATGCCCAACCTCGCGCGCGCACGTAGCCTACGTTCCAAATTATGTGTTATGGAAGGTAACGTTCATGTTAAATCTGCTGCATGAAGAAGAGTGAGTTCACCCGTGTCCGCTTGTATGTTAAATACGTCCATCTCACCTCAAAGTTTCAATGCGCGATCGGAATAATGGTTTCATATTTGTTAGTCAACTGTACAAAATACATTCGGGGCTGAAGCCCTGGCAAAATCAGCTGGCTACTAGGCCTACCCCTCGGGCACAGAACTTGTTCATTGACAACGTCATCTGTCATGTAAAACATGCTCCAAGAGAGCTCATAAAGATCAATCACACCCATTAGGCCCTTTAATGCAAATCGGATCAACGATCACAATATCAACAAGCTGCACTGCAAAAAAAAAAAACATTTCAGAAGCCATTATTAAGCCATAGAGATGTGCTAGGTGTTATGGATCTCAGCCCATCTCCTGGTTGCAGCGATACAACGAGACCGTTTGTGCACGTTTAAGGTACCTAAACAACGACTATATTAAAAGTTTTTTTTTTTTTTTTAAGAAAAGTTTTGGGTGGGCCTGTTGAAAAGTGGTGGGCCTAGGCCCATCCAGGCCCACCCGTAGCGCCGTGCCTGACTTAGGCCACTTCGTTCAATTTCAACCCTTTTATCATAAAATCGGGCAAAGTGCCGTGTGCTCACCAGTAGGCCTAGGTTACACTTTTGGAAAGCTATTCACTGATATTATTTGCCTCTACATATCAAAGGAATGTCTGCAGAAATTATTTCTATGATCATTTTACTTCAGAGTAGGCTACACCGACCCCAATTTCAGAAAAGTGGCATTAGGCTATTTGGCAACTTCATAGTTTATCTCACTACTTCAAACTCAGTCCACATTCTTTAGTGTCATTCATGTGTCAGACACCTGACTGTCACACCTGTCAAATGAAGATGGCTTATATGGGTAAGTAGGCTAAATATTGGTGTAAAACCACCCATCTTTATGACCCTGGATGAATATAGTTGGCCTATGAGGTGCAAACCGAATTTTTGCAACCCTGCTACCTATGGCCTCCTGCGCATGGGCTCGGTAGGCCCCTGGCCTGCACTGATCCAGTCTTATAGTGATGCCATACATCACTAACGTAGTCTAGGCTACTACATCACAGATACGACAGATTTGTCATTGAACATTAACATTCCAGGTTAATTTCTGCTAGCAAGTGTTGCACTTAGCTTGAGCAACATCATCACAATCGAAATAAAGGTTAAATAAACCAGTGCACGTCATCTTCTCACTTCATCTGACCTTGACAAATAGGCTATAATTCTCTAAGCCTGACACTTAACTTTAGCCCAAGTTGGTCTGTTGTGCTGGCTTAATATCCCTGTGAATAAAACATAGAAACAAAATCATTAGGCTACAATGTGCTCTGATTAAAACAAGTAGGCCTAGCCTGCAAAATTAAGAGCACATGACTACGTAAAATAATCACACGTTTTAGTAAAATGAGCGCACATAATTTCATTACGTTCTCTCATATTAATAACATCTCGCAATGTCACCTTCCGGGCTCCGTAAACAAATAACAGCAGGTGACTTGCTTTCCTGTAGCATACTAGACATTCTCTGATACTACCATAGTAGTACCCACCCTTTTTGAAATCGAATGGAACATTCCAAATTTGCAAAATTCAGGTGAACACGTTCTTCAGATTGTTAACGAGCTGAGAAGGACGTTCGCCCATCCTTTGCAAGCAGCTAGAATAAAGAGCTAGGATATTTCCGACAACCAGTCGCAGTCGATCAATAGTCAGTGCCAGCAGTATCAGTGCTAGAATCTAGATATTTTAATTTATTTTCCATTTGTTGAACATCGGAAGTGAATGTGTCGCCCGGTTTTTGTCTTTGCGGTCCTCTTGGCCGCATACCTCTCCGACCAGTTTGTTTTAACAACGTGCAGCATTGTGCAGAATTACAGACCGATTATTGGTAAGTGTTTTCAGATAGGCTGATCACAATATATATCCCTGCTGTGCTTTGAGGCTGAACGTGACTACAGTGAATTGAAATCGTGTTTGAGAATGTTCTGGAATTAACATAACCTCCCCCGACCAACACTTCCTTGATGAAGAAAGTCTTGTCTGATATTGTAACGTCACGTCTAGAGATGTCTTAACAATTTCATACGAAGTCTTATCCCAATTTTGATGGATGTCGCGTTTCTATTTAAGGTATATTGGCTCAAGAGAATTTAGAGGAAGACCTATATGCTCAAGGATCATCTTATATTGCTGCCTCATACGTTAAATACATAGAAGGAGCAGGAGGAAGAGTTGTCCCCATCAGGTAAGCTATGGTTACATTTCGGTATGGTTGTCATCATCTGTCAGTTTTCAATGGTAAAAAGTCAAACATGTAGCCTACACAAGTTATTGTTCTGGTCTGGTCTATTTAGCCCTTCATTATTTTCAAGCAGATATGTTGAATCAATAATTAGCACAATTAGGCATATTAATCACCCATATTGATTATTTTTGGAACTGCCTGGCCAATTTGTACAATATTGTAGTGGTTTTTGGGGTTACTGAGGATGCTGAATCCATTCCTGTCCATTTCAAAATTTTGAAGAGGTTTTGGGTAATTGAGAAATATTAGAGGACATTGAAATGATTTAGATCGGTGGTTCTGAAACTGTGGTACGCAGACACCTAGTGGTACTGGAGTCTCCACGATTCTTTTTTTAATAAAGATGACAATCACTTCAAATTATATCAAAATATAATCATGCAAACATGATGGATCAGAAACATTCATGCAATCATGGCTCCAAACAGGAAGTATTAGAAAGAGAAGTGTGGTAAATATGTCAAGCAGAAACTGAAGTTGGTGACAATGAGCTCAGCACATGTGACTAGTGAAGCTAATTCCATGGCACCTGCCAGCCACAAACGACGCAAAACAGTATGTACAATATAATATGTGAAATTGGCCTGCACTATTGCATATTAATGCCAGTCATAATGGTGGTACTTGGAAAGCCAATTGGTACTCTTTGTGAAAAGTTTGAGAACCACTGATTTAGATACTTCAAGTTAATTATAAATTGTTGGATTCTTCTAAACACATAGTTTTTCACAGGTCATATCTGTGGTGACTGACTTGAATATTGGGGGTACCAAAGGGAAGTGTATGGGGCGATGAAGGTGTAGTGGTTAGGGAATGTGTGGTTACTTTGTAACCTTGGTTCTTTGAATGAAGAGACTATTCCATATGTACAGGCATATGATCCCTCTGCTTGTCAAGGTCCATGGATAAATTTTAAGACACCGGCTAGCCTGGTCAAGCCCACATGGGGGCAGCCGTGGACTGGTTAGCGCTTCGGACTTGTAACCGGAGGGTTGACGGTTCGAACCCGACCAGTAGGCTCGGCTGAAGTGCCCTTGAGCAAGGCACCTAACCCCCTCACTGCTCCCCGAGCGCCGCTGTTGTTGCAGGCAGCTCACTGTGCCGGGATTAGTGTGTGCTTCAAATCACTGTGTGTTCACTGTGTGCTGAGTGCGTTTCACTAATTCACGGATTGGGATAAATGCAGAGACCAAATTTCCCTCACGGGATCAAAAGAGTATATATACTTATACTTCACAACTGCAAACGAAAATGTCGCATTCTGCTTGACAGCAGCTCTTGGAGTCCCACAAGCCAGTTGTGATGCCGCTGGAACAGGGCCTAATAATCTGTGCAACCTTATCATCTTCTACTTAAAGCACCTATGCTGGTGTGAAATCTCTGATAGTTTGATCGGAACATGTTTCAGAGCAGCCTAGAGACAGTAGATACAGTCTCTTCACTTAGAGAACCAAGGTTACAAATTAACCACACATTCTCTATAGTCTCAAGACTATCTCTCTACTCTGACGTGTATGGTGCAGCCCATAATCCCGAACACCATAGTGCCCCAAACAAACTATTTACAAATATGCGCTCTGTACATGGCAACCAGAATCGAGGCCCCACAAGACGCAAAGACCAAGCCCCCGAGGACGCAAGGGCCAGAACTGTAACGGAGAGGCCACCCCGGTCAACCTGCAAGATGCTAAGCCAACTAAGGGAGACATGAATTCAGACAGGACAGTCATGTTAGGGCGGAGAACTACCCTCAACCCATCCAGCAAAAACCTTTAGCAGTCATTGTGAACCAACAGTAACAGGTCAGTTTAGATCAGCATCGCCAAGAGGCCCAAAGGGCAGAAGTAGATATATAAATGTCCATTTTTACATTTTGAAAATGTCAGAAATGGATTCAGCAACCCCTTAAACCACTCCAGTATTGTACAAATTGGACAGTTTCTGATATTGTCCTATAGGAGATAATGCTAATTATGGCAATTATGCAAATTGCCCAACATCTGCAAGTTAGCATCCACCAGTTTCTATATGCTGGGGATCCATACTATACATTTCTAACATAAACTTTGGCGTACTCAAAATGTCTGGGTCCACAATGGGGCTCTTTGGGCTGGCAAGTGGACTAATAGGCTAACTAGTCCTCACCTTCTTTTACCAGAATAAACCAAACAAGTGAGGAGTATGTGAAAATATTCAACTCGATCAATGGGTAAGTTGCCTGAGTCAATGTTTAAATCCATTCACCTTTGTCCTAAGAATGAGATTTATGGAGGTCATTTTTTTTTGTTTCTTTGTATTTGCTGGTGAACAGATTATTGTTGCCAGGCGGAGATGTAGATCTACAAAAGTCAGCGTTCAGTAGAGCAGCCAAGATTTTCTATGATCTGGCAATAAAGGTACATTTCTTACTTCATCTGTCGTATGTTACAACCACCCAGCCGGCCACACAGCAGCAGTGGTCTCACACAGGGCTTGATGTTCTCAGCCTCAGTGCCTGAATTCATGCGTAGGCCAGGCTTTTAAGCTTCTAAAATAGATTATTAAATATAATGACGTTGAACGTTTCTGTTTGCGTCAACTTTATACATTTCCTGGTTCTTTTGTTTCCTGTTTGTAACCCCCAGGCCAATGACGTCTCAGATTATTTCCCCATATGGGGAACTTGTCAGGGCATGCAGCAGCTCACTGTTCTGACCAGCAACAAGAACCTTCTGACCCTGACCAACACCAAAGCTGTGGCTCTCCCCCTGACATTCACCCAAGGTCTGCATCCTTCTAGACTTTAAGAACAGAGATTCATGCTCTTCTGTTGAAGAAATGTCACATATATTTATTAATTGGATCTTGTTTGAATAATGTAACTTAATGTTATCAAAACAGTTTTGATGTATTTAATGGATTTGTCAACCAGGAGCTCAAAACAGCAGGTTGTTCAATAATTTCCCAAAGGACCTGCTGCAATCTCTTGAAGTGGAGAACATCACCTCCAACTACCATAGCTGGAGTCTGTCCTTACAGGTACTTGCTTGTGTGTACATGGTGTTAAGAGATTCAAGGGATTTTATTTGATTACATTGACAGTACAATAGATAGATAGAACAATCGATTTAACAGTGCCATGTGACAATGGGTGCCTGGATTGTTGTACTACAAAACTGTAATATGTTGAATCTGTAATGTGTTTTTACATATTACTTTGCACTGCTGTGTAGAAGAGGTCTGGAGTTTTCACTCACTCTATGCATGTCTTCACAGAACTACTCTCGAAATAGATAGATAGATAGATAGATAGATAGATAGATAGATAGATAGATAGATAGATACTTTATTGATCCCAAGGGGAAATTCAAGAAATGATTTTATAAGATAGGTGTAGTTTTTCCGAATGTACTGTATGCACCGTTTTCATGTCTAGTGTAGGTACTTCCATTGATTACGATGGAAGCTAATTGTTGCAGCATATATGCTCTGTGAATGGAGTGCATCAGTTGCGTGCCTGGTGTAGGCTGCCTGTGACTGTATGTACGCATGTCTTCACAGAACTACTCTCAAAATGTCAAGCTGAAGAGGTTCTACAAAGTCCTGACCACCAATTCTGATGGAAGGAAAGAGTTCATTTCAACCATGGAGGGTGTGTCTGTGTGTCTGTGTGTCTGTGTCTGTGTCTGTGTGTGTGTGTGTGTGTGTGTGTGTGTGTGTGTGTGTGTGTGTGTGTGTGTGAGTGAGAGAGAGAAAAAGAGATCACAAGAGGGCAGTATCACTGTAAAGGGGTTAGAGGGTCATAAGATATTTTGTCAGCTGTTTCAAATTGATTTTACACTCTCAGCTGATTTCAATGAAATGACTCTGGTCATGATGCACATAATTTTGTAGCATTTGTACAACCAGCATTTCTCTGCACCATGCCCCTTTTTCAGGGAAAGCAAGCAAGCTGGATGCAGCTCCATAGGTTTCCAATCCAAGCGGTCTGCTTTCTCCGAAAAGGGGGTGGGGATGTGCAACAAATTCCTGGATGTGCCGGTCTAGCTTATCGAAACCGTTGGAAAACCAAACAGTCATGATGTATTGAGTTCATAGGGTGTTTGGAGATTGAAACTAGACATGGTTAGCGCACAAACAATGGAATTGGTATTTATTTTAATTGTTTACCCAAGCATTCACAAAGCTGTAACACTGTGCCTCATACCACCACACCCACACACGCCAACAGCTGAGGGAGATAAGGGATGAGATTAAATAGATCCTGGAACTTAGCCTGGTCTGGAGCAGGCTTACTCCACAGAATAAATCGCCATGGTAACTTATACCATAACATATCCTGCTGCCCCCTATCCCGCTTTTGTGCAACTGGATCACAGATAAATTGAGCCAGGATTACCAAGTTATCCCGGCTTAATCCCTTATCCTAGTTTTGTGCAATAGGCCCCTAGGCATACCTTTGGGTAGATCATTTTATTCCAATTGACTTGTACAGTACAGTACAGTAAATGCAGTACAGCGAAATGCAGTACAGCGGAAGGTATTGAAAGCAAAGATCCATGATGTCCTTGAGAACAACTGTTCCACAGTGGTGCAGACACCTTAATGGTGCAGTCCTTGATCCCGAGCTCAGTAGCCAATTCAATACACCCTGTCTTTCCCTCTCTCTTGGTGCTGAACTAACATTGTTGATAAGATGGCATAATGTATACAGTATCTCGGCCTGAGCCACTATTTCCCATTTATAGGAAAACTGTGAAAGAAAACTTAAAACAAGCATACCGTAATTTCCCAACTATTAACCGCAGCTTATACATTGATTTTGCAAAATGTCTTCAGCTATGAGGTTAATACACGGGGGCAGTTAATATGGCATTAATATGGTTTTGTTTCTTTTAACTTGCACGAAACACTTACACACAATGAAGCTAATACACAGGAAATGACTACACATCTGCTGGAACACTGATAAAAGAGTACATTTCCTGATTCCCGTTTTAAGTGTTTTGAAACATTGCTTAGCTGGTATCCTCTATTGTGCCCGCAGCATACCACTACCCATTCTACGCCGTGCAGTGGCATCCAGAGAAGAGCCCGTTCGAGTGGATAGACAAACCTGGCATGATCCACACTGACTCTGCCATCCGGGCGTCCTTCTATACCTCCCTCTTCTTCATCTCCGAAGGTGAGTCAGAGGAGTATGCTACTGAGTGTAGAGAGTGAGGAGGAAGGTGAGTCAGAGGAGTATGCTACTGTGTGTAGAGAGTGAGGAGGAAGGTGAGTCAGAGGAGTATGCTACTGCAGTGTTTCCCAAACTTTTTTTCTGGGGACCCACTTTTTAAAAATGACAGACCATCGTGACCCATTTCACTTCAGATCTAACATGCAACCACCAATATTGTTTATTGTCAAACTTTTATAGGCCCCCCCTAATCATTCTACACTGCCATATGTATACATAATAGCGCCTAGGTCTGGCCTACTACCACTACTATTACAGGGATTGGTGATGCACTGACTCAGTTTCCCACAACTCTGCAATCTCAATTACACATGAAACAATGTTAAATATTTTCAAAGCTATAAAATTCTCAGTCAGTTTTGTACAAACACACAACCTCAGGCTTTCCTCATCCTGCTTTGAACACAGTTGTGTTGCATTTTGAGCACCATCAGCGTGGAAAGTTACCTAAAAGATAATGTTTTAATGCGCATCCGAGAGTTTGGGGATATTCTTGCATTCTACGCAATCGTCACTCTTCAACACAGTAAGCTGTTCCTGTATATCTAAAGAGAGATGTTGTAGGCTACTTTGCGTTGCAGAAAAATGGATCAGTGAATGAACAGCGTTAATTCTGACGTAAACATAGCAAATAACTCAAGTCGTTATATTGTAGCCTATTCTGGAGGTTTCTTTGGAAAGTTGAATCCGCATTGAATCCGCAAGTTAAACGTTTGCTTGTTTGTAGGCCTTATACTAAGGCTGTGTATTGATGTTGTGACAAGCTATGTTGTAAGAATGTGAAATGAATAAATATCAGAACAAGAGGCTTTTGCGCAATAGCCAAAAGATAATAGGGCCGTCACTGTGGTAAACAAACTATATCCCAATAGAAAACTGATAGCTTTCCTGGTTAAATGGTATAAGCTAGGCCTATTTCACAACATAAATTGTGCTGGCGACCCAAATAAAATCTCCTGCGACCCACCCTTTGGGAACCAATGTGCTACTGTGTGTAGAGAGTGAGGAGGAAGGTGATCCAGAGGAGTATGCTACTGTGTGTAGAGAGTGAGGAGGGAGGACAGTGCTGTATGCAAGAATTGATTTCAAAACATTTAAAAAGGATTTAAAATCTTGCATTGCATTGTCTGTTACAGATCCAGATTAACATTTTAAAATGTAAAAAGTGTCACATGGTGCAGTATGACGCACCAGCTATCTAGATGAAAAAGTGAATTGATTAACTGTGTGTGTGCTTATTTGTAGCCATGAAAAGCCAGCACAGTTTCCCTTTGCCCAGTGAGGAGGAGAAAGCCCTGATCTATAACTACTCTCCTGTCTTCTGCGGACTGGATAGCATATTCATCCAGAACTACTACTTTGACTGAAACACACACACACACACACACACACACGCACCTTACCCAACCACCTGCATCAAAAGCTCATGGTACTGTGTCTCTGCTTTTGGTGATGTTAAACTCATCGATGACTTGTGCTCTTCAGGGTTTTAGCTGCATTTTACAGCATTTTATTCAGTCAGGCCAGAGATAAATGTTTTTAATATTTTTTTGTTCACTCTAGAGTTTAGTATATTTTAGTGCAATGTCCTGGTATGTGGAAACGTATGTGTAACTTGTGGTGCCTGTTGTTTGTTATTTTATTGAACAGTGTTTTGTGTCTGTGAGGACCGCACAGTCAGTAGCAGGTATCAGGGTCAATGAAGTATCAGGATATGCTTCCAGTGTTTCATTACAGCAAAATATCCATCCACACAATGACGGCAGTATTTGTAAACAGTGCCACCAAATACCCATAGATTGTGATTTGGTGTAAATGGATTAAAAACTATTTTATTCATTTCACTGTGGTATTTTTTTGTTTTTTTTTTAAATCTTTTTTTAAATTGATTTTTTATCAAATTGAATTTTTGGGGGCAGCCGTGGCCTACTGGTTAGCACTTCGGACTTGTAACGGGAGGGTTGCTGGTTCGAACCCTGACCAGTAGGCACGGCTGAAGTGCCTGAGCAAGGCACCTAACCCCTCACTGCTCCCCGAGCGCCGCTGTTGTTGCAGGCAGCTCACTGCGCTGGGATTAGTGTGTGCTTCACCTCAATGTGTGTTCACTGTGTGCTGACTGTGTTTCACTAATTCACGGATTGGGATAAATGCAGAGACCAAATTTCCCTCACGGGATCAAAAGAGTATATATACTTATACTATACTTAAATCTTTCATCAACATCAACTGGTAAAATACCAGTTAGGTGTTGATGATTGACTTATTTCATATCAACTAGGTGATTATTATAGTATCAAGGAAGTGAAAGTAATAACAGGCTATTCGTTTTTTTACTTCCATTATTTTTAGTGCAGCTTCCTGTTTGTCTGTAGCTGTTAAAGTTTATGTTTTGTACACTAGATGGGGCTGTTGTATTGCAGTAACGCTACTGTGAGGTTTCGTCACATTGTAATAGGCAACCTTACCTTCAACCACAACCTTACAGCATACTTGTTTTGAGTAGTGTATAGATTATGGTACAGAGATACAGAGAGAAGTTATGGTTTCTCCAAACATTTATTGTCTATGCCTTCAGAGTAATTTTGACTCTATGTTACATACTTAAACATTAAAAGCAAATGTGGTAAGAGTAAATGGTTGTAAAGATTTTGTACAAACTCAAAAATAGTTGAAGTAAAAAAGATAAATAAAATGTGCAATTTGCAGTCAGTTCTCAACATGAGCTTCCTAAACCTAACATGTCAGTACTACAATCTTCACAGTCTCAGATGGACCACCCCTTTGCAATCTTCACAGTCTCAGATGGACCACCCCTTTGCAATCTTCACAGTCTCAGATGGACCACCCCTTTGCAATCTTCACAGTCTCAGATGGACCACCCCTTTGCAATCTTCACAGTCTCAGATGGACCACCCCTTTGCAATCTTCACAGTCTCAGATGGACCACCCCTTTGCAATCTTCACAGTCTCAGATGGACCACCCCTTTGCAATCTTCACAGTCTCAGATGGACCACCCCTTTGCAATCTTCACAGTCTCAGATGGACCACCCCTTTGCAATCTTCACAGTCTCAGATGGACCACCCCTTTGCAAGCTACTGGAGAGATGGTGGTGTACAAATGAAAAGTAGATCAAGAAAAAGAGCGGGAAAGTTCTGATTATCATATCACAAAAAAAAAAAAACACATCATCTTGATGTGGGTCTAAATCTTCAAATATCTATGTAGCTATTTGAACAGTCACAACCTGGTTTGTCATATTACAACAATGGCAGTCCATATTATGGGCTAAAAGAGTTATAATGATTCTGTAGACATTTGAAAACCCAGGTCTTGTGTTCTATGATCACCATTATGGACAGGGCAGCAGCACTACACATCATTCTGAATACACATTTATATTCTCTCTCTTTGAAAAAGTAATGACAGAATAACTGGACACATTTTTTGAAATCCTAAGTAAGCTAGGACAAGTAAGTGTTAAAGAGTTAATAAAGAACGGCTGTGCTTTGTTATGCAGGTCTCATTCCCAACTAAGTAATGATATGGTTGACTTTCACTCTAGCGCCATGACAAAGTGAACATAGTCCAACTGGATTCTTATTTACAGGCTCACTGGTGCAGTAATAGCCAAAATTATTGTCTGCAGCATGTAGTTACTTCTTAAGAGTACAATGGAATATATCCATATTGAATACAATATGAAACCAAGTGGCACACCTACAGCCATTCAAACATTTAATAAGGAGCAAGGCATGTGTGATTCAATCAAGCATTCAACACATTAAAATGCAAAAAGCCAGGTCCAATAATATACGCTACTTTTATCATTACATAATAAAAAAATCAATAGATTTAAGCTGAGTATTGTGCAGTCCTGACATTCTGATATGTCTCTGGAAATGTGTCAGAAACTCTGTACACTTGACAATGCTCGGATTTTCATGTAGTTTAGTTTTCAGTACGTACCACTAAAACAATTGCCTGCATCACATCTGATCTAGCCCTAACCCAGGAATTAAGGCATAGTTAATGCACAAACCACAACAGTAACAATAATGACTATTATTAATAGTAATAGACTTTGGACGTGAGCATCAAAGGCAGCCAAACAATGTCCAATTCAGCTTGAGCGAAAGGAATAATCACTTTCAGCAGCGGTGCCAATGAATAAAATGTCATTGAACCCAAGAAGGCCATGTTTCAACTTAAATTCAAGGGTAATTTCAATAATAAGTGCCAGAGAGTTTGGGGTCTGGTTTCCAGCCATATCCCAACGTCATTTAGATCAGTGTTTCTCAAAGTGTGGTCCGGGGACCACTGGTGGTCTGCAATCTACCCCAAGTGGTCCGCGAGCAGACATGATAAAATATAATATCTTGCAAGGTTAAACCAACTTGTATGCAAATCCAAACAGTTCTGCAACATGCCTATGTAAGCTACGCCAGTTTAAATCATATGAATCCTCTGACACAAAAAGGAAGCTGGGAGACCTATTGTGTAATATACTGTTAAAGTAGCTTTACTCTTTCTTTTAGCTAGTGGTCCGTGAGGTTCTTTTTATTGGTTAAGTGGTCCTTGGTCTGAAAAAGTTTGAGAAACACTGATTTAGATATACCTTATTATGCACAGCCCATGATACAGGGTTAATATACCACCATGACCAGTGTGTACTGGGTAACAAAGAGTGAGAACACACTTGATAGTTTCTAAGCACATGAAACTAAAGACAGCAACTGCATTAGGATCACGGAAATACAAACTATCAAAGTGCTGTGACACACTGATCATAGAAGTGCAGTTGGATGTTTTTTGTTGGGGAAAAAAAAAGAAAAATGTCTCTGGATGTGTAATGGTTACATAGCTCTAAAAGCATACTACTGAGAACTGCACACTCCTCGTTTCTCTGTGTCAGCCCTTTTCATGCATTTGTACGGGCCCTTTACATAATCAACAAATGCATAAAAACACCGTAAAAGTGTTAACGTGTGCAGGGGACAGAGGAACAACATTCAACTATTAACCTTCAGATCACGTCATTAGTGTAAGCAGCCTATAGAGGCATTTTCATTTTTTCACAACAAAAAACACATACTGCATCTTTATTATTAGTTACTGTGTAGCAGGGGCTGTGTTGAAGTGTTGGTGGTGAATTCCTGTGTGTGTGTGTGTGTGTGTATCTGGAGGGGGGGGGGGGGGGGGGGGGGGGGGGGGTGCTGCTACTGCCCCTTAGTGTCAGGTTAGAGGTGTGTATCCTCCTCCATGTTGTCCACCTCCTCTTTGCCAGGTTTGTTGACCAGGATCTGCCAGCCTCCACCTCCTACTCCTCCACCACCTCCTACTCCACCTCCCCCTCCACCACCTCCTACTGGTACCCCGTTGGCACTCGACTTCTTCTCCTGCAGCTCCGAATGGCTGTCGCTTGTTACATCCAAAGTGGGGTTGTCATGGCAGCCGTTCTCCACGAAATGGAGCTCCTCTCCACGTGACTTTTTAAGGGAACACACACACACACACACACAGAGATTAAAGATGGGATGACACCACCCCAGGAGAGGTGGGGGGAGTGAAGGGGTTTGAAAGGGTAGCCTTAACAATGGCCGAAGTTGCGGTAGATTGAACCAACAAGGATTACTTTAAGTAGAATTTAGAGCTTACGGTGGATTTGCTCATCTGTCTGCTTAAGAACATAGTAGTGGAATGCTGATTTTCATGTGGGTTTGTTGTTTTTATTGTTTCAGAATGCATTTTGATTTGTGTTCATAGCAGACAACACCGTTTTACCTGGCTCTTTTGCACCTGCACCTGCATCTGCAGCAGCAGTAAGTGTAGGTCAGATAATTTAGCTCAGAGTGCTTGATTTTGTCACTATGCATTTTCAATGAAATGAGAAACTAATACAATTTAGTCATTACTCTTATAGGGCCAAGCACAGAATATGCACTGTAACCAAAGAGTATAGAAGTAACTTCTATACTCTGCTGTAACTCATGCACAGACCCCTGTATAGTTTCAGGCTGGTTGGTATACTTTTATCCTTTTAACTTTTTATGGTGAAATATGGAGATCTGTGCTTTACTTATTAACCAGACAAATGGCCTGTGGTTTTGTCCTTGTAGCTTTAACAAACTGGCTCTTATCCTGTTATGTTGCTATAGTGCTCTACATACTGTATAGTGAGAACCACAACCATCAGACATGACCAACATGTGCATGCACCAATAGATTGTGAGGAAAGCAAAGTGTGTGAGTGAGTGTGTGTGTGTGTGTGTGTGTCTCACCATGTTTTTCATCTTGGGGAGACGGCGCTGCCAGCAGATGTAGATGAGACCCGAGGCGATGATGACCACACACACTGACCCGATGATGACCAGAACCACGAAGAGTTTGCCGTAGTCGCTACGCGTCTGACTGGGCCGGGCGTGACAGCTGGTCGCGCTGCTGTAGTTCTGGATGCCAATCTGGAGAAATTACATTCATATTTATATTATCTTAAAGTAAAGCCTCTGGTATAACAAATGCCAAGTGACACAGACTCTCAAGTGCAGGGTCGGGATTTGAACCTGTGTATGTTATATTATCTTATATTATATTATATTATATTATGTTTTATTTTAAATGATGGGAAGGAGTTACATTTTACGGTTACAAAAAAAACAGACATGGCTAAGATCAGGCAAAGAAAATGGTGAATCTCATCTCACCAAACAAATAGTCTCTAAATAGAATCATTCACTAACTCATACATACATAAAGCAGATGCCAAGGGTCTCTATGCAGATACCATGTGTATATGTGAATGATACAGATCAAAATTGTGTATGATATGTCAGAGGGGGTACATACTATATGCATGCAAGAGAAAGCATTTTAAGCCTGATTTTATTTTGTAACCTTTGCAAGGCTATGAGATTCTGAGATGGGTTTTGTAAAATAAACCACTGATAAAGTATCAGATGTCTTACCTCTCGCAGCCCTCTGCGAATTTCTCCCAACATGGAGAGCACATCCTTAGTTGCAATAACACCTGAAGAAACAAAATGGCTCTAGTGAAGAGACCGTATACTAGTCATAATAATATAAATATTACATATTATATAGTACATATTACACAAAATGATCCAGTTGAAGTGGGCTGACAGGGCTTTGCAAGACAGCTCTTGGAATCACTGGAACATCTAAGAGGGGGGTCATGCGTTCAATCACGGAAGCTGCAGAGAAAGCCATTTGTTGGCTTTGGATAAAGAGGGCGAGCTTGTGGCTTTTGGCTACTCGGGTGCAATCAGGGACCTGATCAATCCCGGCTGGGTCACCTGGGCGACCAGGTCTGATGTTGAAAAAGCCGATGACCCCAGGAACCTCATGCTGCCATACAGTAGTTACGGTCACATTTGGACTTGGTGATAAGGACTTGGGATAGAACTCTAGACAGACACTGACTCAAGGGAAGTGTGTGTGGTGTGTGTGTGTGTGTAGGTTGTGTATAACTTTTTTTGTTCTTTTAATGTTTTTATTTCACCCCCCCCCCCCCCCCCAATACACACACACACACACAGTACCGTACCCTGCTCGCTGGCGAGGGTCATGAGGAGCTCGTGGTCATGGCGCGTGGGCTTGCTGAGGGAGATCAGCCAGGAGCCCTGTGGGCTGTTCATCTTCCGAGAGAACGCCGTCTCCAGCATCTCCAGCAGCCTCTCGCCGCTCTCCAAGCGAAACTCGTCCTGCGGGGACGCACAACACCACACGACAGGACACAACACGACCTGACACAACACGTAATCACAGCACGGTTCACACTCTCTCCACAGAGCCACTACCAGGTATGGAGGCTGCCTGTTAACAGACAAGTGGTAAGAGGAGTAACTGACGATGGGCTGATGTGCTGTCGTGCTGTCAATCTGCTGTTAAAGTAATTTCCAAAGAGAGGATCTGCGCCTTTGACGGTGGCTGGTCGATCTGCTGTTAAAACTCTCGGAGTTTGTTAATACACCATATATAACCAATGAACTTCACTGCATAGAAAGTGCTTCTGAAGAGAGGACTGTATTTTCTGAGTAAGTGTACAGTTGTAGTTGCTGTCATGTCAGTGCATGTTAATGCAGTGTCTTTGTGAACCTCTATGGGTGCACAGATAAGGTAATATAACATTGAAACAGTTCTCAAAGAGTTAGCTGTAAAAAAAAGAAATGCTGTTTAGTCAATGTCAGTCGGTGACGGTGAAAAAGTTTAGCAACCCCAGCGCTGCTGCAGTGAGTGACAGTGGTTGGTCACCAGCTGCCCCTCACTAGGATGTTTCCTGAAACAGGCAAACACCGTCTTACATCTGCAGATTCAGCTCAGCTAAATATAGGGCTGGATGTTGGAGGGGGCTGCTGCCTTTTCCCGCATCTCTTCTGCAGCAGACTTTATTACACACACACACACACACACACACACACACACACACAAACACACACACCTGCAGACCATTGCACTCAAACAAGCTTGTATCTGTATGTGTATTTGTATTTGTGTGTGTGTATGTGGTGGTGTGTGAGTGTACACCTGCAGATCAGTACGCTCTGAGCTGTGTGTGTGTGTGTGTGTGTGTGTGTGTGTGTGTGTGTGTGGATATGAGCAGAAAAAGTGAAATCTATCCACCTGTATTATTTCTTGTAAGTAATCGTGTCCAAAGTGCTGTGCTGGCTCCTCTCCAGGTGAACACAGCAGAAGGTCTAATCTACAACACAGCTCTGTGTTTGCACTTGATTTGCTCGCAACACACGTTTGCATTTGATTTGTTTATTTGGATTAGATGTCAGCATATGCTTAGTTAATAACCTGATATCTATCAATCTAATTAGGATTAGGCATAATGCTGCACCTCAAAAGCATATCCAGCATCATATACACTCACACACACACACACACACACACACACACACACACACACACACACACACACACACACACACACACACAGTGCTGTGTGCTGTATACTGCAGTGTGGTGGTTATGACTCACCGCTCTTCATTAAATAGCACGAAGATGTTTTAGACAGAAAATTTAGTGGAGTCTGCTTCTCTCCAAAGTTGCTGCAATTCATCAAACTCCACAATTCCGCCAGGGCCTGTGTGTCTGTCTGTCTGCCTGTCTCTCCTCTATATGGAGAGTTTAGGGCTGTTCCGTTCGCATCTGTCTGTCTGTCCCCTCTATGAGCCTAGTATACAACTGCTCTGGTCTGTCTGTCTGTCTGTCTGTCTCTCTAAATGATCTCAGCAGAGTTTAGGGCTATTCCGATCGGATCTGTCTCTCTGTCTCCTCTACAATGTCTAAGGAACTTCCTTTGTCTCTCTTTTGGGTTGTTTGTCTGCCAGAGACGCTGAACGTGTTGATGCTTAGATGGGAATTCAAAAGGTCACTCATCAAAATGGCATGCTTTTGCAGAGATTGTGTGTGTGTGTGTGTGTGTGTGTGTGTGTGTGTGTAGTGATCAGCGGCAGTGATATCAACTGTGACACCCCAATTACGTAGAGCAGAAAGTGCATAAGCAGGTAATGGAGTGGGCATTTGTTTGACATTTGTCTGTGCTTCTTCACTTTCACGTGGATAAGAACATAAAGTTGTGTGTAAGTATGTTTGTGTGTGTGTGTGTGTTTGCCAAGGAAGTTTGTTTATGAAAGTGACAGCTTATATTAGTGATAGTGTGGTCTACAGAACCATTGCTCAGTGTTGAATTGATTCAATGCAGCTGACTTGCAATTCACTTTTGTGCAGATCAATTTTCCAAGACGATAGATGGAATACAATTGCAAAGGAGGACATCAAACACACACACAGCTCTGAGAGCTCTGCAGCAGGACCTGCAGTGAGTGAGACAGCTGGCTCCTGCTGAACATTAGTCATGATGCAGCAGCTCTGCTTACAGGCCTCTTCAAGACAGGCAGACACACACACACACACACACACACACACACACACACACACACACACACACACAGCTGGAGAAGGAGATAGGAGACGGTGATAGGCCTGCAGTGAGCAGTGAATGAGAGCTAACTCTGAGACAGCTGGCTACTTCCGAACATTAGTCATGATGCAGCAGCTCTGCTCTTCGAGTCGCGCACACACACACACACACACACACACACACACACACACACACACACACACACACACACACACACACACACACACACACACACACACACACACACACACACACACACACACACACACACACACACACACACACACACACACACACACACACACACAAAATCTTATTCACAAAGTCACAGCAGCTAACTAAAGAATTGGGTGCCTGGCAGGCAGCCTTTGCAACAGAAAATTGCAGTAAAAGTGGAGCAAAGATGCTCACCCTTTACACAACAACAACACCTGGGAGAATATTCAGCGTTGCGTCAGGACAGGTACTCACGCAGTCCAAGTTGTCTGTCATGTTGAGGATGACGTAGCCCTGTCCCGCCAGCTTGCTCCATTCCACACAGATCACCTGAGGGGGGGACAGTAGAGGACAAGGACAAGTGAGTCACCACGGGCATCTGTATGGCTCCTCTCTGCTCTCACATCAACCACACCTACACACATCTCCTCCAATTCCATCTGTGTGTGTGTGTGTGTGTGTGTGTGTGTGTGTGTGTGTAACAAGCAGAGAGGCTAATCTCAGAAAACGGGCCAGTCATGTCAATTGAATAGTCCTGAAAACAAAGTGTGACAGATTAGATTGATCTCCTAGGGTGCAGGTCACGAGTTCATTGAAATGTAACCATGTGGTAGTGCTTGTAAGAACTGTGTTGAAAGACCTTCAGCTAGCTAGAGTAGGCTTTAGGCAGACCAGGCTGCTTACACAAATGATGAGAGCACTGTTTGCTAAGTCTAGATCGTGACTGACAGTGAAGCAGGTCTGGCTCAGATCTAAGCCGAGTCTGTTTCACAAACGGCCAATTTCTACAATTGCATTTATATTGCCATTTACATTTACACATAGAGGCTTTTATCCAAAGCAATTTTCATTTTTTTCATTGACGTACAAGCTAATATCATCGCCAAAGGGAAAAAACATATTTTTCTCATTTTGTGGGACTTAAGAGGTAGCCTGGCCTCTGACTGCCTACGTACTTCCGCTCGATTTCTTTTCCCTGGTTTCCAGGCTACTTAAGAGGCAGATAAAAAATAGAGTGGAAAATGTTCTGCTTCAATCAAAGCCTTTTGTCGTGTTTGTGCATGACCTCACCTGCACGGCCTCCTGGGATAGCTGTGGGTTGAGGAGGTCTGAGTCGGTCATGTAGTCGGTGCTGCTACGCCTCAACTCCTGCTCGCGCTCCTCTTGGGCGTCGGCGTCGGCGTCAGCGTCGCCGGGGCCCAGGTGTTGCCATGGCACCTGGGTGAAGACCACGGCGGGGACGACGGAGGACGACGGCACGGTGGTGAGGGGCGTGTGGTGCAGCGTCCGCTCCCTGCTCTCCAGCCACTCCCTGTCCTCCCCGTCCATCTCCTCTCCCCTCTCCTCCTCCTCCTCCTCCTCCTCCTCCGCCTCCTCCTCACCTCCGACAGGAGCAAGCATCATCCTGTCCTCTTCCTCTTCCTCTTCCTCCTCCTCCTCCTTCCCCACCACCTCTTGCCCCGTGCCATGGTGCTCCGAAACCTCCGGCTGCAGAGGGGCCCCTGTGGGCATGGGTCCCATCTCGGCGACGGTGGGCAGCTGGATGGGCACGTCACTCTCTCTGCCCAGGCTCCTCTCCTCCTCCACCATGGCCCCCTGCTGTTCCTCTGAGAAGGCCCCGTCAGGAGCAGCTGTCCCTGGGCCGCCCCTCCAGGCTTGCTCGCCCCGGTGTCCCAGCAGCGGTCCACTGTCGTCTGAGCTGTCCCTGACAGTGGACTGGGCCACCGGCGTGGCGTCTGTCGGGGACAGGCTGCCGTACGCGGGCTCAGACAGGACCCCACTGGACTCGCTGTCCATCTCCCAGAGGTCAGAGTCCACAGACTCAGACAGCGACGGGGAGGGAGAGGAGGAGGAGGAGGAGGAGGAGGAGGAGGATGGGGGAACAGGTGGAGGAGAGGAAGAGTTGGAATGGAGAGGAGAAACGCTGTACCCTGCAATGAAGACAACAAAATAGCACAATAAAAAGGACTTTTAAAAGGAGGCATTTTGTTTACACCACCTTTTTTTTATGCATCCTTGGGTACCTCGGTGATGAAATAGTACAGTGCTCCTCTTGTAAATGGCCGTGCTGCCACAATAGGTGCTAATGGATTGGGTGGGTTTGGGGTTTATGATTACTTGTAGTATAATTTAGAGATGTACTTTTATAATAGAGGTAAATTGTATTGAACCCCTAAATACATTTCTTGGTGATGTGACAACACTGCACACAAAGCTAAGTGCTTGTTGGCTTCAGTGATGAACACATATCATCCTGATCCCGACAGCTGCTGCTGCTGACTCTGGGAAAGATGCGGACCCCTCTGGCACAGGCCCGACTGGATCCGGGCCAGAGCCGGCCCGGTTGTGCGTCTCAGCCCTGTGCCATCTGGTCCGGCTCTCTGCAAGGAGCGGTTCCACTGCCTGATGGCACGGTCATTATTAACGGCGGTCCTCTCAGAGGTTGATTTGTGACGGTGAGGGCTGAGGGCTGCAGGGCTGCAGCAGGGTTGAGGGGTTGGCTTGGGAGGGCTGGACTGGGCGTGTTTGGCTGGCTGGGCTCCAGCTCTTTGCCTGCTCAGCACAGCTCACAGACCGCTGGAGCAGGACCGATGGCTAGCTACACTCTGCTGAGCATACACCACCTCAAAACACACACACACACACACACACACACACACACACACACACACACACACACACACACTCTCTCTCTCTCTCTCTCTCTCTCTCTCCCCCTCTCTCTACCTCTATATCTCTCTCTCTCTCACACACACACACACACATATATATATGAGAGTGGACCTAATGACCTAATAGAATGTTTCCACCACTACTGCAGTCAAAACAAAATAGCTAGACTACTGCAGTGGATATGAAAAGAAAGAAAGAAAGAAAGAAAGAAAGAAAGAAAAAAGAATCAACCCTACATTTCAAAATCTATTCCAGTATATGGACGTTAACTCATGGAACAGAGTCTTACTTCTCAGTGTGAACATACAACAAGCTTACAGAAAAGAGTCAGCAAGTAGCAAAAAGAAACCCATACTAACTCCCATTATTTCTGTGCCAGTGCATCGATTTAAGCAATGGTAGCACAGTGTTCAGCATTGTCATGCTAGTAACAAACGACCCCCTGCTACAGACTGTCTTTAACCTGTCACAAGATGTTAGATGTTAATGAGTCTGGTTCTGTTGGCGCCGTGGTGCTGGACTTGGGCACAGCTCCACATCAGAGGGCACATTCCTGGCCTGATCTGTTGATGCCTTGCTATGTGCCCAGTGCTTGACCCGGCCCCCGGCGCCCGGCCCCCGGCCCCCGGCGCCACGACCACCTGCCCCTGCCATCTGTGTCCCCAGACGGGTCTGTCTGGCATCGTCATCCACCAGCGCTAAACGGCGCTGCAGACCAGGCCTCAGGCGAGGAATAACAAGAACAGGAATGGTCTCCATACACACTGTGAATGGCCTTAGGTCTGTTCTGGCGTCCAGTATGGCTGAAATAGTGTGCATTAATAAACATGGGGGCATACTGTTATATTATATACGTTTTGTGGCCCACACTATGGGTCTAATATATTTTGGGGCCTACATTTTCTTCAAGAAAGAAAAGATAATAAACCATACAATGTTCATGGGTTGAATCCATGTGTGGCTCGGAACAATATACAATATCTAAGCTGAAGGTTGGCCTTTCAACATCCTGATCCTTTTTTCATGTTCACTCTCATTTCAACTCCATGTACTGCAGCATACTGTCTAAAGAACAAAACAAAGCTCTTTTCTTATTCCAAATATCTACTGCAGTCTAGGTGGGGTCTCCTGCCGAATCTGGCCATTCTTGCAGGGACGCATGCAGCCCTGTTTTTTTATGAAGTGCACACAAACACACACACACACAAACACAGTGATTTAGGTTAGATTACACAAGGGCTGAGCATCGCGGCTGGAATTGATGAAGTGACCCCAGGCTGTCAGGCGGTGCCTGATGAACAGGGTGAGGCTAATCACCGTCTCCAGGGAAACATCCCTGAGAAACGCACAGAAAGGGCAGGACACAGGGCACAGCATCCACACACCAACACAAAGACACGCTCAGAGAAACCTGCGGAAAAGGGCAGCACAAAGGCACAGCATCCACATCAACAACACAACACACACACAGACACACCCACAGAGAGACCCACAGAAAGGGCAGTACACACAGCACATCAACTACACAACAAACACACAAGCCCTGGGTGATGAGCAGTCTACCCTGCTCCTTCTGAAACTGAAGTGCGTGAAACCCTGGGCAAAAGGCTTGAAACCTGCCATTAACTGTTCATTAGCTAACCCACTGCTCCACAGAAAATGTTTGTATATGCAGTATATGAGAAGAAATGCGAGCAAAATTGTATCTTCTATTAATTAACTATCATTCTTATCATATTAATGATCAACTTTTTGGGTAGGTGCAGGATAATACCACCCGTCACCAAATATACTGTTTCCAAATGTTGCATTTCTATTCGCTGAATGGGCAGAAAAGTCCTTTACTTTTCTCCTTCTCTTGCCTCATCTATTTTTTGCCTGAAGAACAGAGAAAAAGCTAAGACTCAGAAAGTCTTGAGTGTGCCAATGCTTTCAGACAAGCTTCTAAATCCAATTATCAGCAACCAGCATCCACTGCAGGGATAATTAAAGCCTGGGGGAAATTCCACCCCTATATTTTATACTGATTTGGGTCTTGTTGGTGCACAGTGGAATAGTAAAATAAGTCTGGTACGCCAATATCAGAGCTATCCAGGAGAACATTCGCCAGTCTAACTTTCAATCTAATAATCAAACATGTATCATAAGATGTGACTATTATGGACTTTTGGGGATGGAAAGAGCTTCTCTTAGTTGTGCTCTTGTCAGTCAGAAGTCAGCAAACATCAACAGTTTTGGTTTGGATGATGAAAGATATCAATATGTCCTTCTTGGCATTAGCAGAGACTACTGATAACTCCAGCCAGGTGCAAACAGGAGACTAGACTCACCAGAAATTCTGTTTTAGACACAAGAACCCTACAACGGAACAGAGTCCAGTCCCGTCATAATTAAAGCTTGTTTACAACATTTTCAGACACACGACACGCCACACACAGGACTCAGTTATCACTCCTCTCAGCAATATCCATCTCTCCTTCTCTCTCCCTCTGCTTCTCTCTCCGTCTCCTTCTCTCTCTCTCCCTCTCCTTCTCTCTCTCTCCCTCTCCTTCTCTCTCCGTCTCCTTCTCTCTCTCTCCCTCTCCTTCTCTCTCTCTCCCTCTCCTTCTCTCTCTATCACATACACTTGGCCTTCTTGGTAAGACAGAATGTGCAGTAAAAAATGACATTCACATTATTCCCACTGTCAGTGCACAAATGTTATCTGACCACCTTCAATAATTAGTGTCTTTTCCCCTTTCGTTGCTGTGTAGATAAGTGGCTCAATCATTTTAGGGGACATCCACATTCATAACCTCGGGTGAGTTTCTTATCCACGATCAGCAGCGTTTAGAAAAACTGCATTAAAATAAATGTGCCCGTACCCTTCTAAAAGCTTGCGGAGTCATGGCCCTCGACAGACATCTGTGATTGGATTTGATTTGTAAAATGCCACAGAAACAGACAAAGCCAAGAAGAGATCTTTGTTGGGAGGGGGAGCGGGGATGGAGGTGAATACAGGCAGTGGCTAATGAGCACAGAGAGCCTCTTCAATCACTCCTTTTCGGTCTGTAATTGGTGCTTTGCCCCTTCAATCACCGCATCTCTGTCTGTAATTGGTGCGTTGACATTCAGGCAGCACTCTTGGGGAGAAATCTGTCATGCCAATGGTGGCACGGCGCCTGTGTCTCATGAACTCTTATGAATAATCAGCCTGGGTGATTCAGCCTTTCACTGGAGGTATTACTTTAGAAATAGGGGCTGGAAGAGACTGCCTAGAAGATGTCACTCATTGTGTGTGTGTGTGTGTGTGTGTGTGTGTGTGTGTGTGTGTGTGTGTGTGTGTGTGTGTGTGTAAAGGTTAAAAACAGTTCGAGTAAGAATGTAAACAAAGTAAACAGAGTAAATAATAAACATTGAGATGCCCACCTATGAGTGACTCTGAGTCCAGGCCGGTGGAGTTGTCCCAGAGATGCACAGACGTTTGGGAGGGCTTGTTCTCCTCGCTGTCCTCGCTGTAGAAGCCCGACTCCTGCGAGCTCTCCAGGAAGCCGGGGACGTGCTTGGGGTCACGGTCTGCTGGCAGGAGCTCAGCCTGGTCGTCAGGGGTGAGGGCGGCAGCCGAGGATGAGGAGGAGGATGGGGGGTGGTGATAGGGGTGGACGGGGGGCTGGTGGTCGGGGAAGAGCTGGAGACTGGAGGACTCCCTCAAACTCCCAGACCGCACCAGCAGCAGGAACAGAGAGCCTGAGAGAGAGAGAGAGAGAGAGAGTGTGTGTGTGAGAGAGAGAGAGAAAGAGAGAGAGAAAGAGAGAGTGTGTGTGTGTGAGAGAGAGATAAGAGAGAAAAGGAGAGAGAGAGAAACAAAGGGAAGGAGAGAAAAAAAGTCAGGTGAGAAAGAAGACATGACAGGGAAGGGGAACAGAGGTCACAGACTGCAGTAAAGCATTGTGGGAGCAGGAAAAAACAGCTGCATGGGAACATTATGGGATGGGCAGAAATCTAACGTTCAAAAGAAACTTAATGTCTTAGGTTTAAAGAATTAAAACTCTTTTCTGGCCATTTTCTTTCTGGTCATTTATAGCAATTCAAATCTTGCCATCATAACTAGCATTCATGTGTTTTCATTCTACTATTGTGCTTCCACATAGCATCATACAAATGTTCACGTGCTACGCAATAGAATAGCTGTCTCACTGCACAAGTACATTTGATGTGCATCACACGTAGAGAGAACGAATACATCAAAATTATGCTGGAGAAACTGGGCAGGTTCAATCTCAGTCGGAGGTCTGCAGGAAATAAGACTTAGACAGATGGGTGTAGGATAAGCACTTCCTGCCAAGCGAGGAGCCTAACCTGCTCAAAGACGTCTGCCCCCCCCCAACCCCCTGCTTTGTCTTAGTCACAGATGGCTGAATAAAACCAGATTAATCCACCCCCCCCCCCCATCTAAAACCCCCCATACACTAGGGGGTCCGCCCGGTATATAATCTCCAGCCACCACACACACGGACATGTATGCATAAGAGTATTCCTTTCAAAATCAAGACAGATGAATATACATATCATGTTCTTTTAGATATCTTCCTCTCTCTCTCTCTCTCTGGCCAGACATACATGTGGAGATGCCTCTCTCCAGACAGACACACACACAGCTCTGACCTCTGCTCTGGCAGCGGCTGGTTTCTGTTGAGTCACCGGACTGCCTCCTGCAGCCAAAGACGATGCTACAGCCAGACCTGCGGCGGCCGGCTGACCGTCAAACTGTCTTCAGCTAAAACCCAATCACTCTCCCTACTGGGGGATCCCCTGGAGTGCAGGGGGAGGGGGGGCACACAGTTTGTGCCTCCCTGGTTCCTTATGGGATGGGGAGTGTTGTACCCCATATATGGGAGTAGAAGGGGACTATGGCTGATGTCACACAACTAACTAGCTACTGATAAATGTCTGGACAGTGCTGTTCAAAATAATCACTATTCTGTGCAACTAACTTCAGCTTCAATGAATCATTCTTCCTTCCGGAGAGGAGCCTGGGGATCAGTGTGTGTTGAGGTGGCCTCATGAGTCATAAAAGTGGTGAGAACAATTCCATGTAATTATTTGTTGCTTGACTGTCAATGCAGAACAAACCATTAATAACACAACACAAGCGTATTTTCTCTTCTTTGATGGCCCTGTTACACATAGAGACCTAAAGTGTTGCGTAGTGTGTCATCAGACTGAGGGATTAGAGAATCTACAGAGTGATCCCCTTCGTGATGTAGTGATGTCCTGCAGTAATACTAAACCTCACGGATGAATCTCCGAGTCCCATTCATCCCAGAGATCACGGTGACCTGCCGGGTGAGAGAAACGTATCCACTCCCATCTTCCTCATCATCATCATCATCACCATCAACTGTCACAGTACATGCAGTACGCAGCTCTGGAAGACGCTTTTCTTTTCAAGGCTACATGTAAGTGAGGCACCATATGAGCTCTAATAGCTGATCAACGAGGAGATAGCAAGTGACAAGTTCTTTGAAACCACGCCTCAGTTTTATGCCACAGAAGTGCCTGACATCTGAGGAGGTTGAAGGGAGCGCAGGAGAGTCAGTCAGAGATGAATGAAAGAGTTAGAAGAAGAAGACATCTCGATATTATAAATGTCACCTATGTGAGAGGACCCTCTACAGCAGGGGTCTCCCACCTGTTTTCCTCTGAGCTACATGGACAAAATGGACATGGCTGAGAGCATGCCATGTAATTTCACCCATAGCAAAACCACTGAATAAGATTTGCATGCTTTTTAAAGGTTCCTTTCAACTCATTTACCTTCTCTCTTTGTAGACTGTGAATTTGATTTCATAGGAATGTTGCTGGGTTATCAGATTTATGAACATCTTCCTCAAACCTTTTGAAGAGCTACTTAGAAACAGGTGGGGAGCTACTGGCAGCTCACGAGCTACCCGTTGGAGACCCCTGCCCTACAGAATGCTCTCACTCTGGATACCTCCCTCCTGAAGTCATGTTTTTTTTCTTAAGATTGAAAAGAGGACATACTCACTGAATGGATCCAAGGGGAAATTTGAAGCAGTATGGCATCCTTTTTTTTTCATATGTTGAACAGATGAAAATGCCCTTTAGCTCGGGATAACAGGTATTATTTACCTGGGTAATGACTCTATGGACACCTCTGTTGTTTGCTTGTTTGTTTGTTTGTTTTAATGTGGTGGTGTTCTTTGATTTCCATTTCATTTGTTATGGTCTGTCTTCCGTGTCTGCTGTTTTTGTGCTTTGTGTATGGTTGAAACCTTATTTAAAAAAACACTCTTAACCTCTGCCTTATCCACCCTCCAGATACAGTAAACAGTAGATTGCGTGCTTGTCCAGGAAAGGAGATGGCAAAGGTGGACAGTGCATCCTTGAGTGTGATTCTAAAAATAGCCCGAGAATGGCAGTGCTGTCATGTGTTAACGTGAGGACATCCCTCAGCATCTCTGATCTGCATGAGTGAGCCCTTCCCGCCAGGATGACCTGCTTTAGCGTGGCAGCCCAACACACCCATCAGGCATGGCTGGGAAAGGCGCTGACAGGCTCTGCTCTACTCTGCTCTGCACTCTCCGCCATCAAGGGCAAACTAACTCCAGACGGACAGCCTGCGTGACGAGACACACTACTGACACACTAACCAAGCTGTCTGTCTCACACTACTGACACACTAACCAAGCTGTCTGTCTGCCAGTGATTACTCAGAACATCAGAGACACACTACTGACACACAAACCAAGCTGTCTGTGTCACACTACAAACTAACCAAGCTGTCTGTCTCACACTACTGACACACTAACCAAGCTGTCTGTCTCACACTACTGACACACTAACCAAGCTGTCTGTCTGCCCGTGATTACTGACATCAGAGGCTGGAGAGGACGGGCATCTGATGTGTGCAGATCAACCACCAGCTCCATTAGAGTAGAAGCGTCTCAGTGCTGTTGCTTTCTCCACCGATCTGACCAGTCTCAGAGGGTTCTGGGGATGGTGGGTGGTAGCTTAGCGGTCCACTACAGATCTCCCACCTGATCCATTAAGGTGGTGGTTTTCCATCCTGTTCCTAATGAGTGTATCTGTGTTTTCCATCTTTCCCTATTCTGTGTACCTCATCAGGAGCAGGGATATGTTGTATAGACTAAATATAGTGATTGGCGAGTGCTGGAACGGGACTTATAAGCCCCTGTGTTCAAATCAAAAGCTCTCATGAGCAGGACTGGGAGCATGATTTTGTTTACATTAAAGGAGAATTCTGGCAATTTTTCACATAGATCTCTGTTTCTTGAGGTCACCGAGTCCTGTCAGTATGGAAAAAAAACGAAAACAATCGGTTCTACCTAGCTCGAGTTGCTTTACCCAACAGCTAGAGCTGCCAGGCAGCTACAATGCTACACTATGGGGGTAGGTTCCCCAGAGTGTAGCTCTGGCCAGACCAGCTGCCTTGATTAGAGTTGGGTGAGTGACTGGGATGGTGTGTAGCGGAGAGAAAAGAGAGGTGGTTATTCGCTGGGCTGTCTCTAGGGTCACTCATCTGGCTTCAGAGCTGCTGGGGATCATGGACTTGGTTTTGCACAGCATTTCATCATTCATGCCGTCGCATAGGAATTCAGCAAACGGAGAATAAGCCCATGCACAATTTCCTTAGGCACAAAATCTAGTGTAAACAGCATTTTAAATACCTTTACAATGAATACCCATTTTACCCCATGACAACATTTTAACAGAGTTAATATAAAGACAAGACCGTTTAGTGGGTAGAACTAAATGTACTCATCTTCTCTGTCAAGGATGATACAGCGAAACAGACTGTGCCATTTTAGAATGGGAACTAATAGAGAACAGGCATTCACACCATCCTCCAAAATAATCCATCTCTCTTCACAGACTCAGGTTCCTTATCATCAGATACAGCCCTCGACAGCTGCTCCACCTGCTTGCATAAGAGAACTCTGAGCCAGAGCCAGACAAGATGTCTCCCTCAATGGGCTTTAATCTGTGCAGGCCGACCAATTCATTTCCTTTGCAAGGAAGGGAAGTGCCTCTTAATAATAACTCATCCAATCGGATGATTAATTAACAGACAAGACAATTCTGTCGATGCAGACAAGATACTTCTGTCAACTGTGCAAACATAAACAAAGGTAAACAGGAGGTGAACAAGGTAAACAAGACATACTGCATATTTCAAACAGCCATTTATCCAAAGGTGGGTCATTTTTCCCTATGGGTGGTTCCTGTTAAACCGTTAAAAAAGTCAACAACAAATCAGCCTAAAGAAACAGGTGGTAGTGGTACTTTGCATCACTGCAATACTACTGCAGACACACACACACACACACGCACAGCTCTCATATTGATCCAATGAATCTTTTTTCCCCTCTGTTTTTTCTATCTCCATCTTTCCCTACCTCTCGGTCACAGCCTGTTTAAAATTGATCTGTGTCCAGCTGGGAGCAGACCCTGGACAGCTCGGACTGGGGGCCGGCTGATGAATGGACATTCTGCCTGAGCTGAATAAAGCTGTACGCTGCTGCAGGGCCGCAAAGCAAAGCAAAGCAAAGCAAAGCAAAGCAAGCCAAGCCAAGCCAAGGCTATAGTCTAGCTTAGGCAAGTTTATCTAAACATAATGGTAATTCTAATTCAAAATACTTTACAAATAACCTGTCTAACACCAGACCAATTCTTTCTCAATTGAGATTAAATAAGCTCTCAGATAGTCTGGTTACAAAATGAGCTGATAAAAGAACAGAGAAAACTAAGTGATGTTTTAAATGTAACTGAAGTGCTAAAGAGACCAAATACAGCTGTTAAAAGAGCAAAAAAAGTAGTGTGCATTCCATCAACTGTAGGCTGCTGAGTGGTGGGCTCTGAGCCCTGAACTGGCCTGGTCAGAGATGACTGCTCTGGGCTACCTGCCGGTCCTGCAGCATGGGCTCTGGCTTAGGGAGATGAGAGGGGAGATTTACAGCGCCTGGCTGGCAGCACTGCACTGGTTTGACTGCAGAAGCAGTGGCACACACATGTGTGAATCGCAGGGCTGTGGAGTGTGTGTGAGTGTGGAAGGCATCCCTATACATTAACTAGAGGAGGCGTGGAGTGTGTATAAGTATAAGTATAAGTATATATACTCTTTTGATCCCGTGAGGGAAATTTGGTCTCTGCATTTATCCCAACCTGTAATTAGTGAAACACACACATAGCACACAGTGTACACACAGTGAGGTGAAGCACACACTAATGCCAGCGCAGTGAGCTGCCTGCATCAACAGCGGCGCTTGGGGAGCAGTGAGGGGTTAGGTGCCTTGCCGTGCCTACTGGTCGGGGTTCGAACCGGCAACTCTCCGGTTACAGTTCCGAAGTGCTAACCAGTAGGCCACAGCTGCCCTCAATGTGTGAGTGTGTGAGTGTGGAAGGCATCCCTATACATTAACTAGGAGGCTGGTTGAATAAACACTGCAAATCCCTGCATGGGAAAAGCCAAAGGGAGTCTAAGTTAGCAAACCCCAAATGAGATACGGTTCAACGATACACCTTAACACGATTTCCTTTCCTTTTTGTGCATATTCTGCATGATGATGTGCAAAATGGTTTGCTTATAGAGAGGAAATGATCCGGCCCCCTCTAGTAAGCTGGCTCCATCCCAAGAAGGATGAGAGAAGTCGAAACCAAAAGTGGCAGCTCTGAATCCTCATCTCCATATCAAATCTCACAGGCTAAAACCAGCATGCAGCTTTGGCTGCAAAGCACATCTGACTCCCATACACACACTATGGCAAATCGTTTCCACGATGTGTACTCCGAGACTGCATGATAAGCTGATTAAGTTGAACAGTTTAACATAAAAATAGTTAGTCTGACGTTGCTGTCCAATATCTCACATTAAATAATTATTGATTGAACAACTTGACAACGTGTGCTCTGCTCCCATAGCAGTCAATCCCCTTCATAGACTGTCTAGCTGAGTTTCTGTATCGGATGGACGCAGGGCCTGCGTTGCGCTCTGGTGGGGGTCTGGGCTAAAAGCCGCCGCAGAAGCAGCAGTGAGGTGTGCAGCATCTCTGCTTGAACTGGGCTCTGCGCAACTGCAGATGTAGGTCAGCAAAAAACAACACAATGGACCGGCAGGCAGCAGCTGACACCGAGCCGAGTCAGAACTGATTTGGTCTAGATCCGTTTGAGACTCACGTGGCCTGGCCATTTGAATCATTTTCACTTCTCGAGGGAGCAGAACAGCTGTGTCCAATAAGGCTAGGGCGCGTCTTGGCTTGATCAAAGATGCGAGATGCGCTGCACTGTGCTTTGTGAATATCACGTTTTGAGAAATGCAATAAATAAAGATTAGGAGTCACAGACAGAAAGGAGTATGTTGATGTATATTTTTTCTTGATCTCTTTCTCTGTCGAATACATGCCTAAAGTTTTTAATAGTTTACTGAAAACAAATAGGCCTAATAAAAACAGCAAAAACAATGAGTAACTGGTAGTTGCTCAGGAAATGTGAGCACTGAAGACATGCATAGCTTCAGGACATGTCTTCTAAACAAACAAAAAAACAGGCTATAGCCTACGGAGACAAACATAAAACGTCACTGCACAAAAACACGCCGATAGTCCGCCAATCATGCTGTGCATGATTCATTGACACCCCTGTCAAACATATTCAGTATAGCCTGCAGTTACATGCTACACATGACACCGGTCAATACAGAATACTGATCCGTTTAAAAATATGACTGCACATCTTGCCAAACTGCATGAAAAAGAGCATTGTGTTTGGTGTCTCGCTGAATGAGCCCTTCATAACGGATTCACCTCATTTACATGAAATGCAGGCTAGCCTACATTTCCAATAACAGACACACTCTCAAGATCAAATAAATAAACATTGAATTATCCACTCTCTGTTGGTAGCCTACTCGCCTATAGACTACAGACGCGCAGTAGCAAAAAGGCAACGTTTGAGAAATCATCAGCAAATCAGCATGACTAAGAGAACTGCAATTAACAAAATATAAGTTAGGCTACTTACCGATCAAGAGCTTGTAGATGGAGTAAACACCAGCCATGCTTGCAGATGATTATATTTTGAAAATCAGTCACACATAAATTAATTACAAAATCGGGCTAATTGGAGGCGTCCGTTACTGTCAGCTATTAAAACAGTGTGTGATGCCCCGGAGAAACTCATATCTGGCACGTTTACGACTGTATGGGTTCCACCAGCTTACTGAACAAGTCGCTGCGCGTTGTGAATGGCGGTAGGCTACTGGCAGTGCTAACGTTGTGCATCTCAGTTGCGCTCGGAGTTGGTGACCTTATATATCAAGGATGTCAGCCTGTCAGTGCCAAGCACTTCAATCTAAACTACACAAATGACTTCTTCCTCCGTGGATAAATCGATCAGCCATACATAGATACACGGGAAGCGGACCTTAAGCTTAGCCTATTCTCTCAAAATCTAAATATGTGCGATTTTGAGATTATAAGGAATTGGGTAAAAGGGGAAGAAAACACCCCGTCATCAGTGTCCCTTAATTAAGTAGAAGGCTAGGCTACTCTAAAGCGCCAAGGATTTGACAGCGTAGGTCTGGAGTACACTTCAATCCTTGCGCAGTGTCTGCAGGCAGACTGCACACTGCAACGCAGCAGAAAACGATTCAGGGTCCTAACTACAGTCCGTGTGAGTGCTGTGCGACAGAGGAATATCACGTATGCCTGAGTCGCAGAGGCGAACCGAAAGACCAAAGAACAATATTAAAAATGTATTACATTCATAAACATTTTGCAAGGCTCAAATTATTGTAATGGCTTCTCAATAAGCAACTGTGTAGTTATGGATATAGCTAACCAATCGTGGTCAAATTAAAGGTCTTCTCTTCTTGACCGCAGTCACATGCCATTATATCATCTAATTAGTTATTTGCAGGGAATTTACCGGTAAGCTTATTAGATCTGATAACAATGCCAAATTAATCCTGCCAATGACTAATGAAATAATGTTTTGGGACCTCACTTCAGCCTTAAACAAAGGAGAAATCCACCCTCCCACCCAAGGGTCAAATACAGGCTCTAGGGGAGAGCCACTCTAAAACATACAAAGTTTACTAAGGTCCTCCTGCTACATCACTACATTACAAAAGACAATGTGCCACACATACTTTTAGAGACATATTTTGCCATACACAGCTCTTAAGTAATACTGGTAAATGGCCTGCTTGGAGCAATTTTATTATTCTATAAATAATATTCTATAAAGATAAATATAAAAGTAGTCTGTAATTTAAGCAACAGATCTACATTCTGCATATATTTTTATGCTTTTTTATTTATTTATTTAACATTAATTCATGAACACAACAGTTGCATAAAAAAACTACATAAGGCTTCAAAACATTTTTTTTCTCCTCTCCATAGTCATGATGATCATTTTGGGCATGTGAGAACTTTGCCTTTCTTCAAGAGGCATTTCTGTCCATATCAGAGCTTGAGTGTTCTCACGCCAGCAGGTGGCATTATACACAATATACACATCCTTGAATTCCCCAGAGATGGCCATTTAGAACTGCTGAACAATCAGCTTCTTCTTGGTGTCGTGGGAGAACTTGTTGCTTCTGAAGTGCTCACTGTCGTAGAAGGCAGACATGTTGTGGATGTTTATCTGTCTCGCCTAAATCGTGTCAGACCAAAAAAAAAAGATCAATCATCATCATAATAATCACCAAAACACAGAACAGTCAAAGCTTAAGCCCTAGCCTCAGATGACCAGACACTAATTAACCAATGGAAACAGCAATCAGTCAATGTGAGTGGGAATGCCTTAAAGGTGCTCTAACCGATGCTGGGTAACATCACTTCTGTTGACTTTCAAACAAAACAGAGAGCTAGCTCGCTACTTCCTCCCCCACCCTCCAGTGCTGCTCCCGTGCAATTAAAACTCTCCTAAACACGCATCTGATCTGTGATTTGCTAGAGTCTGGGCCACAGAGATCGCGTTTTTTTACAGTGTATTCAGGACACAGACAGCTAGCGGTTGGTTAGGTGATGATTGCAGTAAGAGACATAAAATCTTTTAGCCTAAAAAACGTGTGGAATCGCTTAGAGCACCTTTAATAACCAGCACTTTTGAACGGCCATTTAAGCAAGTCTGTTGTGGGGTGTTAAGCTACATTCAGACAAGAAGAGACTAGCAGTGATGTAGTGATGAGCCGCCATGGAATGTTAATCAAATTTGAGAGGTCCCGCAATAAAGCCTAACTTCTCAGCTTTTGAGGCAACAAGCGAATGGGGCATGTCTGTGCCATGCTTTAGGCGCACCTTGTCGACCAGGTCCTTCTCTGGGATCTCGATGGTGTCCTGCTGGGCTCCGTAGCGGTTCCGCTGATAGGCCACCTGCTCAGCCACCAGCTGCTTGAGGATGAAGAGCAGCAGCTCGTTGTTGTCCCGCTTGAAGGCCAGGTAGCGCGCAAATGTCTGTCAAAGGAGCAGAGACACGAGAGATGCTCAATACAATGTAGTGTCATTCAGACCATCATCTGTCCTACTACAAGCATGGACACGAAACTATGGTGATATGAAATCAGTAACTTATTAAACACTGCGACACTAAGACACTGGATTGTCCATGGCCCTTAAAACTGCACACTGATATATGCCAGTGGTAGTCGCACAGTTGGATAGTTAGTTCTAGATTATTCCACTGCTTGGTTGAATTTCCCTTTTGTCCTACGTAATTTAGAACGACCATTAACCATATGTTATCTGCACACCTATGAAGTAGATCCATTTTTTTGGCCGTATCACACTTGTATATTAATTCGCCCAACTCGTTGAAGTTTAAATGAACAGTCACGTTGCATCCGAGCTGTAAAATCCAAACGGACAGCAGGCTAAGTAAAATAGCGATGTTTCAAAGCTAAAGTTCATCAGAATCTTGGGATACGCCCGCTTGACACCGGGAGAGATAGAACCAACAAATGGCCTTTGGCCGTAGCAACCATCCATTTAGAACTAGTAACAGCAGTTTGTCCTGCAAGTTGAGAAATTAGTTGATATGTGTTGGAAGAAAGTAGTTCTACAAACAAGACAAGTTTTAGCGATTAAAACGTTTAAATTGTAACAGGAAATGAACACAAGTGGCAACAGTGGAATAAGCGGGATAATGGACTCCACGGTGGTCTGTTCACAGAAGTTAATGCACTTACGAGATTCTTACTCCGCTTCGCGTTGGGGCCGTTTTACAACCTCGACCGTGCATTAACTTCTGTGAACAGACCACCGTGTCGTCCATTATCCCTTACTTAGCAGAGGGCTTGTCTGAGCAGCTCACCTTCCTCATGCTCCTCATGATGCTGAACTTCTGCGTGTCGATGAAGCTCTCCAGCATGACGCGGATGGCCATGTTCACGTCGTCCTCCAGCACGTAGTCGCGCAGGTGCATGCGCGCGTGGGCCTCCGCCATGCGGATCATCGACTCGATGTGACGCACCGTGATGGGGATGCTGCCGGTGGCCTGAGGGACACAGGGGGAGGAAGAGTGAGACGAGCGCATCGTGTTCAAACAAAACAAGAGAGACTGAAATCGGTCAACCCCCTGCCCTCGCACCCAGGTCTACAGGTCCCCAACCCTGCAGCTTGGCCTCCATTCCAAAGAGGAAGGTTTACTGATATGGCAGTCAGCGTGAATATTTAACCAGTACTCCATCACAAAGATGAACAGGAATATTTATTTTAGGGAAGCGTTTAGCTTTGGAATAGACTTCACACTGCCAACACTTTATTATCGCCAGGAATGCCATGGTAAAAATTGCTATTGATATTATGATGGTAGGGGGTGGGGTGGGTCATGTTTACCATCAATCAACAAAAAGAAACATTTAGTAAGGCAGAGGCTCCATACCATGGACTCTCTGCGGAGGTCACTGTAGATGCGGGCCACCTTGTCCTGGTCCATCTGGTTGAGTTTGGGGTGGATGCGCTCCTTGGCGTAGATGAGGTACTTGCGGAGCAGCTCCTGGGGGATGGGGGGCACGTCGGACGTGTTGGGCAGCACAATCTCCTCCAGACCTGCCACACCGCCCTCCTTGTTGCTGGGGTGGTGCTTGATGTGAGATCCCACCACAAAACGTGCCAACATCTCATCCTGAGGGAGAAAGAGTGGAAATATGGGGCCCAGGATCAGAGAACCGGATGAGGACTCAGCCATACGACACTAGTGGTGGTCTTCCAGTAATACTGCAGAGGGACTTTAACTAAGGACTTTCCACAGTCCTTTACAAATAGGGATACAGCCTATTTCCTGTGGAATGATTAGGGGTACCTATCTTTGGGGGGGATAAACAGGTCTGGGTCCACTGTCTGATAATTTAATTACATTTTGGCTTGACTGTCTCACCTGAACTGGATCCACCGAGTCCCTAACGACACACAGGATGTCAAAACGGGAGATGATGGGCTCAGTCAGGTCCACATTCTCCGAGAAGGTCAGAGACGGGTCATACCGCCCACCTGCAGAGGAAGGAGGGGAAAGAAGTGATCAGAAGCATGAATAAAGGAATGTTGGGAAATGAACGTTCTAAAGAATATTTGGGTTCATTGAATTCAACATAGAATTTTAGAACCTTCAATTGTTGCGGAACTTAGAATGTTCAAAAACCTACACAAAGAGGTATTAGCACAAGACTAACTGAAAAACCCCTGAAATGACATTCGGAGAGATTTGAAATCCAAGCAAACAAGATGCAACCAACAGGAGCAGAAGCTGCCCAATTCATCACTGGGCTGAATTCAATTTCAAAGGGTTGGTGTGCGCTAAGGACCAAGCTCACAAGGCAGAACGTGGTTCTGTGAGTGATCATGTGTACGTAGGCACATGTAGTAGTGGACTGAGACTAACCAATGGGGTTGGAAGCAGCAATGACTGTGCAGCGAGCCTGCAGAGATGTGACGATGCCAGCCTTGGAGATGGAGATACTCTGCTGCTCCATGGCCTCATGGATACTGGTCCTGTCTTGATCATTCATCTACACACACAGAGAGATTCACGTGTATTTATAGCCTGGAAATCAACTTGACAGACTACCTTAGATTCTGGTACAGCTATATTTAACACAGCTTGAACTCAGGTAAATTTTTAATGCATGCTATATATACACACACACGTTGCATTGCTCATGAATGTACGATTGTGAGTTTTACATACACTTGCACTTGTGCTGTGCCAGACTATTTCACCAGTAAATAGTACTTGTCCACCCTGTGAACCTGTGTGGTCATTTCACCCAGTTAATGGCCGCGTCACTATTCTACTTTGTCAACATCTGTGCTGACCAATGCTGTGCTGAGCTGTCTCCGTCTCACCTTGTCAAACTCGTCGATCAGGCACACTCCTCGGTCAGCCAGCACCAGAGCTCCAGCCTCCAGGGTCCACTCGCGGGTGACCGGGTGGCGCTGGACGTAGGCAGTCAAACCCACAGCGGAGGCACCCTGGCCGGTGGTGAAGACCGCTCGGCTGGCCACCTTCTCCACGTACTTGAGGAACTGGGACTTGGCAGTGCCGGGGTCTCCACACAGCAGGATGTTGATGTCGCCACGCACCTTGTGCTTGCCACCTGTGGGGGCACATACACACACACACACACACAAGGAACGTAGCACCAAGGTTAGAGGTCAGAATGACCCTTTGTAGGTGGAGAGTTCTGAGAATGATCCGGAGAATCATGGCCAGGTCATACCCAGGTCCCCTCCAAAACAAATGCTAAGATTTGTCCTGTAAGGACATTTCGTCCCAGATATACAAGCTTCCTGAAAATCATGCAGCACAAAATAGAACTAATGCAATTGTGCAAGGCAGCATGCCTTCCCTGACACACACACACACAGCCCTTCAGCTTCTTAGGCAGTCCCCAGAAGGCAAAGCCAGTCTATTATTAACTAACACCCCCCCCCCCCACCCGTCTTGGTGGGAACAAAGAGGCAGCCTCTCCGAAAGCACAGAAGAGAGGGAGACAGAAAGAGAGGGAGAGAAGGAAAGAAAGAGAGAAAGAGAGAGAAAGAGAGAGAAACAGAGAGAAAGAGGCAGCAGTGTTTTAAATATGCCCACCTGGATTCTTTGGCTCTCCCCCAAACAGAGCCAGAGCGAGACCTCTCTTTATGTCCTCGTGCCCATAGATAGAGGGGCCGATGCTGGCAAAGATCTAGAGGAGAGGAAAAACACAATGAGTTGGGGCAGTACAATGCATTTTACTGCATTTTAAAACACTTTGCAACAGTCCTAATCCAAGCTGTTGAGTTTTCATGCCTTCGTCTACCACCAACAAGTCTCCCCAGCACTGTGCTTTAAGAGTGGTCAAGGCTCACAGTCTTAATAATAGACAGTGACATCCTGCCAGACTAGTGTGTGTGTGGCCCAAAACGCCATATTGTGCGATGACCCATCAGAAAATGATTGATGCCCTTATTTGTTCTCCCTGTTTGATGGCCATTGCAAAATCAACACATTCCTGTGTTATGTGGATGTTACAAGGTAAGAAACACGATTTAAAACGAGTTTCTTGTTTCTCACTTCTCTTTCCAGGACGGTAAGTCTCAATGTTGCAAGATGTCGCCTGGGGACGCTAGGCACAGCGGGGAAAGTCACCATTTTCACCGGAACAGGTCATTTAACCATCCGAATGATTTCTAAACGGGTTTATTACGTTGAAATAGTTGCCAAGTTCCCCTTTAATCTCCCTTTGAGAATGCTGGTGGACTTCCATTTCGTTAGAACAGAAAGGACTTTTGTCTATTATCTGCCGTGTGTATTTGTATGCATCCTCACCCTCTCTCCGATGCGTTCGTCCTTGGACAGAGCCACGATGGCCTTGACGTCCTCGTCCGTGAGCTCGGCCACGGCCACCCGCGCGTCCTTGCAGGCGATATGATTGGCCATGATGACCGTTGCGAACACGGGGAAGCCGTTTGCCATGTTCAAGGAGCCGTCATAGTTGTTGTGGTAGATTCCTGTCAGCTCCTGGGACGAGACGAGACACAGAAAGGCACCTTGAGCCCAACAAACCTCCACAAAGGCTGTGCGCACACAGAACGGTTGAGGAGCAAGTCCAAAAATAAATGAATAAACGACTGCCAAAGCTTCAACTGATCTACTGTTTTAAGTACAGACCATTTATCTCAGAGTGAAGGTCAGTATTTGATCCGCAAATACCATGCAGAACAAAAAGAAACCTCTTCTCTATGACATCTCTGTAACTTCTCAATTTTCAAGCATTTATCTGGCTAATCCTTTTTACAGTATCTCAAAGCTGCTCAGAGTACAGGCTAAGTATTTTCGTTCAGTACCTGCATCATGACAAAATGATATATGTATATGTATATGCTCTGTGTGTGGGACTGTGAAGGTGACTTATGATTAGTTTAGGTTACTTACGATCTCGTCTCCAGGCTTGCAGGTGTCCACCAGGTCAGCCAGGAGGATGGCATCTTTGGAACGGGGCAGACGACCAGCGGCCACCTTCCCTGGACTCTCCTGGATGGTGATGCGCTGGTAGTTCTGATACACTGTCTATAGAACACACACACACACACAAACACACAGTTAGCATCTAAGAACCAGTCATCCCCTCAGTCGATGAAGGGCTGGAGACTCATCCATGAGTTATCCTAAATACTGAAAATACAAACTGAGAATGATACTGTAGCATGTTCTTTTGTATATACTCATACATTCTACATTAGCTTCCATTCACCAAATTACACTAATACTGACCGGGAACAGATGACATGCATTGTGTAAGACAGACAGACAAACATATATACATTTTATTATTTAATTATTTATCCCAAAACTGACCTGCTCCATGTTGATCTCGAAGGGCCCCAGGGACTGACACTCTGGGCAGGAGCCCGGCTTGACCTCCTGGTTCTGGGACTGGAAGAAGGGCCCGAGGATGAAGTTACACTTGTTACAGTTGTACTTGACCATGCCCAGCTGGGGCAGCACCCCGGTGCAGCTGGTCACCACGCCGCTGGTGCGGATCAGCTGGTTCAGGTGCAGCTGCCTACGCAGGGAGGAGGAAGAGGAGGAAGACGGAGGGAATGTGTTGAGATATGAGCGGGCAGTTCAGTTGAGGTCACTCTGAATGTGTCCATTTAAGCGTGTACGGCATTCCCAGGTATATGTAAACCTTTATTATTACCATGGGTCTTAAACATGACACTGCAAAGCATGATGCACGTTGGGCTACATTAAGTCGAGTACAAAAAGACAGGAGGACTGGGCCTAAGTGCTCTCAATTTCACACCTCACATGACGAGTTCTGCAGCAAGAGGCACTCTAGCAGCCCATGGCACAAAGACAGTGGGAAGTGCCAAATAATGAGCATTCAGACACAAATGTGATTAACGTCGCCCCCTACTGGACAAGCTCCATAGGAACACAGTGTACAAAAAAGGGCCATTCCTATGGCAGTGCATTAGAGCAAGGATGGTCACTGGGCTGTGTAGATACCTGAGGGAGCGGAGTTCCTCCACCAGGGGCAGGTTGCCGATGCGCACGTGGATCTCGTGGGCGATGCGCTCGTACTTGGGGTACATGGCCAGCACCACCTCCTTGGCCGCCTCGTCGAAGATCTTCAGCATCTCCGTCGGCGCCTCGGGCAGGAAGTAGGCCAACACGTGCTCTCTGGACGCCAAGTCCTCGTAGCTCACCAGCAAACTCTCCTTGTTCTCTGCAACGGTTTAGAAATTAATCAGCGAGGACTCATTACACAAAAAACATCTCTCTTTCTAACATGTCTTTCTAACATGTCTAACAATTGCTGGCTTCCCACTCTTTCTTCAACATCAAATTCAGTAACTTTTCCAGGTCCTCTACCCACAGATTCAAGTAATAGGACACGCACCATTGTGACCATAGCAGCCAGGCAGCTACAGTGCCGCACTCTGGGGGCATGAACATAGGGGCTGATGAACATGCTCCCACATTGTAGCACTGTAGCTGCCTGGAAGCTCTAGCTGTTGGCTGCAGCAACTCCAGCTAGGTAGAACCGATTGTTTTCAGGGTTTTTTCGTACAGACAGTACTCGGTAAAAACATAGAAACAGATCTATGTGAAAAATCGCCGGAAATCTAATAAGCTTTGCTGACTTCCGAACAAATGACTCAGGTCCCATTCTCAGTCTTCCCAGAGTTCAAGGATTTCCTTTTGTGTTTAATGGTCTGGAATGGGAGATCACTCACCTTTCTAATTTAGACTGTCAAGACTGTGTCCCAAACCTCAAGGTTTTTGTTTTTACACACTGGATACATTTGACAAGTGTATTGGATTAGAATCATAAACTACATCTTTTTAAAAGTCATAAAAGAAAAATAGACTGCGAACACTGTAGCCAGAGCAGGAAGTGTTCCGTGGGGCCAAGCCGGTTTCTACACAGGCTACTGAGAGAACTGTACCTTTGCACATGTCGCTGATCCTCTCCTTGAACACGTTGTGTCCGTGCTCGTCTACGTGTGTGCGCAGGAAGTTCTTGAAGCGGTGGTAGATCTCCAAGCGTGGCGCTGCCATGGAAACCCACTCGCGCACGGTGTGGCCCTTCATGTCCTCCAGGTTCTCGATGCTCTCGATCATCTCCTCGTCCTCGCCATCCCCAGCGCCCTCTGCAGCCCGCTCCGCCAGACGCCTCTTCCTCGCTGGCCGCTCCTCATCTTCATCTTCGCTGTCTGTGGGGACATACGAGGACCATGTTCAGTGACTATGCAACAGCACCACAATTCACATGCTTTGTTTAGTGCATAACTCAAAGGTATATACACATGCCAGAGGGGAGAAGTACATATTATAAAAGGGTGCCTAATATACTCATATTTCAAGACATTTACAAGATTATCTCCAAATTCTACACACAATTTACACATTGAAAATCTCACATTTTTACATATTGCATCAAATTGCAGTGATACACAGCGTCAGCTTTCTAGACTTGATTACATACACACTACTCAAGACTGTGTTGTGGTACTGTATAGCTGGCCCAGGGGCCCTTCAGATAGACCCATCTTACCGTAGAGCAGGCCCCTCCTCATGCGGCCACTGATGCCCTGCTCCCGGTCCCTGCGCCTCATCTCCTCCTCGGCTGCGGCACGGGCCCCAGGGGACAGCTCTGACAGGTCCTCGTCCTCATCCAGCCCCTCGGCTTCGTACCGGTCCAGCTCCGGGATTACACGGTAGTCCCTGCAGAGGAAAAAACAGTGACTCAGCAGTGTACCCCACTAAACGATAGGAGTCTGAATCTGTACCATAAACAAACATTACTGAGGAACCACAGTGTACATTCAATGCCATAACCAACTGCAAGCTAGTGTACACAGTTCCATATATATTATGTGGACACTGCAACATAGCTCAAAGACTGTAAAAAATGATGACCAAAGATGACTACAATCCAACCTGTTCTAACTTCATACAAGTTAAACAGCGAAGTTTCTTTAAAAAAATCAAAAAATGCAGTCAGACATCACAGCGTAACTTACCGTTCCATCCCGTCACCGATCAGCTCCTCCCCATCGCCTTCCTCCTCGTTGGGCAGAGTCTCGCCCAGGATCCCCTCCGACTCGTCCTCAAACGGTGGCAGGTCCCTGCCTGGGCTGGACGTGAGCCCGCGGCTGGGGCTGGTGGCCATGTGGTACGACTCTGATGAATCCTGGCCGCAGAACGACAAAATTGAACGGCAGTGAGATGGCGTCAAGCAATTGTGTTACATTCATCAAATGTCAGTCAATGTTGTGTCCACCATGCGCTGAAATGTCTATTATTAAGTTGATGCATTTCGACTTTATGTCGATAAAAAATCTTAACCTGACCCTTAAATCTGATCAAGTGACGTTACTCTGCCTGCTAACGAACCTCATGTTAACAAAGCAGGTTAGCCAAATAGGTTTGCTAACCAACTTAGCCAAACAAAGAAAACATACTGACCATTGTTAGCCAAATCATTTAAGATTATTAACAAAAGTCATCAATATACAACATTGCATCGATTATTTTAGTAAACGCCATTGGAGCTACACTGACAAGAACTCCATACATATGTAGCAGCTATAGCATACAATTAACGTACAGAACAGTCATCATCTGCACGCTTTAACCGTAGCTATGACCATTCAATAAAAAAGGACCGATATTGTTGGTCATTTTGCAAGAAACAGGTCAAGAGCTATTACTGAATGTCATTTAAGTATACATCCAAATAGTAGCTGTATGTTTACAAGTCTATATCACATTATATTAGGTAAATACGTACCGCCATTCTTCTAGTCGTCTGCACTGCTGTTCCGATGACTTTCTACTGCATGGACTAACTTTTCGCGCGAATTTTCCACGTGACACCAAAGCGCGCGAAATATCATGAATATGTAATGAGAAAGCCGTTCTCTCCAAAAGTGATTGGTGCATTAATCCAGGGGGGTTGGACCTAATCCTTCCCAACCGCCTACAGTGAAAACACAATACGTTCTTCCTTTTAAAAACATTGACATGACTTTCACTCTTTTCACAAACTCGTCCTTCACTTGTTAAAAATATGTTTTATGTGTCATGTTATATCATGTAAATTTACCCAGATAATGTTTAGTCCATGTGTTTGACACCTTGTCGATCATCAAAGTAGGGTCCATCCATAACTTGATGGTTGGAGTAGTAGGCTAAAGTCTACAGGATTTGTTGATTGTGTGTCATACAAGTAATCAGTGGCGGACATCATTTGAGTACATTTACTCAAGTCATTTTTTCATGTATCTGTACTTTACTTTTACTCCAGTACATTTCTAGGCCAAATATATTACTTTTTACTCCACTACACTTTGTGACAGCTGAAGTTCCTTTTGGAAAAATACTATCCAAATATATGTGTACTTACATTTTCTATGAAGCGAGCTAGGCTAATAGTGTTGCCTATTTACTGTATCTTTGTTGACCCCTTTTCACAATATTGATGTTACCATAACTAGCCTTATGACACCATCGAACAAATGATGATAGACAGTGATAGACAATGATAGATACAATGATAGACACTATCAGACACTATCAAACACAAAAGGGAACGTCTTGATTTGGTCCGAAAGTGTATAAGCATTCAACAAAGCAAAAAGTGTTTACTTTGAAGTATCTCAGATAAGATATAAAATTAGTTTGTTTTTAGTTCTACATAAAACAATTCTTAGTTGATTTTGTCCTTGAATTAAGGAGAAAGGCTCAATGAATGCCTATGTCTGTGCCGAATCATTTCAACAATAGTAAATGCAACTGTATTAGTCATAATAGATTTCAGGACTTTTACTGTCCATACTTAAGTACATTTGAAGGCAAGTACTTTTGTACTTTCACTCAAGTGGAAATGTAAAAGGAGGACTTCTACTTTTACTGGAGTAACATTTAACCATGTGTATCTCTACTTTAAAATAAAATAAAACTGGCAAATTTCAAATGACACAAATATTGATGTCAATTTATTAGGTTGACATTTTCATATCTCTCGTTACAACACTTTAGCAGTGCATGATTCCCTGATCATAAGTAAAGTTAAACACAATTTTAACTACTGAACTATCAGTGTTTACCATTCTTGATTATGTTCACATATATGGCCCCTCAAATGAACAATTAAGTGCTTCTGAAGATAAAGTACAGAGCAGGAACAGTCAGTGCAAATGCGGTGTAAGTCAACACGGTATTGTAAAGCGTTGCCCGGTTGATCTGGATCTCCAGCCTCCTCTGGGCCTGGTCCAGGCCTTGCATGACGATCTCCGTGTCGCACACCAGCATCTGCTCCTGCGTCTGTATCACTGGCCTCTCCACCACCACGGGCGGCGGAGGCGGCATTTCCACAGTCTTCCGCACCTCCTTCAGCTCCGCGGCTACGCTCCCCACACTCTGGCTCATCTGCTCCAGCTGGGCCTTGACGCCCTCCAGTAGGACCTGGCTGTTCTGGGAGCAGAACAGGAGCTCTTTGAGAGCAGCCTCTGAGGCACTGGGTTCAGCACGAGGAGCCAGCGGCAGGGGCTGGGGCTGGGGCTTGGGCTGAGGTGGAGGTAGAGCTGGTGCTCGCACTGGAGTAGGCTGGGGTGCACTGGCCTTCTCTGACAGATCGGTCAGCATGGTCTTAAGACTGCCTATAAGACTCTGCAGCTCATCCTCTAAGGACTTGTGCATGCTGGCCTGGTCCTTGATGACCTCTTGTAAACTGGCTGGACCCTTTTGAGCCTCCTCCAGCAGGCTCTTTAGCTCCTGCAGGCGTACCCTGTTGATGTAGGTGGACCCCATAACGCCGATCACCGCGCCCAGGATCGAGCCAATGACGGACCAGTTCTTAGTGCGTTCAGCCCGGGCACGCTCTTTCTCATGACTCGCACGCACACCGGCTGAAAATAGGGCAAATTTCTCTCGCTCCGATCCCTCTGCATTCTCATAAGTTGTCCGTAAACGTCGCTCCTCCTGTACATGATAAGAGAAGAGAGTGACTAAAATGACAACTTCAATCCTCAAGCTGAGGTTATTATTAGCAAGCCTATATGCAAGAACATAAAATGCCAATGTCTGCGTGTAGGGTTGTATGACTTAAACATGAGAAATACATAGACCTGAGAATATGCTGCAGGATACAAGGCAAAGAAATATGTTTCAAATGATGTATGTAACACTTTGATCTACACGAATACATGACATTTATTCAGTCATTTTATCTTACTAATCAGAAAATGGTGACCATGTCACTATCACTACACTGTAGTCAGAGTGGTTCTACCTGCAGTAGCTTGTGTTCCAGGGTTGCCAGTTCCAGATAGTGAACTTCCTCTCGAGACACGCGGTCCAGCCGGTCTCTGACCTCTTTTAGTCGTACCTGATTAGCCTCCAAGCTTATATGAGCCTCGCGCACCATGCCTCTGGCCACCATAAAGGCCTGCTCTGCCTAAATGAGACAAGGAATTAAGATTAGAAGGTGACAATTTATACAGATCAACAGACCTCAGTGCAATATCAATAAACAAGACAGTGTCTTCCAGTGTTATAGGTAGTGTCTACAATTTGTGTGCAAAGTCTTTCTAAGAACTTACCTCTGTGACCTTTAACTGTGCATCTCGGACCTCGTTTAGGCCGACAAATTCTTCATATCTCTCCCACCAGTAGTTTACAGTAGCTGTCGCAGTTTGCTTTGAATTTTGGCCCCATTGCATCCCGAGTTCTGTCAGGCTCTTCAAGGTGGCAAGTGTGCGCTGTCCAACAGACTCCATCTTGGATGGGCCATCTTGTGGTTTCTGATGCAAACAGTATGCCCTGCTGATGAACACCTCTTGCCTGAGGCGGCTGCTGCCATTGTGCAGACTAACATACGTGCCAAAGGTCCGTGGAATGCCGCTCAGCCTGTACCTCATTGAGCAGTTTAGCTAACAGCCAAGGCACATGGGCACATCCACCAGCCTGCATCAGATAACAGTTGACTTAGAAAAGGATGAACTGAACAGTATGATGCTGCCAAAGTGACAATTCAATCTTTAAGTATGACCTCTGGTGGTGTCACATGGATAACGTTAACCCTAAGGAATACTCATAGACAGCAAAAGATAGGTAATACTCCTGTTTTCAGTTATTCCATGTCCTACTTGACCCCTACAACACTGTTACAACAAAGAGATTGCTGTCAAGTGGAAACCCAAATGGTCTATCTATGATGATTAAGTTGTACACCTATTTGTGTCCATTTACCACCAAAACCAGAAAACAATGAAGGTCCTGTGACTCGAGAATTGCTGTTGCGTTTGTTAGGACATTACACAATGACAGGTGATCGTTTATTTTATTTTTTGTCCGCCCATCAGAACAATACGCATAAACACAGGTGTTTAGTCTTCGATTAAAATGTGACAGACTACAACTGAACACTGGTTGACACTTGCCCGGCATACTTTCACTATCGTCTTTGCTAGCGAGCACACTAGCTTACTGTTACCTAAAGGCTGTTGTTAAAAGTCAGATATTTATGGGCTGTAAACTTATAATTTTCCATTGATAACAAAGCAAAGTATACATACCAATTACCTACACACGTCCCGTTATACAATTCATTAAAAATTACTTAATTAACAGCATTGACAAGGTTACAGAATAAACCCGGTAAAGACTAACCTACAAAAAATTATTCAGGGATTTTGACGGGATACCTACATCCGGTTAAGGGCTGGGGTCCTCATAGCGCGGTGTGTGCACAGACAGTAAAAGAAGTCGCGGTTAAGTTGAGACGCCGAGTTAGCTGGTGAAAAATCTAATATTTTCAACATGTCTGGAAGAGAAGGTGAGATATCTAATTAATGTTACGACTTACAATAACATTGTATCTGCATGTATAGCAGGAATCATTAATAATTTAACCGTTGTTTTTTCTAAAGGAGGCGCAGGCTAACTCACACTGCTACTAGCCTAGCTTGGATAACATTAGCTTCTGCTGTCTGCAGCATTTTAAGATAAAACACATGGCTGGGTTTTTGGCTCGCTGAAGCTTTACTACATATTACTATAACATTAAACAATACTCTGAATCATGTAACGTTATTTATCAGATTATCAAAGAGTCAAAGAGCCCAGACAGCCAAATCAACGTTAAGTTACCAAGCCAATCTCAATTGTAGGTTTAATGTTAACAATAACTGGCTAAGTCTGGACCAGTAACGTTAAGTCTACATTTAAAACAAATGAGGCAATGTTCTATTTCCTCAGATGAACAGTAACTGGAACACTTTAACCAAAGATTGTTAAGGCTCCACCTTAACAATCTTTGCTTTAACTTATCTCTGGTCTCGCCTGTCGTTACGTTAACGTGACGCATTTTAGCTAGCTGCTAGCCAGGATAACGTTAAGCTTGTTTGTGAATTCAACTTGTCACGTTTAGAGTCTGAAGTTGGCAAATTGAAGAAAATAACGTCATACTGTTCAATATTATATGATACTATTAATGCACTTTTGTCTTAAAGTGGTGAATGACAAAACGTTACCTCACTTACAGGAGGAAAAAAGAAGCCTCTGAAGGCACCCAAGAAAAATGCGAAAGAGATGGATGATGTAAGTCGCTGCAGTATTCCAAGTTATGAATGTCTAAATGAAAGTGTGACATTTTAGCAGTTATTAAAAATGAAGAAGGTCCCTTGATGGTGTTAAAGGCTTTAATTGAATTGCAGTGAGTAAACCGAAATGAACGTTGCCTTCTACTTTTCCCTTCTTTTTGTCCTTCCTGTGGTGTTAGTATAAACGGTCCTCTGTTTCAGCGCACTGTAGTTTCACTGCTGTTCCATGTTGCCTCTAAACGAGTTGTTAGTTCCTAATGACAACAATACAATTGGAAATAGCATAATATGCTTTATTCATCTAAGCCTGTGAACACCCTAACAAACCCTAAGAAGTTTTGAAATGTATGTAGCATTGGTGCCAACTTTGCACATCATTTGCAGGATGACATGGCCTTCAAGCAGAAACAGAAGGATGAACAGAAGGCTATGGAGGCCTTGAAGGCCAAGGCTTCAGGAAAAGGACCTTTAAGTGAGTTCAAGAATTATTGTGTCTGTAAATATCTGTGGCAGGTGCGTGTTGGCAATGGATTGTGGTCACGTCTTTATCTGTCTCAAGGAGGACATTATAATTTATGAGCGGTGTAAGCCTCTTAGTGATGAATTTAACTTACCCTGTGCAGTGCTACCCTAGAGCTGCTGCTTGCACTTCTCAATGGTGCCACTAGATGGCAGCTTTAGACTAGTTGTGTCATGTAGAGAGGAGTTTGGTAACATGGAGTATCATTAAAGCATAACTCTCGCCAAAATTTAACTGCTTAAGTGAGTTGTTCTTTTTAGTAAATTCTGTGTACACAAACAATGTTCTCAATGCTCAAGTTCATGTGTAGAGACCCTGGTGATACTTTGTGCAAAGTTTCATGTTGTGTCGAGCCTTCTTGGTGTTTTAAAAATAGCGATTTTGATGCGATCATAGTAGTGCCCTATAGCACTCCCATTCAAAAGGCCATTTAACCCAAAAACGGCAATGCAGTCAATCTTAAAAGTGGCACTTCTGTCCTAATTATGCTTTTAAACGAAAGTTTGGCTCGGGTATATTCACAAAAAGACCCTAGGTTGCATTTTGGCGAGAGTTACGCTTTAAATTGTGTGTGAAATGTATATTTTCCCAGGTCATTGAAATACTAACATAAATTTATTTCTGCTATTGTTATCAACAGCTGGTGGAGGAATCAAAAAGTCTGGGAAGAAATGAAGCACTGTAAAGACCTCGTTACAAACCTGGGGAATACCTCAGAAATGTCCCCCTTTTTATTTGGGTCCAGATTTGGAATATTTTTAATACACATAACAGGATGACTTCATGTCTCTTGTGAAGAGAGAAAATTAAAAATAAATGTCTTGGCATCTAGTAAAACTTCACATTTGTAAAGTAGTGTGACTGATTGTACAAAATGTTGTCTATTAATAGCATGGGTCTAGCACTGTACTTGCACTACATGATGTAACCGCAGTGGACCACAGAGCGCTCTGTGTCTAATGGGCGTCCTGGTGCCCCAGCTTGGCCATTTTAAGCCTCAGCGTGTCTATCTCCAAGTTCAGCTTCTCGCGCTCAAGCAGATGGTTCCCCTTCTTTATGTCCTGTAGGTCGTCTCTACACCCTGCAAAGTCCAACAGTTGGGTCTCGTCAACAGCTTTCTGTTCCCCGGTACCTGGGGGGAAAAAAACAAGAATGACACTTCATTTTTGTTTTATCCAAATGCCCAAATCTCAAAAAGAATTTACTCATATATTATTACTTAATCTTGATGCCTGTGTACTGAAATTCATTGTATAGATGTGCATTTTGTTGCTTATGTGTTTTTTTTTGTTGAATGTCGAGGGTATGGAAGTAGAATGGACTGGGTGAAGGGGAATGTCTGAGAATAAACTACAGTCATGCTGCTTACTCTGGCGTGTGGTTGTGCTCCTTTTCAGCTCCACTTCCACTGGGTAGTGGTCACTCACTTTCAGGGCCTGTAGTAGACATTGCTTATACAGTTAACTTAACCCTTCAATGGTTATGTCTGAAATAACAAGAGTTAAGGCTTTCAGGTAATGTTTACCTATGGGTCAATTAGATTGTTAAAAGAGAAAAGTGTTGCAATGAATATGTAAAAAAACAAGGCAGAAGCAATAAAAGGGATAATTATTCAATATAAGATATCCTGGTTAAAACCTATACACCATCAGCATTTTACAGCCAAAACATCTTGTGGTAGATTTGACAAAACATCTTCTACTGCAGACATTGTGCATATGAAAAGGTCAGTTCATGTTTGAAAGTTCAATTCTACACCTTTCTGTCCAGACCCAATAGGTAATAACGAATGTTGCATTTCAATGAGAAATATTATCAAAAATCACCTGCTCAGTCGAAAGTCCATAAGCTGCTTGGAAATTGAATGGTTTGGCAGAGTTTGGGACCACAGCTTCCAGCATGTCATTTCCATACACCACAATCCTATCAATTATAAATGATCTAATTTTTCTTGTCAATTACACATAAATAAATGTTATTTTAGTTAAATACATACAAACTTCATTAGACAAGTAAGAAACACATTGATGAGAAAAAGTATGATCTGTGTCAAGGTTAGGAAACATAGGGGAGAAGAGATTGTGAGACAGAGAGATTTTATACAAAAATCATAATCTCCATAAGTGATTATGTGTGACTCACCTGTCATAGGTGTTATCATTGCCATTGTTTACTGTAGTGTCCACATCATCGCTTATGAGCCAGTGAAAGTTCTTATCACTGCGAATGCGGATTTGCTTCATGTCTTTTTTGGATACATAAGATCCATCTGCATTGAAGTCACCTAATATCATGACATTCTGATATCAAGAGAACGAGTCACTTGCACATATATAACATTTTACTAAATCTTAATCATGTTTTTCTCACTAATACATCACAATTGTTTTTTTTTACAAATAGTGCACTGAAACAACTAGATGTACCGCAGAGCGGTACAAAATATGACCGCCGCCCAGTCCAGCACATTTTTTCCACAAAAATAAATCACGCTGAACGGCCTATATGATTCTAACTGTCTCACTAAATTGCATTATCCACACGTACTCAATTCTCACTGATATCTGCTAGACAACAAGTACCAAAACATGATTAGTTCATAGATTTCACATGTAAAATTCATTTTATACAACCCCACCTCCATCTTGCCTGTTCATAATTCTGAGAAATTCTTGAATTGTGTGCATGTGTGCATGTTCATGTTTATGTTGTGTGTGTGTGTGTGTGTGTGTGTGCGTGTGCGTGCGTGCGTGTGCGTGCGTGCGTGTGTGTGCCTGCGTATGTGCCTGTGCAAGCGTACATATGTCTACTGTGTGAGTATGTGTCATACGTATGATTACTGTGAATGTATGTGTGTGTGTGTGTATCTGTTTGTGCACATGTGTGTACATGAAATGGGTTAACATGACCCCTGGAGGCAAACATACGGAAAAAAATGGTCATCCTAGTCCCTACAGTTCTCAAAATATTCACAGAGAACTGTGTCTGCCCTACCCTCCTTTCGGGGGTCCAGTCCAGCGGGGGGGCTACAGATCAAAACGAAAAACGACGGTTCCATGCTATCCATGTGGGGTTACATGCCCACCAAGTTTTGTGTACCCCGGTCTTTCAGTGTCCTGGGAATCATTGTTGGTGTACGTCACTAAATGTACACATAAATTATTTTATTGTAAGGCCCCCCATGAACGAAAGTACACAAAACTTGGCATGCATTCGGAGGGTGTCATAATGATCCTACACTTTTAATTTCGTGCAGTTTTGACCTTGTCAGCCAGAGATATTGTGATGAAAACACCTAATATTTTGCTTTTTATTTTTTAACTAGGTGGCGCTATACATGAAATAAGTGGTAATGGGATGGGTTGACATACCCCGTTAAGACCAACATACATAAAAAAGGTGGACCTCCTAGGCCCTACGGTTCTCGAGATATTCACAGAAAACTGTCTCCGGCCACCTACAGGCCAGTTGGTGTATAGTAACATAAATTAATTTATTGTGTGGCCCCCCATGAACGGAATTCCACAAAATTTGGCGTGCATACAGAGGGTGTCATAATGATCATACACTTCCAATTTCGTGCAGTTTTGACTATGTTAGGTCACAGATACCTTCAATTACAACACCTCATTTTTACTTTTTTGTGTTTAACTAGGTGGCGCTATACATGAAATGAGTGGTTATGGAATGGGTTGACATGGCCCCTTGAGATCAACATACAAAAAAAAAATGGTCCTCCTAAACCCTACGGTTCTCGAGATATTCACAGAAAACTGTGTCTGCCCTACCCTCCTTTCGGGGGGTCCAGTCCAGCGGGGGGGGGGCTACAGATCAAAACGAAAAACGATGGTTCCATGCTATCCATGTGGGGTTACATGCCCACCAAGTTTCGTGTACCCCGGTCTTTCAGTGTCCCGGGACTCATTGACGGAAATTTGGGCATGCGAAAAAAAAAAAAAAAAAAAATCTGACTAAACCTATATGACCGCCGCTTCGCTGCGCGGCGGTCATAATAATGACCACATGTAGGCCAATGTGTGCATAGCAAAGGTGATCCATAACAGCAAAAATACAACGAAAACACTTACATCTGTGCTCCATTTCTTCTTAATATCCAGAAAAACATCATAGATCTCATCCAACTCCTTCTCTGAATCTTCTGGCTTGGTGTGTACAGGGATCATAACTAGGTCTTTAAGCACTACAGAAAACAACATAAATAATGAAACAGATTAAGTATGTGTGTGTATGTCTACATTTGTGTGTGTGTATGTGTGTATCTACATTGTGTGTGTCTGTGTGTGCACAAGTTCACAAAAATGTAACCAGAGGAGTGTAGATGTGATAGGTGTGTGTGCACCAATGGGAGAAGAGGCAGAGACTAATACGTTGTTTTCCTCCATTTAAGACATTATAGTGAGTATATGGAGATAGATAACAATGTTTTGTTTATCTTGAAGTATTAGTTTCATGTTTCCGCTTGTTGGCTATAGAAATATGTGATCCATGCAAATCTGTCACCACATCACTGATTCTTTCCAAAGACTTTACATCTTGGTTTGGTGCTTTTGGAAGCGTGTGTTTGAGTGTGTGTGTGTGTGTGTGGTGTGTGCGGGGGTGGGATTGTTGAGTGAATCTCCTACCAGTATTGAGGCAGCGGAAGCGTAGAATGTAGGGTTCCCGCTCAAACGCGTCCTCATCTCCAGGCTGCTTGTCTGCATACTGGTATGATTTCACTAAATCCACCAGATCGTCCCTAAACATGACATTCAAATTAACACACCAAATACTACAAACGGCCACACCTGGCTCAAAGTAGGGATCATAATTAGGCCTAACATTAAATCTAAAGGTATTATATTATATCTAATATAATTAAGCCTAACATATCATTTTTGTTTTCATAAAATGATGCAAGGTTTGTAAGAGTAAGAGATCATATTCAGTTCTCACCTGTATAAAAACATAAACTGCTCCTTATAGCGGCTTCTTCCCAGGCGACTGCTGATTTTTAAGGTGTAATGATGTTTCTTATTCGCCCTACAAATGAACAGAGGCGCAGCTTGTCAATAGGCAAACCAAGCAACTGCTTGGAGCCCCGAGCCGCTAGGGGGCCCCCGACCTGGTCTCAGTGCGTTTGCCGGTGGGTCAAGCGAGAATTTCGTCCATAGTGATTGAATGATGGATTTTGCGTGCTCCTACCCTATTGTACAAACAGTACGTGCATATGTAGGCCCTATGCTATGGCCTTATGAACAGCGGATCTGTGTTCAAAAAAGTTCAAAGAATCCGCACATATTTAGGCAACTGTGGTAAACGTCAATCGAGGGTGCAGTGATGACGGATCATCGGATTTTGGCATTTAGCCTACTCAATGAAGTTATAGTAGGCTAATGTTAATTGGCAGAAAGATTGAACATGGTTTGCTAAATCTATACGACAGTAGGCCTAAACTTCAGCTAGCTAGCGGCAGTTACAACTAGTCAAGCAAGGAGCCGATTGACAAAGTGCGTCAAAAACACACACCCTTTCTTCTTTGTTACATTGCTCCGGAACTGTTCATTGCAGCGAGATAAATGTGCATTGCGTGACAGAGCAGAAGTGGGGCTTTCCAACAAGACTACGCACTTGTCTGTACGACCAAGTATGAAAAGAAAATCATGAAATTAAATCAAATAGCATCATATTTACAGTCTATACTTCTCTTCTACGTTCACCTGCACACCCTACTCTCGTTTGAATTACTCGCAAACCCGTGATCGCATAGATATGGCAAGCATATCAGATGAAAGAGGAGACACAGGGCTATCCATTGGTACCATCCTCGATCCTTGGTATCGATCCTTTTGGCTTATAAAAACAGACGAAGTGACTGCAAAATAATAACGTCATGTACACAAACCAACGCTGCACACCCATTAGGCTACTCTCGTTTGAATTACTCGCGGACCCGTGATCGGATAGATATGCCACGCACGTCAGATGAAAGAGGAGACACAGAGCTATCATTTGATATCAAGTAGGCTTACATCCTTCTGGGTTATAAAACAGACGAAGTTACAGCAAAATAATAACTTCATATAGCTGGACTTACCCCACGTTTACGATTTTTTGTCTGTTTTTGTGGCAAAGCATGTTTATAATCCAACGCTTTCGTGTGTTTCTCTATGGCAAAGCATGTTCATAATCCGGTTTTGAGATCCTAGCAAATTCCTGCATGGCATCCAATTCAAGGCTCACATTGCATCCCAATTTGTTCAACAAAGAAACCCCTTTTTTGCCTCTACTTTGTTCATGGCAATGCAGTAAAAATATGTTGTAGAGAATCATTATGAGTGCATACACCAAAAATATTTTAGAGATACATACACAAAATATAAGAATTTTTATAATACGCTTTTTGTATTTTTATTATTTAACATAATAACCTAATGGTGATATAACATAATGGTGATAACACTTGTCGGTAGGGCCCCCTTGGAATTTTTGCTTGGGGCCCCCACAGACTCTAGAATCGCCTCTGCAAATGAAAGTCACACATAAGCAACATTGAATGACTTAAAGGTGTATAATGTAAGAACGATGACTAGTGTTTAAAACGGGCATTACAGTCCAACATCAAAACATTTGAGAGCATTAAGTGGGCTAATCTGTCAATCCTGATTGGTAAATTGGCCGAGGGTGGCGCAGCAGGCCAAAACACAAACTCAAAACATTGAATTGTGAATATCCTGGCATCCAGACAGATGGCTAAATTCTGTGAATTACCTTCCATTTTCAGGAACAGTCAGTATAACATTACAAAAGCATATATGTTAAACCTTTAAAAGTCTAATGCTGTTTGCAGGCATAATGCATAAAATCCCTGTTCTTTCAGGGCAATGACCTCCCTGAGACATCTGAACCTCTTTCATCTAGGCTACAGCTCATAGATCTCTATACTGCCTGTCTGACGGGGCGTGGCCCCTTTCCTCCATCTGCTCCCAGAATTTGTCAGGATCCCATCCCATCAGGAATGTGTCAGGAACCCTTGCTGTCCTGCATTCTATCACTCTACAAGTGAACTTCAAAGGCAAAGGTATGTTAATCCTCAAAATCTACTCTGCAGTGCTTTCCCATTTTGACTCTCAAAATGCTTTTGTTTGGTTATGAAAAAATGTCTACTTATTCCTAGTCTCTCTGTGAAAAGTAGTGATTCAATGAAGACTGCTGATGGATATTTACTTGTTAAGCGCCTCCATGAAGGTGCCCACTGAATCTCCAGATGCATCAACCACCTCCAAAATCAGAACGACATCGTAACGTGAAACAATCTGGATTTTTTTTCAACAAAAGGGTATATGGTGATTATTGGGAGATCCAAATTTGTTCACTAAACTGAAGAAAAATGTATGATTATTTCATTCATAATTCATGATTATTCTCTTCACCTTAACAAGAATGCTGAGTACGTCTGGATTAGAGAGCTTGGTTCTCCCAAATTTTTGAACGTTGAATGATGCCACCTTCATGATGTCTGCGTGGTCAAAAGCTGTTGCTGGATGCTCGCTGATAACTGCTTGCCCTCTGGTGGTGACAGGTGAGATGGCAAGCACATATTTATCTTAAAATTCAAATATCTTGTCCCCCACCCACCCCATTGTTTCTTAACATGTCCCAAGCATGTTTAACAGGCAAAACCCCCCAGTGTAAGACCCTGACCCAGATCTTGTGTGGACTTGATCCTGCTCATTATGATATGACAGGCGAGGCCCACCTAACACACATCATGGTCATTCCACGTCAATTCAACCAGGGTCCACGCACTTAGGTCTCAAAAAATTCCGAAAAAATTACCAGGTGTACCTATGTTACCCAGGAGACACACTGTAAAATTACTCTTATGTAAGATCAATACTTTCCAAGATACAGACAGTTTTACGGGGGAGGGGGTGTCGATTTTGTTCGGGCTCTTTTTGTCAGTTTTTGGCTGGGCTCTGTTTAAGCCTTCAGAAGACATATTTTTACTCAACATAGGCTCTTGATTTATTTTCCTTACTGAGATAAGTAGAAACACTCTCACAAAAAACAATGAACAGAAAATAAATTCCTTCAGGGTCTGAACAGCAGACCTTAGAAGTCTAAAAAATCATTTTGGTTCTCATTTTCAGAGCATCCAAAGAAAATATACAAAGATTGTTCACATGTCATTCTTAATGATAGGACATTCACATCTAGTGTTGTCCAACTTGTCCAATACCAAACTTTGTACCTTTGGTACAATACCATGCTTAAGTATCTGAAATGACAACGGCAAAAACCTTAAACATCAGTAATAGATTTGATAGTACTGGCCTACAGGAGAGAATGTGGAACATTTGAATCTTTTTTAACCTGATAACAAATCCATTTTTTAAACCTGATTAAAACACCAATTGTAATTGGTCAAGTATCAACATTTCATGGGTATTGATACCTTTCTTCATTCTTTATTGATACCTTTCTAGCATTGTGCAACACTATTCGCATCACTTAGCCACTACTTCACTTTCTGATTGAAAATCTGATTGACGAAATCTTTTAACATTTTTATAATTAAAATTTCAAGGGTGAAAGTGATACATCCTAGAGTGTTGGAAAGCTTATTGAAAATGTCATGTACTCAATACCGTGTTTGTTTGCATAATGACATATTGTAAAGCATAATGACATATAGCTGATACAGACATTTTCTTAGAATAAAGAAAAGCAAAAGCAATATGTTAGCTTAAAGTCATTATTGTAATAATTTGTGTGTACAGTGTATGGGCTACCAAAATCCTACCTTTACTAGTCTGTACTAGTCAGGTTTGGTTGAAATCAGCTAAAACTCAAACAGAAGCAAAAAGAAAAGCTTGTAAAAGATCAGATTCCATAATAATACTATGCTGTCGTCCCTACTCCAGTTCAGACACGACACGTTTGGGGACCACTCTCCCTTCTCTCAAAGCATTCAAAAGAGTGGAAGCAGGTAAGAGGCCTTGGAATTTTCCAAGTAGGTGTCCCAGCATCATGGACTTCAACTGCTTGACTTTAAACTGCTTTCAGGCGGGCAAAAGTGACCATTTCTAAAACAATGCCATGACTGAACGCATGCTTGTATGCACTCTCCTGTTCTGGGTTTTGCTTTTCACAATTACATCCAAAAACTACCTGAGTTACCACTGCACAGACTAAATAACACACTGGTCTAAAATGATAGAACATTTGATGGAAACATAAACACAATAAACATGCATCAAATGAATGAGTTAAAGAAACAAGTTTCTGTATCTGAGGCTTCACTCACCTTAAGATGAGGAAATGATGGACAGCAGATAAGGAAACCAGCTTGGTCTCTCAGGGAACAAACTACAATGGCACTCTTGCTGTGGAACTTTATTTGTTGAGGTTACAGCATCTGTGATCTGATTGGCTGTTGCCTGATCTTCTGTCCAGCCCTGTCTGGTCTTGGCGCAGACCCAGCATGGCTCCACTCTTCAAAAGGACCTCAGCGTGGTCTCGGTTGAGCCCCACCAGGGAAAATAACAGGAGAAACAGGAAAGGGAGAGTATATGGTCCTCATTAAGAGTTGCTTAAAGGCCTCAGATAACACCCTGCACTGGCTGCCTTGAGCCATGTGACCATATGACCCAAGCAGCATTGCGTCCCCCCCCCCCACACACACACACACCCACCACCAAGCAGGGTAAACTCTATTTCTGAAATTTCAGAGGTCGGTTAACTGCGTTTACTTGTGTTTAGCCTCCACTACATCCCTGATCACCTGTGTATGTGGGAGTTGGCTGATTTGCTCTTGAGCAACAGTGACATGGCGCAACATCTCTAGCAGCGTCACCTCACGTGGGGGCTTTTTAGCTTCATTCATAAACATTCTCAAGAACAGATGAAAACATGAGGGCCCCTCCTCCCTTAAAGTATGCCCCAGATGCTGTGGCACCAAATGTCTCATTTGAGTGGCTTTGCCCATTTGCATGTTCAGACACCCCAACCACAGTCATGTAGAGGGTGGAGGCGTATGGCCCATTCCTTGGAAAAGCCAAACCCTCCCAGGGCCAAGCTAAACATACAAAAAAAAAAAGCAGGACAACAGAGATCATGTGTTTAAATTTGGCATGACATTTACTATTTTATTGCGTTATTGTATACATTATACTAATGTTATGTAATTTAAATCTTCGAGCCACAACTATACTATTTGAATGTTGCTGGTAGAAATATGATCATAAGTCAAGCTATTGTGGCAACAGTAGGAATTATTCAAAAACTTGTTTGTTTAAAGGGGTGCACACACCGGCGCCGACATGTGAGTGGTGCACTCCGCTTTTGTCATTCGATTACTTATCGAATCAATTTGGATTATCCCATTATTCTCAAAACAACCTCGCACACCAGCATCAAACTCTGAGGCCACCTCCAGGTATATCTATTTTTGTCGGCACCACTCAAGAAAATCCATGTCGGTGCCAATGTATGCAGACTCTCCTCTCCTCTCCTCCTCTCCATGTCGGTGCCAATGTATGCAGACTCTCCTCTCCTCTCCTCCTCTCCATGTCGGTGCCAATGTATGCAGACTCTCCTCTCCTCTCCTCCTCTCCATGTCGGTGCCAATGTATGCAGACTCTCCTCTCCTCTCCTCCTCTCCATGTCGGTGCCAATGTATGCACACCTTGTGTAGCAGAATCACAACCTTAATTAATGTCATTAGTAACACCTGGGCCTGTCATATATTTCACGTCAAAATGTCTGCTGTGAAAAAGGTCCATTAAGGCACTGGCAGAATTGTAAAAGGTAGTGATACTATGGTAATGACCCACTATTGATTGACCCATTGATACCTGATACAATCATTTACATGTTCAAACACCATAATGGCCCACCATATACTGTAATCTGCACAGTAAGCAAACAGTCCCTTGATCATTCATCTAAATAGCACCTAGGTCATCGTGTAAAGGAACTGTTATGTGAGAATATCCTTGATCATTCATCTAAATAGCACCTAGGTCATCGTGTAAAGGAACTGTTATGTGAGAATATGTGATGAAAGTAATGATGAAAAGACAGATGGCATTGTTATTGACGTAAAATAGCATTATGTAAAAAAAATTGATTAAAAGTTAAATAATGTAAATAATGAATAAATATGAACAATTATGACGTACCATGTCTTGTCTGCAGAGGCAGTAGAAGAGGGGTTTAGTAGATTATGTGGCAAGGGCTGCATAAGAAAGGTGGGGGAGGATTGGGATTGGGGGGAGGGGGCACCAAGGAGCACCCAAGAGCAACAGGGGCAAGGAAGAAACCTTACTAAGGAAGAAACCTTGGGCAGATCCACGGCTCAAGGGGCTAACCCAACTGCCAGGGGTCTTGGTGTGTGTGTTGGGGGGATGACAAGGGATATTATGAATGTCTAAATGAAAGTGACGTTTTAGTAGTTCTTCAAAATGAAGAATGTCCCTTGATGGTGTTAAAGTCTTTAATTGAATTGCAGTGAGTAAACCGAAATGAATGTTGCCTTCTACTTTTCCCTTCTTTTTGTCCTTCCTGTGGTGTTAGTATAAACGGTCCTCTGTTTCAGCGCACTGTAGGTTCACTGCTGTTCCATGTTGCCTCTAAACGAGTTGTTAGTTCCTAATGACAACAATACAATTGGAAATAGCATAATATGCTTTATTCATCTAGGCCTGTGAACACCCTAACAAACCCTAAGAAGTTTTGAAATGTATGTAGCATTGGTGCCAACTTTCCACATCATTTGCAGGATGACATGGCCTTCAAGCAGAAACAGAAGGATGAACAGAAGGCTATGGAGGCCTTGAAGGCCAAGGCTTCAGGAAAAGGACCTTTAAGTGAGTTCAAGAATTATTGTGTCTGTAAATATCTGTGGCAGGTGCGTGTTGGCAATGGATTGTGGTCACGTCTTTATCTGTCTCAAGGAGGACATTATAATTTATGAGCGGTGTAAGCCTCTTAGTGATGAATTTAACTTACCCTGTGCAGTGCTACCCTAGAGCTGCTGCTTGCACTTCTCAATGGTGCCACTAGATGGCAGCTTTAGACTAGTTGTGTCATGTAGAGAGGAGTTTGGTAACATGGAGTATCATTAAAGCATAACTCTCGCCAAAATTTAACTGCTTAAGTGAGTTGTTCTTTTTAGTAAATTCTGTGTACACAAACAATGTTCTCAATGCTCAAGTTCATGTGTAGAGACCCTGGTGATACTTTGTGCAAAGTTTCATGTTGTGTCGAGCCTTCTTGGTGTTTTAAAAATAGCGATTTTGATGCGATCATAGTAGTGCCCTATAGCACTCCCATTCAAAAGGCCATTTAACCCAAAAACGGCAATGCAGTCAATCTTAAAAGTGGCACTTCTGTCCTAATTATGCTTTTAAACGAAAGTTTGGCTCGGGTACATTCACAAAAAGACCCTAGGTTGCATTTTGGCGAGAGTTACGCTTTAAATTGTGTGTGAAATGTATATTTTCCCAGGTCATTGAAATACTAACATGAATATATTTCTGCTATTGTTATCAACAGCTGGTGGAGGAATCAAAAAGTCTGGGAAGAAATGAAGCACTGTAAAGACCTCGTTACAAACCTGGGGAATACCTCAGAAATGTCCCCCTTTTTATTTGGGTCCAGATTTGGAATATTTTTAATACACATAACAGGATGACTTCATGTCTCTTGTGAAGAGAGAAAATTAAAAATAAATGTCTTGGCATCTAGTGAAACTTCACATTTGTAAAGTAGTGTGACTGATTGTACAAAATGTTGTCTATTAATAGCATGGGTCTAGCACTGTACTTGCACTACATGATGTAACCGCAGTGGACCACAGAGCGGTCTGTGTCTAATGGGCGTCCTGGTGCCCCAGCTTGGCCATTTTAAGCCTCAGCGTGTCTATCTCCAAGTTCAGCTTCTCGCGCTCAAGCAGAAGGTTCCCCTTCTTTTTGTCCTGTAGGTCGTCTCTACACCCTGCAAAGTCCAACAGTTGGGTCTTGTCAACAGCTTTCTGTTCCCCGGTACCTGGGGGGGAAAAAACAAGAATGACTCTTCATTTTTGTTTTATCCAAATGCCCAAATCTCAAAAAGAATTCACTCATATATTATTACTTAATCTTGATGCCTGTGTACTGAAATTCATTGTATAGATGTGCATTTTGTTGCTTATGTGTTTTTTTTTGTTGAATGTCGAGGGTATGGAAGTAGAATGGACTGGGTGAAGGGGAATGTCTGAGAATAAACTACAGTCATGCTGCTTACTCTGGCGTGTGGTTGTGCTCATTTTCAGCTCCACTTCCACTGGGTAGTGGTCACTCACTTTCAGGGCCTGTAGTAGACATTGCTTATACAGTTAACTTAACCCTTCAATGGTTATGTCTGAAATAACAAGAGTTAAGGCTTTCAGGTAATGTTTACCTATGGGTCAATTAGATTGTTAAAAGAGAAAAGTGTTGCAATGAATATGTAAAAAAACAAGGCAGAAGCAATAAAAGGGATAATTATTCAATATAAGATATCCTGGTTAAAACCTATACACCATCAGCATTTTACAGCCAAAACATCTTGTGGTAGATTTGACAAAACATCTTCTACTGCAGACATTGTGCATATGAAAAGGTCAGTTCATGTTTGAAAGTTCAATTCTACACCTTTCTGTCCAGACCCAATAGGTAATAACGAATGTTGCATTTCAATGAGAAATATTATCAAAAATCACCTGCTCAGTCGAAAGTCCATAAGCTGCTTGGAAATTGAATGGTTTGGCAGAGTTTGGGACCACAGCTTCCAGCATGTCATTTCCATACACCACAATCCTATCAATTATAAATGATCTAATTTTTACTTGTCAATTACACATAAATAAATGTTATTTTAGTTAAATACATACAAACTTCATTAGACAAGTAAGAAACACATTGATGAGAAAAAGTATGATCTGTGTCAAGGTTAGGAAACATAGGGGAGAAGAGATTGTGAGACAGAGAGATTTTATACAAAAATCATAATCTCCATAAGTGATTATGTGTGACTCACCTGTCATAGGTGTTATCATTGCCATTGTTTACTGTAGTGTCCACATCATCGCTTATGAGCCAGTGAAAGTTCTTATCACTGCGAATGCGGATTTGCTTCATGTCTTTTTTGGATACATAAGATCCGTCTGCATTGAAGTCACCTAATATCATGACATTCTGATATCAAGAGAACGAGTCACTTGCACATATATAACATTTTACTAAATCTTAATCATGTTTTTCTCACTAATACATCACAATTGTTTTTTTTTTACAAATAGTGCACTGAAACAATAATGACCACATGTAGGCCAATGTGTGCACAGCAAAGGTGATCCATAACAGCAAAAATACAACGAAAACACTTACATCTGTGCTCCATTTCTTCTTAATATCCAGAAAAACATCATAGATCTCATCCAACTCCTTCTCTGAATCTTCTGGCTTGGTGTGTACAGGGATCATAACTAGGTCTTTAAGCACTACAGAAAACAACATAAATAATGAAACAGATTAAGTATGTGTGTGTATGTCTACATTTGTGTGTGTGTGTGTGTGTATGTGTGTCTACATTGTGTGTGTCTGTGTGTGCACAAGTTCACAAAAATGTAACCAGAGGAGTGTAGATGTGATAGGTGTGTGTGCACCAATGGGAGAAGAGGCAAAGAGACTAATACGTTGTTTTCCTCCATTTAAGACATTATAGTGAGTATATGGAGATAGATAACAATGTTTTGTTTATCTTGAAGTATTAGTTTCATGTTTCCGCTTGTTGGCTATAGAAATATGTGATCCATGCAAATCTGTCACCACATCACTGATTCTTTCCAAAGACTTTACATCTTGGTTTGGTGCTTTTGGAAGCGTGTGTGTGAGTGTGTGTGTGTGGTGTGTGCGGGGGTGGGATTGTTGAGTGAATCTCCTACCAGTATTGAGGCAGCGGAAGCGTAGAATGTAGGGTTCCCGCTCAAACGCGTCCTCATCTCCAGGCTGCTTGTCTGCATACTGGTATGATTCCACTAAATCCACCAGATCGTCCCTAAACATGACATTCAAATTAACACACCAAATACTACAAATGGCCACACCTGGCTCAAAGTAGGGATCATAAATAAATGCATAATTAGGCCTAACATTGAATCTATTACTGATGTTTAAAGGTATTATATTATATCTAATATAATTAAGCCTAACATATCATTATTGTTTTCATAAAAAAATGCAAGGTTTGTAAGAGTAAGAGATCATATTCTTTTCTCACCTGTATAAAAACATAAACTGCTCCTTATAGCGGCTTCTTCCCAGGCGACTGCTGATTTTTAAGGTGTAATGATGTTTCTTATTCGCCCTACAAATGAAAGTCACACATAAGCAACATTGAATGACTTAAAGATGTATAATGCAAGAACGATGACTAGTGTTTAAAACGGGCATTACAGTCCAACATCAAAACATTTGAGAGCATTAAGTGGGCTAATCTGTCAATCCAAAGGTTGAAATGCTACTAGCTGTGTGATTGGTAAATTGGCCGAGGGTGGTGCAGCAGGCCAAAACACAAACTCAAAACATTAACAGTATTTGCAGGCTGCAAATGAAAGTTTGAATTGTGAATATCCTGGCATCCAGACAGATGGCTAAATTCTGTGAATTACTTTCCATTTTCAGGAACAGTTAGTATAACATTACAAAAGCATATATGTTAAACCTTTAAAAGTCTAATGCTGTTTGCAGGCATAATGCATAAAATCCCTGTTCTTTCAGGGCAATGACCTCCCTGAGACATCTGAACCTCTTTCATCTAGGCTACAGCTCATAGATCTCTATACTGCCTGTCTGACGGGGCGTGGCCCCTTTCCTCCATCTGCTCCCAGAATTTGTCAGGATCCCATCCCATCAGGAATGTGTCAGGAACCCTTGCTGTCCTGCATTCTATCACTGTACAAGTGAACTTCAAAGGCAAAGGTATGTTAATCCTCAAAATCTACTCTGCAGTGCTTTCCCATTTTGACTCTCAAAATGCTTTTGTTTGGTTATGAAAAAATGTCTGCTTATTCCTAGTCTCTCTGTGAAAAGTAGTGATTCAATGAAGACTGCTGATGGATATTTACTTGTTAAGCGCCTCCATGAAGGTGCCCACTGCATCTCCAGATGCATCAACCACCTCCAGAATCAGAACGACATCATAACGTGAAACAATCTGGATTTTTTTTTCAACAAAAGGGTATATGGTGATTATTGGGAGATCCAAATTTGTTCACTAAACTGAAGAAAAATTGATGATTATTTCATTCATAATTCATGATTATTCTATTCACCTTGACAAGAATGCTGAGTACGTCTGGATTAGAGAGCTTGGTTCTCCCAAATTTTTGAATGTTGAATGATGCCACCTTCATGATGTCTGCGTATTAAGGTCAAAAGCTGTTGCTGGATGCTTGCTGATAACTGCTTGCCCTCTGGTGGTGACAGGTGAGATGGCAAGCACATATTTATCTTAAAATGCAAATATCTTGTCCCCCACCCACCCCATTGTTTCTTAACATGTCCCAAACATGTCTAACAGGCAAAACCCCCCAGTGTAAGACCCTGACCCAGATCTTGTGTGGACTTGATCCTGCTCATTATGATATGACAGGGGAGGCCCACCTAACACACATCAACATGTTCACAGTTGTCATTCTTAATGATAGGACATTCACATCTAGTGTTGTCCAACTTGTCCAATACCAAACTTTGTACCTTTGGTACAATAACATGCTTAAGTATCTGAAATGACAACGGCAAAAACCTTAAACATCAGTAATAGATTTGATAGTACTGGCCTACAGGAGAGAATGTGGAACATTTAAATCTTTTTTAACCTGATAACAAATCCATTTTTTAAACCTGATTAAAACACCAATTGTAAGTGGTCAAGAATCAACATTTCATGGGTATTGATACCTTTCTTCATTCTTTATTGATACCTTTCTAGCATTGTGCAACACTATTCGCATCACTTAGCCACTACTTCACTTTCTGATTGAAAATCTGATTGACAAAATCTTTCAACATTTTTATAATTAAAATTTCAAGGGTGAAAGTGATACATCCTAGAGTGTTGGAAAGCTTATTGAAAATGTAATGTACTCAATACCGTGTTTGTTTGCATAATGACATATTGTAAAGCATAATGACATATAGCTGATACAGACATTTTCTTAGAATAAAGAAAAGCACAAGCAATATGTTAGCTTAAAGTCATTATTGTAATAATTTGTGTGTACAGTGTATGGGTTACCAAAATCCTACCTTTACTAGTCTGTACTAGTCAGGTTTGGTTGAAATCAGCTAAAACTCAAACAGAAGCAAAAAGAAAAGCTTGTAAAAGATCAGATTCCATAATAATATGCTGTCGTCCCTACTCCAGTTCAGACACGTTTGGGGACCACTCTCCCTTCTCTCGAAGCATTCAAAAGAGTGGAAGCAGGTAAGAGGCCGTGGAATTTTCCAAGTAGGTGTCCCAGCATCATGGACTTCAACTGCTTGACTTTAAACTGCTTTCAGGCGGGCAAAAGTGACCATTTCTAAAACAATGCCATGACTGAACGCATGCTTGTATGCACTCTCCTGTTCTGGGTTTTGCTTTTCACAATTACATCCAAAAACTACCTGAGTTACCACTGCACAGACTAAATAACACACTGGTCTAAAATGATAGAACATTTGATGGAAACATAAACACAATAAACATGCATCAAATGAATGAGTTAAAGAAACAAGTTTCTGTATCTGAGGCTTCACTCACCTTGAGATGAGGAAACGATGGACAGCAGATAAGGAAACCAGCTTGGTCTCTCAGGGAACAAACTACAATGGCACTCTTGCTGTGGAACTTTATTTGTTGAGGTTACAGCATCTGTGATCTGATTGGCTGTTGCCTGATCTTCTGTCCAGCCCTGTCTGGTCTTGGCGCAGACCCAGCATGGCTCCACTCTTCAAAAGGACCTCAGCGTGGTCTCGGTTGAGCCCCTCCAGGGAAAATAACAGGAGAAACAGGAAAGGGAGAGTATATGGTCCTCATTAAGAGTTGCTTAAAGGCCTCAGATAACACCCTGCACTGGCTGCCTTGAGCCATGTGACCATATGACCCAAGCAGGATTGCGTCCCCCCCCCCCCCCCCCACACACACACACCCACCACCAAGCAGGATAAACTCTATTTCTGAAATTTCAGAGGTCGGTTAACTGCGTTTACTTGTGTTTAGCCTCCACTACATCCCTGATCACCTGTGTATGTGGGAGTTGGCTGATTTGCTCTTGAAAACACTACTTTTGTTTACATACCCCGACTAGTCTTACAGAAATAGCATGCCTGACACGCCTAGCAACAGTGACATGGCGCAACATCTCTAGCAGCGTCACCTCACGTGGGGGCTTTTTAGCTTCATTCATAAACATTCTCAAGAAAAGATGAAAACATGAGGGCCCCTCCTCCCTTAAAGTATGCCCCAGATGCTGTGCCACCAAATGTCTCCTTTGAGTGGCTTTGCCCATTTACAATAATGTTATGTAATTAAATCTTCGAGCCACAACTTTACTATTTGAATGTTGCTGGTAGAAATATGATCATAAGTCGAGCTATTGTGGCAACAGTAGGAATTATTCAGTGGTGCACTCCGCTTTCGTCATTCGATTACTTAGATCCCATTATTCTCAAAACAACCAGCACACCAGCATCAAACTCTGAGGCCACCTCCTTGTATGTCTATTTTTGTTGGCACCCCTCAAGAAAATCCATGTCGGTGCCAATGTATGCAGACTCTCCTCTCCTCTCCTCTCCTCCTCTCCTCTCCATGTCGGTGCCAATTTATGCACACCTTGTGTAGCAGAATCACAACCTTAATTAATGTCATTAGTAACACCTGGGCCTGTCATATATTTCATGTCAAAATGGCTGCTGTGAAAAAGGTCCATTAAGGCACTGCCAGAATTGTAAAAGGTAGTGATACTATGGTAATGACCCACTATTGATTGACCCATTGATACTGATACAATCATTTACATGTTCAGACACCATAATGGCCCACTATTGATGGGTAGATTAGTGATAGATAATATGTTCAATTTAAACAACAGTCATTTCTTACAGTACTTTCTTCATGATGCAAAGATTTTGGTCTTTTGGTCGTTGGTTCCTCTTTATTATTTGTCACATATTTGAGCTAGACCAAGCAGAAATGTTCTCATCACTCATACTCGTTCCTCTTTTCTCACGCCATATACTGTAATCTGCACAGTAAGCAAACAGTCCCTTGATCATTCATCTAAATAGCACCTAGGTCATCGTGTAAAGGAACTGTTATGTGAGAATATCCTTGATCATTCATCTAAATAGCACCTAGGTCATCGTGTAAAGGAACTGTTATGTGAGAATATCCTTGATCATTCATCTAAATAGCACCTAGGTCATCGTGTAAAGGAACTGTTATGTGAGAATATGTGATGAAAGTAATGATGAAAAGACAGATGGCATTGTTATTGAGGTAAAATAGCATTATGTAAAAAAATGGATTAAATGTTAAATAATGTAAATAATGAATAAATATGAACAATTATGACGTACCATGTCTTGTCTGCAGAGACAGTTTATGTCTCTGTATGTAAAATATAAGGCCAGATTTGGTACAAATCATTTTATAAGACTGAAATATACTTAACAGACAATTCTCATTCTTTCCCATGCAAATGTGGAGGTTATTTTGCCATGACTGTGAATGCTGCTCTAGTAAATAACCCAACAACCCTGGGGTTCCTCTGTCCCAACAACCCCCGGGGTTCCTCTCTCACTTTATAAATAAAATGTTGATGTCATGAGCAGTGACATAGCACGACTCAAATCTCGAAGAAGACCAGTAGTATTCACTAGGTCTATAACTAGCCTATAACTAGCTAACACTAAAAAAACACCATGTCCTTATTCAAGTTCACCTGCTGCTGTGACCCTGCCACACCAACGCTGTCTGATAAAGGGAGCGGCTGGGTTGCTTTTTCTGTCATCTGTTTTGCATTTATGTTCTATCTCCAGCACGTCAAGCCCATATAAATGCATTTGTTTTCACTGACATCCTCGTGCCATTTTCATTCATTTTAGCAAACATTGCATTGCTGGTTAAACGCATGCATTTCCTTTCCTTAGTAACTATTGTCATACACAAATCTGCTAGCGCAATATAGTTGAACTAGCTGGTATTTGGTTGATTCCAACGTCCATTTAATAGGCTATACACATATAGCACTGTCAACTAAATGTGTGGCCTACCAAAAAACGAATTTTCTGGCATTCATAACTAGTGCATAATATTATGACTTAGGGCTACACTTTGTTTCTTGAAATAACTTCTGATGTCCTCCACCTTTCTTTTCATGCCCGACATCCTCGAATCGACAGCCAAGCAAAGATTATAGAGCTAAGATTTTTGCAGCCAAGTGTGCCAAAAACGTCTAATCGACAGCATTATAGTCTACAGGGAGCTAAGCCAATCAAAAAACAGATCTGTCTCAAAGACGTATTTTGGGTGGTGGTACTGAAGTGGGAAATTATTTAACCTTTTGTGTACCGCATGAGGCGCTTTTTTCCCCGTTTCAACATGAATATTGGTGGGGACATTTCAGTCATTATTTGATATTGGTGTGGACACGTCCTTCGGACCCCACGCAAATCTACGCCCATGCCTGTTTCCCACAGGGCATGTGCAGTTGAGGACATTATCTGTCATTATCCAATTTATGGGTAATGAAGGCACTGCAGTTACGGTATTTCAAAATATTTACTAAAACTTGGGAGTGTTAACCTCTTAATGGTGTTAACTCCGTCAAAAGTGATAAAGTGATAGAAAAGTCAATTTTTAAATCAATACCTTAAGATTAAGGTTCACTTTATTTGTCATTTCTCTACTCATGTACACAGAAGAAACAAAATATTGTTTCTCGTCAGTTTCAGGCAGTGCGTTTAAAGTAATAAATAGGTACTTAGAAATTAACAAACTCACAGACACACACACACACACACTCATTTCATACTAGCACACTCACACAAAACAAAGTGCAATGCTTGTGAAGTGCTTGGGTTTTTTTTCAGTTCAGTATGGAGTCAGTAAATCTTGTATGTGTGTATGTGTGCATGCATGTGCTTGTTTATGGGGAGGGGGCGCAGTCCGTTCACAAGCCTATAACTGCTTGATGGAAGAAGCTGTTCACATCCTGCTGGTCTTCCAGCTGATGTCTCGGTACCTCTTCCTGGCATGAAGGAAAAGACATGGTGTGAGGGGTGGTTGAGGTCCTTGATGATGGTGGTTCTATGGACACAGCGCTGGTGGATCTCCCCCAGGAAGGGGAAGGGGAAACGCACAATCTTGCTTGCTGTCTTCACTATCCTGGGGCACGTTTCCCAAAACCATAGTTGCTAACTAAGTTGTTGGTTGCAATGCAATTTCCCATTGCCAACCAAGTTGTTAACAGGTTAGCAACTGGTTTTAGGAAACTGTTCAGATGATGCCCCTGTTCAGATGATTTTTCTCCTGTGCACTACAGCCCCAAAACCAGGAAGTGAAGCCGTAGCTCAGGACACTTTCGATGGTGCCCCTGTAGAATGTGTGGTGAGATGAGTAGTATAGTATAGACCAGAGCCATATAAAGGTAGAGTTGCGACAACTCCATTGACGCTAATGTTCCATTTTTTCCCAACAATGGCAGCTAATGGAAGCCTCAAATAGTTCCCGGAACTTAACAATTAATAATAGCCTAGCAGCAGTGCAGTTACAGCAGTATAGACTGTTTGTAGCCAACATTTCAGACTCATATTTACATTCCTTTGCCTCATACCGCATAGCGGTACAAAATATGACCGCCGCTCAGTCCTGTAGGCCTACATCCGTTCCGCGAAAATAAATCACACTTCAATTTGTCTCCATATTTTACTCCACCCCCCACTCTTGAAACTTTTGTGTATGCTTGTTTGGCATGCCTGAGTGTGTGTGTGCGGCTGCACAGAGAGTAGCCTACTGGTGCTGAAAAGGTGAATAGATTGTAGAATAGCCAAAGAAGATGTAGCATTGTTATAAAACCTTTAACATCTCTGAACAATCACAAGTAGGGCAGTTCATCACAGTTCATCCATTGCAACTGGATTGATGAAAGGTCACTTATACACCTGTAGGCTACATTGTATTTGGGAAAAGCAAAAGGTATCAGCATAATGTTATTTATTTATTTATTTATTTATAAACAAAAACATCTCTGTCAGTTCCATGCCGTTTTCAACAGCTATCAAAAACAAAGGTCATTTTTGGATGGATGGATTTTTTGTGAATGTTTCTTCTTCTAGCCTACATAAGATTTTAGTCATCTTTAGTTCATGTAATACTTGTCAATGTGTCAATTACAATACTTGTAATGTGTCAATGCACAAATTAAGTAACAGTAGTCTGAAACGAAATGCTGTTTTACATCTAGTGGAAATAACTGACATGTCCAAATGGGCCTTGATGAAATGCGTCGCTAGATCATACACATTTTAGCGGGCCAAAGTTGAAGAGCTGTTGTCCGTTATTGTTCGTGCAAATATAGGCTGATTCATGTTCCCTTGCATTGTGTAACTGAGGTCCATGGCTAGTCTGGCTTTCACCAGACCAACCTCAATCTTTTAAGAAATCAAAAAATAAATAGCGGGCAGATCAGGCTGGGTTCACCAAGTCTAGTCCATAGGCACCCGATATTGTTCACGCTCTATTCTAAATGCAAAAATGCATCAGGGAGTTATGACAAAACTGTAACTAACAAACTAAATCCTAATAGAAAGCTGTTAGCTTCCCTAAGCTACAGGTAGGCTTATAAGGTAGGCCTATTTACAACATAAATTGTCAATAGGCTATGCTGTCGACACAAATAAAATCTCATTTGAAAACCAATGGCTTACGCCTTACAGTATCAAGCGGACTTAAACTGCCATATCGTGGCGAAAAGTTGTAATAAAATTCACGCAGCTCCATGAGTCAAGGAAAGCGCGAATGAAGTAGCCACTTCTAAATGGGACCCACTACACAGTAGCTTAAGGTGTGTTGCTAAAGCAGCCATAATGAAATGGTGTCATTGTTTGGATACTTCACACACACGTGCTTTTTAATTTCACAGACTACAACTACCAAGCTGGAATCAAAGCACATCGATTCCCCTCTCACACCCTGCACGCACTTATACACAAAATAAACAGGCGTCTCAGTCTCACGCATGTATAGGCAAAACTGTATCAGACCGGTGTAACTTGGTAAATCTTCCATTGCACAGAATGATTTTTGTAGCACATGCAACAAATGACAGTCGAAAGATACAATTACAGTGCTGCTATCAATTTGCTTGGTATAACCGCATTTATAGTTTTCTACAAATGCAATCAATCAAATTGGCCTCCATCACTCAACCAACGCTAACGGTAACATTACCTAGGTCCTTATTGATATTATAAGATTAACATACCTGCAGTAAAAACCAAGCATGTCGAAACATCCTCAGATTTATTTCGGCTTCAAGAAGAAATGGGAATTACATTTCATGTGAACATCATCCTATCCTTATTAGACGTTCTCTGCGGTAAACTATAGTCCTTGTAGGAAGCTTCCATTGTTATTCCAACCCACGTTTAACTTCCAACAAAATTACGTCTCACTGCAACGATGCGCCATCTAGTGGACAAATGACTACTTATCGCCAATACTGGAAATGCAGCCATGATGATGATGATGAATATATATTTTGGCTTTCTTTTAATCCTACTGAATTTGTAATTATGTATCGGCCGTTCTAATACCTATAGTATGTGGGTGCCTGTGTGTGTGTGCATGTGTATATGTGTGCACCGCCATCTACAGGCCAATGAGTGTACAGTCACTAAATGTACACATAATCTATTTTTTTTAAGACCCCCCCCCCCCAGAGAATGCCAGGTCAATCACACAAATAAAATTTGGTGCAGTTCTGAACATCTTAACTGAAGATAGGGGCGATTAAAGCAGAATAATATTGCATTTTCATTTTTTACCGGGGGGGGTGCAAATCACAAATGAGTGATTATGGGCCAGATTGATGTGGGCCCTTGAGACCAACATACCATAAAAGATTCTTCATCCTCGGTGCCACGGTTCAGGTAGTTATTTAGGAAAAACTGCTTTTTTTGCGGTTCGGGGGGCCCAGCACGGGGGGGGGAGTGGACCCCGGGGACGAAACGAAATGTTTCCGTAAAAATCTAGTGGGGCTACATACCCACCAAATTTCATGTGTCCCGGTGGTTCGGTGTCCCGGGTATCGTTGACCAAAAATTCAGGAAGTAGATGACGAAAAAAATAAAATAAAAAAAAAACTTTGACAATCCCTATATGACCGCTTCGCTAGCTTCGCTAGCGGCGGTCATAATAATAATAACAGTAGTTGAGACACTTTTTGCCCACACAAAATCAAACAAAAAATAGATACTGAAAAGTGATTTCCCACACAATATTCCACATGCCATTTCCTTAGCTTGTAGACTAAAATATTATAAATCAATAATACCCATAAGTAGTTTATATTTTCCACAATTGGCTCATAAACATAAGGTGCATTTTTTGTCTTGACTGTGTCTCAACTGTACCCTATAGAGTACAGTTGAGACACCTACCTGCAGTTGAGACACCCATCTTTAATTATGTATAGTTAACTAACCGTTAGTTGGAAAGTTGAATAGATAAAAACATAGCAATTGCAAAGTGTTTGTAGTTAAAATTCATTAATTTCATTTAAATTAGCTTTGGTTAAAAGGAATACATCATGAACAAAATGTGACACAGGAACAGATAGCGAACAGTAGCCTACAAATGGAATGTTCAAGTAGCCTAACACAATCCAATGTGTGTCTCAATTGTCCCCCGCTGACCACCTCACACATTTCTCTAGATTTTGCAACGACAATGCCATATCAAATATGCCAGTTTTTAGGACACATAATAATGTTTGTAATGATACCAGTTACGTTTAACAGTAACATAAGTGTAATGAGCTATTCATTGTCGAAGGTGCATGGTAAAGTGAAATTCTTACTTTGGAAAAAAAACATTGCCGATATCCTTGGATGGGATACTTGTGTCGTTCAAATTTTCCATGATCAAAGAGGGCACTGCATGTGCATTACAAAAATCACAACTTGGGCTTGCTGTGCAAGCAAGATATTTAAGGTGTCTCAACTGTACACATGTCTCAACTTTACTCAGTCTACCCTACTAGCTAAAGTAATAGTAGGCTACCAATAGCCTAATTATAATAATAAACGATTTATGTATCGACTATGACTTTTCTGCTGCTCAGTCTTTATCAGTTCCTCATCAAATAAATTAAAAGAGGCTAAAAGCCCAATAAATGTGCCGAATAGCCGAATATAAGATAACCCTTGCCTATCCCATTTCAATTAGGCAGCACTACACCACCACGAACAAGCTGTCATTAAGTTTTTGCGTTTAGTATAGGCCTACATCTTTTATGACGTCACGTTTCTTGGGCATTTAGCTTCACCATCACGTAACGTATGCGCAATGCTCATCTAGGCTATGGATTTAAGTGGCTTAAAGGAACCATATGTAAGATTGTGGCCAAAACTGGTACTGCAATCAGTTTCAAATTACTGTAGAGCGGTGTATCCCTTCCCCCTCCCCGTTGACTCGAGGTTGTCAACCCGGATGCCGAAACACTACTGACTTTATGATTACTAGATAGGTGGAGGGTAGCGCGTCAGGCCAAAACACAACATGACATGACAAAACACATCAACATCAGTTGAGGGCTGCAACTTCACTTTTTAAATGACAATATCCTGGCCAGACTACTGTTGTCAGTGATATGAGTATTTGAAATGAACATGATTTCTTAATGTCTAGTGACATATCAGGGCCATTTTATGATTAATTGAAATACATTTCTTACATACGGTTCCTTTAAATGCAGCAAAAGTGGGATATAGTGCAAGTGCTTCCCCAAAACAATTCCTCCATAACTGTGTATTTAATCGTTTGATATGTGGATAACTTTCAGTGGACTAAACAAAAGGTAGATTTTGTTATCACAAGGCTAGCTGGTTCGTATGGTGAAGCATATAGCCAACTTCGTTTGCAGGAGTGAAGCTGAGTTTGTTGTTAACATTGTTGGTAACTGTCAGGGAAATTAACCCCAACATATAGATACAAGAACCACAACACGTAGTATGGCTTTGCCCACAAACTCTGGTACCAAGAGGAGAGCCTGCTAATGTAAGGAAGAATTCCTCACACCATCAGTCTCTGACTCTGCAGCCCAGCTGTGTCTTTTATTGTACAGATGCACACAGAAAATAGGAAGCAAGACATAGCGACTTCATTGTGACATACTCTATCTCACCCATACACATACACAGACAGGGTGCAGTTCCTGTCTGTCTGGGTGCACACTTGTACTCTCTGTTCTTAGAACTCAGCACAACAACATTTAACTTGAACTCTCTGTTCTTAGAACTCAGCACAACAATATTTCTGCTTACACAAATGGTTATACAATGATAATAATAATTTCCTTACAGTAATGTAAACGTTTCTTCAGTTAGGAGCAGTAACCTACTGTTTTTTTTTATGTTGCATTCATTTTCATTGGCAAAAGCTAGCCTAATATGCATGAGAACCTATATATATATAGATATATATATATTTTTATTATTATGAATTAACATTGGTACATCAACAAACACAGTACAAGTTAAAAATCACGATGGTACCATGAAAGATTCAACATTACATAGATAAAGACAAAAAAACATGTATGCAATTCAGACGCCAGGGAAGGTTATAAGAGATCACAAAGCTTATCCAAAACAAAATGAACAGGCTACTACTGTAACAGTTCGTATTGCTTTAGGGTTATGACAGAATTGAAGTTGATTAATGTACTGTTTAAGCTCATTCTTATAGGCCATAAAAGAGGGCTTGCTACCGATAAACTTACATTTATGAATGTGAAATTTAGCTAAGAGGATACAAGGATACAAGGAAGTTTATTGTCACATGCATATAGTTACTGGAAGTAAGAAATGCAGTGAAATTATGTCTGGTGTCAGCCTATTTGTGCATTAATGGGGGGGGGGGGGGTAAAAAGTGCAGTAGAAGAGGGGTTTAGTAGATTAAGTGTGTCAAGGGCTGCATAAAAAAGGTGGGGGAGGATTGGGATTGGGTGGGGGGCACCAACAAGGAGCACCCAAGAGCAACAGGGGCAAGGAAAAACTCCCTTACCAAGGAAGAAACCTTGGGCAGATCCACGGCTCAGGGGGCTAACCCAACTGCCAGGGGTCTTGGTGTGTGTGTTGGGGGGATGACAGGGGAGATGGGATAGTGTGCTGTGTATGTGGGGAGAGGGCAGTGTGCAATATGTGTGTTGGAGAAGCTTCCTCATGAGACAATGTGCTGTGTATGTAGGGGCGAGGGGGGGGGGGCAGGGACTTACTATTGCAAGCAGAGTACTGTATGTATGATGTATGTGAGTGATGACAGTGAAGATGTGTGTGTGGGCGGGAGGGGAGTGGAGCAGTGACTGTGTGTGTGTGTGTGTAGTGTGTGTGTTGGCAGTGTGCTGTAAGTATGTTGGGGATGTGTGTTGGAGAAGCTTCCTGATGAAATAATGTGCTGTGTATGTGTGTGTGTGTGTGTGTGTGGGGGGGGGGGGGGGGGCAGGGACTTCCTCTTGCAAGCAGAGTACTGTATGTATGATGTATGTGAGTGATGACAGTGAAGATGTGTGTGTGGGCGGGAGGGGAGTGGAGCAGTGACTGTGTGTGTGTGTGTGTAGTGTGTGTGTGGGTAGGTGGGGGCAGTGTGCTGTAAGTATGTAGAGGATGTGTGTTGGAGAAGATCGATCCTGAAGACAATGTGCTGTATATGTAGGGGGGGGGGGCAGTGTGCAGCAAGTATGTAGAGGAGGCTTACTGTAGCAAGCAGTGTGCTGTATGTATGTGAAGTGATGACAGTGATGATGTAAGTGTGTGTGTTGGGGATGGGGGTGGGGGGGGCAGAAAGGCTAGGCAATCAAGGACATGGGTATATGGAGGAGAAATCAAAAATAATAAATAAAAAGTTCTATGGAGATGTGCAAAAGTTGGAGAAAGTCAGATATGTGTGTGTGTGTGTGTGTGTGTGTGTGTGTGTGTGTGTTTTGACGTGTGATGAAATAAGAAAATAAATAAAAGGTCTGTAGCATAGGGAGAGGGATGTAAAAGTGCTAAAAGTCTTGTAGGTGTGTGTGTGTGTGTGTGGGGGGGGGGGTCATGAGTGCTGAGTAGTGAATGAGTGCAAAGTCAGTATAGTGTAAGTTCAGAGTTGGGAAATGTTTGAGAGTGCTGAGGAGTGAATGTGTGCAAAGTCAGTATAGTGTGAGTTCAGAGTTCGGATGGCCTGGGGATAAAAACTTCTCCTGAGTCTCTCAGTTCTGGCTTTGTGACTACATAGGCGTCTTCTTGATTTCAGCGGTAGGAATAATCCATTGTTAGGATGAGAAGAGTCCTTCAGAATCTTTTGGGCTCTTAGGAGTACTCTTCTGGAATAGATATCTTGTAGAGCAGGGAGTTGAGTTCTTATAGTACGTTCAGCTGAGCGCACTACTCTCTGCAGAGTACTACAATCTCTAACTGTGGAGTTCCCATACCAGGTGATGATGCTAGAACACTCTCAACCACTGAAGTGTAGAAGGCCTTCATGATGGATGTAGAAACTTTGAATTTCCTTAGCTGACGAAGGAAGTAGAGAATAAATAGATGAATTATGTATGTGTGTGCATTTTCTTTGGAATCAACTTCTGACAAGCCAAACAATATACATTTCCAAAACAGCACAACATTTTCACCAATATTTTCTGAAATAAAAATACAAAAATCCTGCCAGAATTTGCGGGTGAAGGGGCAGTGCCAAAATAAATGTACAGAACTTTCCGGACAGGTGTGACAGAAGCTACAATTCATATCAATATCTAGTTTGTATCTCTTTACAATATACGACTTAGCTGGGTAAATTCTATGAATGAGTTTAAATGAGACTTCCTTAACATTATTCGTAATACAGTATTTGTTAGGAAGAACCCAAACCCTCCACCTAACCCCATCCACAAGCTGATTCCAACACGACACTGCAGAAGGAGCAGCAGCCACGTCCCTCATGAGTAGAGCTCTCATTAGTCTGCTGACACCAAATTCATTTGACAAACATGCTCTGCCCACTGCAGTGTGTGTTGGAGAGAGTAAGATGATTTGTTCATAACTAATTCTTGGTTGGGACCTAAATAGCATACACACACCAGATAGCCTATAGATTTGAGGGAGCTGCAGCATAGCATCAGCACGGTCATATTAACACAGCAGGCACTAGCCCAGTGAAGGATCGTGTAAACCCCATCCCCAGAAACCAGTTTCAAACCAAGCTTGCGCTGATATGATGCATGATCACTGATCAAATTGCTATTTTCTGACAGGCTGAGCACAACCATGCAGGTCTCTGAATATCAAGCTCTTTAGCCTAGCATCTTAATGTAATCCACAGCACGGTGAATGACAAACGGTGACAAAATGCTGTTGTTTATGAGTTCATAGCCTGGTTATTTATCAAGGACTATATCACGTTTTAGCCTATATGTTATTATGATCACTCGCATCGCATTACCATGGGGTTACTGTGTAGGTAATGCTCAGTGTTGTATAGTAAAGTACTAGAAAGCAATACTTGAGTAAAAGTACAAGTATCGTACTAAAAAAAGACTTTGGTAGAAGTTACCTTTTAAAATATTACTTAAGTAAAAGTCTTAAAGTATCTGATATATACTGTACTTAAGTATCAAAAGTAATTTTCTGATATTTAATGTACTTAAGTATTTGAAATAAAAGTAAAAAGTAAAAAGCAAGCGGTTTTATTTTGAACTTTTATTGTGAACTTTATTTTGGCTTTCTTATAGCAAAGCATAAAGCATATTCAGGGTTCCCATATCTTCTTAATCTCACTCATCAAATCAAAATCGCATTCTTTTCTAGGACTTTTCAGGCACAATTCTCTTAAGTTCAAAGAACAAACAGCATATTTTTAGAGCTGACATCAAAGAAAAAAAAACAGAAACAGAAATGTCACTTTTGTATGAACTTTGGGTAAAAATGAAAAATAAATAACTTATTTCTTTAAATAAAAATGACCTGAACATTTTGGTCATGTGGTATGAGCATTTCTAGGGCTTACTCACCATCTCACTCTCACACACACACACACATGCCACCTATGTCCAGCAGCTACTAATATGCCAGTCATTAGTTGAAACTGAAAAAGGTGTCTGTTCATCTTCAAAAGAAGCTGGTTTTCAAAGTTGCCAGAATTCAGTGCCCGGGAGTTTCAGGCCCAAGACCGGCCCACGTTTTCCATAGTGGTGGAAATTGGATAAATGAAGCAACATTTCAGCTCTTACTATCCTGTAGTTTTTATTAGTACCATGGTTCAACAAATGTGTAAAGGTTATGTAATAATTCACTTCAACTGAGAAGTTAAAAAAAAATATTCCACTATTCCACAAGTTAACAAAAACAGAAAGAAAGAAAGAATGAAAGCCTTTGAAATGTAGCCTATCCCACGCTTCCACAAAGAAGCATATTGAACTAATGTTTAGGCTACATGTTTTTTGCATGGGTAGGCTATATTGTTGTTTGGTGATTTAGCCTACTCTTTTAGCCTACTACACCCTCTTCTGAGCAAACAAGGCATATAGGTTTATCATGTAGGGTAATTGCTCTTTCTTACATTAAATAACTTTAATTTATCCTCTCTACTTGTCCCTGTAGTCATGGCCTCCTCATCACTAATTTCGGGCTCATCATTTTCAGTGGTCGACTGGTTGATCTGCTGCTCAGTCTCACCTGGCCTCTTTCTACCATCCATCCTTCCTGACGCTTGTGTCTACTGTAGGGCCGGCTCGGCTATCCGTATCTGAGAAAGCTTTTTGGAAAAAACGGGCTATGGACCCAACCAATTCTTTTTGGGAGGGGAGAACTCCCTCACGTAGGCTACAACCCATGCAGAGTCATTGCATTGGTGTCATGCACAGAATGCGGAAAGTGTCCTACTTTAAGAAAAGATAGACGTGACCAATGTCAATATTTTTTTCCTCGACCGGCCCAAAAGTGAAGGGGCCCACCGTGAATTCTCCCGATTACCCACCCCTTACCCACCCCTTACCCAAACCTTCCTTATTGCTGTCGCACACATTTCTTCTAATTTTATGTTTTAGTAACGAGTAACGAAGATGCTTAGTGGAAATATAACGGAGTAAAAGTATACATTTTATCTAGGAAATGTAGTGGAGTAAAAGTGAAAGTTGACATAAATTTAAATAGCGAAGTAAAGTACAGATACGTGAAATTTCTACTTAAGTACAGTAACGAAGTATTTGTACTCCGTTACATTACAACACTGCCCAAGGCAAATGATCCACCCAGCTGACGTCACGGAGGCTCGCCCGCAACGCGGCTTTCAGTGAGCGGTGAAAACGCTCACACAGTCCATTGCCTTGCGGGTGATAAGCTGTGGTGCGGTGCATTCGCGCTCTAAGGCTGTTGGCAACGGCCATCCATAATTCCGATGTGCACTGCGAGCCGCGGTCCGATGTGATGTCAGAAGGGACGCCGAAACGGGCGACCCACGTGCCTAGGAATGCCCACGCGACATCTGCAGTGGAGATGGACTGCAGTGGAATGGCCTCAGGCCAACGAGTGGTGCGGTCAACCACGGTGAGCAGGTAAGTGAAACCGTGGGAGGGCGGCAAAGGTCCCACTAGGTCCACGTGCACGTGGTCGAAACGTTTCTCAGGGACGTGAAAAGTTTCCAGAGGGGCTTTGGAGTGACGGTGCACCTTGGCCCGCTGATATTCAAGGCAGGCGGCGGCCCAGTCACGGACATCCTTTTTGAGGCCATGCCAAACAAATTTTGCTGCCACCAGCTTCTGTGACGCTCTCCTACCGGGGTGAGAAAGGCCATGAACAGCATCAAAGACTTGCTTGCGCCAACTGCTAGGGACAAGTATAAGTATATAAGTATATATACTTTTTTGATCCCGTGAGGGAAATTTGGTCTCTGCATTTAACCCAATCAGTGAATTAGTGAAACACAAACAGCACACAGTGAACACACAGTGAAGTGAAGCACACACAAATCCCGGCGCAGTGAGCTGCCTGCTACAACGGCGGCGCTCGGGGAGCAGTGAGGGGTTAGGTGCCTTGCTCAAGGGCACTTCAGCCGCGGCCCACTGGTCGGGGCTCGAACCGGCAACCCTCCGGTTACAAGTCCAGAGTGCTAACCTGTGGGCCACGGCTGCCCACAATGGGCCGGGCCTGACCTGTGGAAACACCACACAGCAAAGAGACACCCGCGCCGCTGAAAGGAAGGTCCGCCAAACGCAGTCCACTGATGGCAGTCCTGTACGCCTGAACGTCAGCGTCATGGACCTGGTCCGCCGCCATACGTGCATAATCCACTCCAAGATGCACTGCCCCCGCAAAACGACGAGAAAGACAGTCTGCCACATGACGAATATCCGTTGTGAACTCTGAAATAAAAGAAAGCTGACGCTGCTGCTGGGCAGACCATGGCTCCGAAACCTTGGCCATGACAAAGGTTAAAGGCTTGTGGTCCACAAAGGCAGTGAACGATCGGCCTTCCAGCAGGAAATGGAAGTGTCGTATGGCCAGGAAAAGGCCTAGCAGCTCCCGGTCAAACGTGCTGTACTTCCTCTCAGTTGGGCGCAACTGCCGGCTGAAAAAGGCCAGCGGCTGCCAAGCACCATCAACTAGCTGCTCGTGGACGGCACCTACCGCATAGTCAGAGGCGTCAGTTGTGATGGCGATGGGTGCATCTGAGGATGGGTGGGCAAGCATGGTGGCATTGGCCAAGGCCGCTTTGGTGTCCATGAACGCCTGAGTTCTTTCCCCTGTCCAGTCGATGGTGTGTTTAGCAGCCTTACCCTTAAGTGCCTCGTAGAGGGGACGCATGAGGTGAGCTGCATGTGGAACGAAGCGGTGGTAGAAAGTCACCATGCCTAAAAATTCCTGTAGGGCCCTGACCGTGGCTGGTAGCGGGAACTGGCCAATGGCCTCCACCTTAGCTGCTAGCGGAGCCGCCCCCCCGGTCGTGACATGGTGGGCAAGGAAGTCAATGGCAGATAAACCGAAATGGCACTTCGCTGTGTTGATGATCAGTCCGTGATCGTCCAGACGCTGAAACAGAACCCTGAGGTGCGCCAAGTGTTCAACTTTGGAAGTACTAGCTACGAGGATGTCGTCCAAGTACACAAAAAAGAACAGCAAGTCACGCAGAACACTGTCCATGAGTCGCTAGAACGTCTGGGCGGCGTTTTTTAATCCAAATGGCATGCGGAGGAATTCAAACAAGCCAAAAGGAGTGATGACAGCAGTCTTGGGCATGTCCTGTGGATGCAGCGGCACCTGGTGATAACCGCGGATGAGGTCCACCTTTGAAAAAACGACCTTACCAGCCAAGCGAGCAGAAAAGTCCTGAATATGGGGAACAGGGTAGCGGTCAGGTGTAGTGGCCTCATTCAAGCGACGGTAGTCACCGCATGGACGCCAGCCACCGCCAGGCTTCTGAACCATATGTAGTGAACCATGTAGTGGTGAAGCCCAAGGGCTGTTAGAACCATATGTAGTGGTGAAGCCCAAGGGCTGTTAGAACCATATGTAGTGGTGAAGCCCAAGGGCTGTTAGAACCATATGTAGTGGTGAAGCCCAAGGGCTGTTAGAACCATGTGTAGTGGTGAAGCCCAAGGGCTGTTAGAACCATGTGCAGTGGTGAAGCCCAAGGGCTGTTAGAACGCTGCACAATGCCGATGCGCTCCAGCGTCTCGAACTCTGCCTTGGCAATGGCGAGCTTTGCAGGATCCAAACGCCTAGCGCGTGCATAAACCGGAGGACCCACTGTTGCGATGTGATGCTCCACACCATGTCTGACCACGCCGGATGAAAAAGTAGGTTGGGTGAGGGCAGGGAATTCGGCCAGGAGGCGTGAAAACTCATCAGCCGCAAAGGTGCTAGACAGACGGGACGAACTGGAACTGCTGCGCTTGCAAGGGAGTGAGGTAAAGGTCTCAGCGTTGACCAGGCGTCGGTTTTTGACATCCACCAGAAGGCCATGAGCACAAAGAAAATCTGCCCCTAGTAGGGACGTGGACACTCTCGCCACCACGAAGTTCCAGGTAAACTGCTGTCCACCAAAACACACCACGGCACTGCGCTCACCGAAAGTCTGGATGGAGCTACCGTTCGCAGCCTCCAAGACGGGACCTGGTTTACCCTGTTGAATGTCCAAGTCTGTAGCAGGCAAAACGCTTACCTGCGCACCTGTGTCACAGAGGAAACGACGTCCGGAAACAGCATCGGTGACGAACAGCAAACCGCCTGTATGGCCGACACTCATTGCTGTAAATGAGCGCCGGCCCTCCCGTTTCCCGATGCTTTGAAACGGCAGGGTGGGCGGCACTTTGTAGCCTTAGGTCCGAAACGAGCATGGTAGAAACACAGGCCTTGCTTCCCCTGCTGTGCTGCAGCAACGAGAGTTCCCTCTGGTGGCGATGATTTTGCAGTGCAGTGGTGCACTGCTGCCCTGCAGTGCTGCATGACAGAAAAAAACTTATCTGCCTCTTTAGCCAGGTCGCGGAAGTCCTTGATGTGAGAACCAGCAAGAGCAGACCTCAACTCTCCTGGCAGCTGCTGAAGAAAGAGCTCTCTGAATATGAAACATGGCCTATGGCCTACTCCATCCTGTATGCAGACTCGCTGTTGTTGTTGATGAGGCCTACCACTGTCATGTTATCAGCAACATCATTGGGGCAGCCGTGGCCTACTGGTTAGCGCTTCGGACTTGTAACGGAGGGTTGCCGGTTTGAACCCCGACCAGTAGACTGAAGTGCCCTTGAGCAAGGCACCTAACCCCTCACTGCTCCCCGAGCGCCGCTGTTGTTGAAGGCAGCTCACTGCGCCGGGATTAGTGTGTGCTTCACCTCACTGTGTGCTGAGTGTGTTTCACTAATTCACAGATTGGGATAAATGCAGAGACTAAATTTCCTTCACAGGATCAAAAGAGTATATATACTTATACTTATACTATACATCAGCAAACTTAATGATGTGGTAATTGCTGGCCGTGTGGCAGTGCAGTCGTGGGTGAGCAGGCTGAAGAGCAAGGGGCTGAGAACGCAGCCTTGGGGGGAGCCCCTGACCACTGTGATGGCACTTGATGTTCTGCTGTTCACCCTGACTATGTGCTGCCGCTGCGTCAGGAAGTTGAGGACCCAGTTGCAGATGCCAGTGTCCACCTTCAACACTTGCAGCTTCTCCACCGGCTGCCAAGGGATACTAGTGTTGAAGGCTAGAGCTAAAGTCTATAAAGAGAACCCTGACACAGGTGCTCTTCTGCTCCAGGTGAGACAGCGTGTGATGGAGTGTGCTGGACATATCCTCTGTTGAGCGGTTGGTTCGATAAGCAAACTGGAATGGGTCCAAGTCCGCCGGGAGGCAGTTGTTGATGTGCCGCATGACCAACCATTCAAAGCAGTTCAAAGGATATTGTGGATGTGAGGGCAATGGGATGAAAGTCATTTAGGCAGGTTGGCGTTGGTTTCTTCAGGACAAGAATAATGGTAGCACTTTGAGGCATGTGGTCAAAAGCGAGATGTTAAAAATGTCTGTAAGAACATCGTTCAGCTGCTCAGCACAGTCTGAACTCGTCCAGGAATGTAATGCGGCCCTGCAGCTTTACAAGGGTTGACGTCTGCGAGGGCCTTTTTGACATCAGCTGTGGGCAGTTGAAGAGTCTGTCCATTCACTGGTAGCTTGTGTCTATGCCTGTGTGGTGTTATTTGCCTCAAAGCACCTGAGTAGTACAGTAGCCTACTATGTTTAAATTCACAGTTCTGTTGTTGTAATTGATCATTCCCTGCAAGTGTTAAACTGATGCTGCCAAGTGCCTAAATCCAAAATATCTTCAGTCAATGTTTATTTGCATAAAACTTTCCATTTGGTAACTTCCTGGTTCTTTATAAATGTTTTACATGTCCAGTTGTGCCTTTCCAATCTAATTGCATATGCTGCTGTGGTATCCAAACTACCATTTCCTCTTTTCAGAGAAGAGTTTGCAAGCATGCATTGTCAAGCCAAGTCTTAATTTGAGTGCACCTTTTGATCAGTGAGGATTGGTCTTTCACCTTCAGACCTCCCTGGCCAAAGGGAAAATATATAAAGGACAGGACTTGCAGGCTAATCTTTTTGGATTTAAGACAGACGTTAAACTGATAGGTAAGTTGAACATTTAATCCTGGATAAACCTCTCTGATGAGTTAATAATGCACTGCCTCTGTAACTGTTATGATGAGGCTTGCCGTTAACTTTTCCGTCAGGTTAAGTTTCAAGCTGTCCTGAAATATGTAAATATTTGTCTGTTATCGATGTGCAAACCATATACAATGTGCAAACTATATACAAAAAAAATATTTTTCAATGCTTATTGCATAGGCTACACATTTATATTATCCTGAATTTATGTATTTTGTTTGTGTGCATGTGTGTGTGTGTGTGTTTGACTGCTGGATAAAATTCTGTTTAGATGCTTCAATAGCCGAAGATGTGTGTGTGTTGGTGTATGATGGTGTGTGCTTGCTTCAGTGTAAAAGTTAGAGCTGCTTCAGTTGTGTTTGCGTGCGTCTGCTGAGGACAGAGCTCTGGTGGTTTCCTCCTGTCTGAACAAGCTTAGCACAGCGGTCTGTGGTTGTTCTCTTGACACTGTTTCAGTCTTGTCAGCTTCTAGTTTCTTCACAATTTGCAAAAGCATTTGACAAAGCAGAGGTAATGTCATGTTCACATGAGATCAGGCAGTCATAATTCTTTAATTGCAGGTATAGTATATTTATTTTATCAGCATTTTAGCAATTGTGTGAGTACAATGTCAGTCTTGAATTATTAATTGTGTCTGCTCTTGTATCCTCTTTCTAAAGTCTGATCTCATGATAAGCACAGTTTTGTTAACAAAAGGTGTCACTGTGTTCATTCAAACAGTCACAATGAAAGTGGCATCTTTTAACGTCAGACGACTGGGTTTGACCAAAATCTCTGATGAAAATGTTGTCAGATACCTGATCAAGGTCAGTCATTTCTAATATTTTCAGTGACCCATTGTGAATGAAATTTTTGATTCCTTACTTTAATGTACCTCATATGTGATCGTTGGTTGTCAACCTATGCCATATATTAATAGTGTTGACATGACAATTCCTAATCCTTTCCTCATGCTTTTACAGCAGGGGGCATACTAAGTCATAGAGATAGAATGTTCCAATGAAAACAATAGTCATCAGAAAACAGTTGCACATATCTATTGATGAATGGCCTGTGAATCCACTGCTCAAAGACATGATGATTAATGCATATCAAAAAGTCCTTGATATAGTTTGTCCCAGTTACAGTTTGAGGAATTCCAGTGACAGTGATTGATTGATTGCTTGATTGATTGATCAATCAATCATAGCTGCTGTTGACTTTGGAATAGATACAGCTAAGCAATACGGCTGTATGCAAGTCAAGTCTGGGGGTTCCTGGATACACCCTTCAATTATAGTTTTTATATTGTATTTCTAAAACACACAGATCACCCAAGATCTGCTGTCTTAATTGATTTGCTTTTCTTTTGTAGATTGTGTCCCGCTACAGTATAATCGTGATACTTGAGGTGGTGGACAAATCAGGCAAAGCCATGGAAAAGTTCTTGGGGGAGCTGAACGGTACAAGGTCAGTCACCCCTCCCCTGTTGTCTATCCCACAGTCAGCCTGTCCATGAGTGTATCAGAGACAGTTGAGAAATGTTCTAAATGATCTTTGAGTGTGTGATGATTGTGGATATGAATGACATGACATTCAGTCTAGAAAATAAATGGAACTAGATGTACCGCAGAGCGGTACAAAATATGACCGCCGCCCAGTCCAGCACATTTTTTCCACAAAAAAAAATCACGCTGAAAGGCCTATATATTTCTAACTGTCTCACTAAATTGCATTATCCACACTCAATTCTCACTGGTATCTGCTAGACAACAAGTACCAAAACATGATTAGTTCATAGATTTCACATGTAAAATTCATTTTATACAACCCCACCTCCATCTTGCCTGTTTATAATTCTGAGAAATTCTTGATTGTTTGTGTTATGTTTATGTTATGTGTGTGTGTGTGTGTGTGTGTGTGAGTGTGTGTGAATGTGTGTGTGTGTGTGTGGGTGTGCGTGCGTGCTTGTGTTTGTGCTTCGCTGCGCGGCGGTCATAATAATTGTTAAGATGGTCTTTTTTCATTGCTATTGATCATGCATAACTTCTCTTGATTAGAGGTAGCTGTTCTATCATTTTAAAAAAGTTGAACAATTAAATTTGTCGTCTGAGCCAACAAGATGTCCACGATGTCGTTTTAATGTTATTTTGATATCATTCAATGTCAAGCTTTGATGTCAATTCAACATTTATTTTACATCAAGATGTCATGATGTTGATGTTGTTTTGATGCTATTCTGATATCATTCAATGTCAAAGCTTTGATGTCAATTCAACATTTATTTTACATCAAGATGTCATTTTCATGTCAAGCTTTGTTGCCATTTGATGTCAATTCTACATCTATTTGATGTCAAGATGTTGATGTCATTTTGATATCATTCAATATTAAGCTTCGATGTCAAGTAAATGCGACAAACATTGAAACATTGAATTACATCAGCATTTATTGACATATATTTTGATATAATTTCAATGTCAAGAATCATTCAATTTCAATCTAAATGTACAATGACTGACAACATACAAACATGTGTCTGTGTGTCTGTGTTGTGACAGAGCAAACAAGAAGCACCCTTACACCATGGTGGTGAGCGCCTCCTTGGGCCGCTCGCAATACAAGGAGCAGTTTGTCTGTCTCTACAGGTGGGTCTCTCTCAGATTCAGGTTTGCCGCATACATCTGTGGAAACATGAGAAGTACTGTGTGTGCTTAAGCTGTAATCATGACCACCCAGGTGTCCTATTAAAAACCCCTTAAACCTTCCCCAGTCACAGAAAAGAGAAGTTAGAGTATCAATTTCAGAGCAACTGTAGATGAGAGGCAGATAACAGCGGCTTTATGCAAAGACCTTAGGTTCAAAAAACAAATTCCCTAACCATAGACCAGGGGTGGGCAACTAATTTCCCCAAGGGGCCACATGACAAACTGGGACTGTTGAGGAGGGCCGGACTTAAAATACCGAACTCAAGTCTGAACTCAATTCTGTTCAATTCTATTCTGTTCTTGTATAACATTAAGTAAATCATATGGTTTTGTTTACTAGTCGTAAGAACAGATGAAAATGTGAGGGAGACAAAGGAAAAACAGCAATATTTAATCTATGTCCAGTATTTAATCCTCATTCTCGAAAATGATTTTTTGACATTGACATTTTTTCAGTTTTCAAAGACTGATATAAAAAGTACTACAATATCTATATAATTAGGCTAGGTCATGAAAATGTGAAGGAGTCAGTACCTACAACCGATAGGCCTGTGCCACCATTTCATCAACACTCAGCAATATATCATCATTAAATCATTACCATCATTAAATTAACTCTATGCAAAATTAGACTACGAAAATGTGGAGCAGTAGGCTGTCATTAGTTAATCAACATGCACAAAGAAAACTATTTAAAAAATGTAGGCTATGTTTTTGCTTTAACTTTATGCACATAACTGTGTTTGGTGAACTCGCTCTGTGTGTTGAGCCGGCTCCTTCAAGCAACCTGTGGGTAGTAGCAGCATCATAGTTCGCTAACATAAGCTTTGCAAATAATTACGGGGTTATCCGATTGTAAACTGTTCAAGGACCTTACGCGGGCCGGTCAGGGAAAGCCCACGGGCCGGATGAGGCCCGCGGGCCGTATGTTGCCCATGTATGCCATAGACAGTGAAAACTGTTCTCAATACTGACCTGTAATATTCAAATAAACTAGTATAGAGCATTCATAGTCATACACCTTAGATGCTGGGTGTGATGCAAAATGATGGCAGCCCTGGCCCACGGAATAATACATTTAAAAAGCAGCCAGAATCATAATGCCAGAGGCTCTTGTGGCTTAGACAAAACCAGGTTTTTATATTGATGACTTATGTATCATCATTCGTCTGGTCACTAAAATAACTATTTGCATACAGCGATACAGCACTGAACCAGTTCATAATTTGAATAGTTTGCGTAGTTGACAACTGCCAAATAGCCATGTAAGAACAGGTCTTTTATAGTTGTTCACTTGTCTTGCATATCAGACAGTGTAATAATCTCCCTTTTAACAACATCATGTTTGAATTACTTTGCCTTATGGCCAGTCTTAGGCTGCTTTTGTGTGAGCTGGCATCCTTGTGCCTGCCTGGACTTGCCTGGCTTGCCTGCTTCGGGGAGGCCTGTCTATCTGACAGTCAGCTATGATTAAGTATCTGTGTGGAATTTCTCTTGGGCAACCTTATAAGATAGCCTACAAGTTTCAAGAGAAAATTATTCATATTTCTGAGCAATAGCTTAAAGGGGAACTTGGCAACTATTTCAACGTAATAAACCCGTTTAGAACTTGGCAACTATTTCAACGTAATAAACCCGTTTAGAAATCATTTGGATGGTTAAATGACCTGTTCCGGTGAAAATGGTGACTTTCCCCCGCTGCGCCTAGCGTCCCCAGGCGGAAAACCAACCTTGCAACATTGAGACTACCGTCCCGGAAAGAGAAGTGAGAAACAAGAAACTCGTTTTAAATCGTGTTTCTTACCTTGTAACATCCACATACTTCTGCCAAACTTATGCTAACCGTTCGCTAGCTTGCAAACAAATCCATGTGCTTTATCATTACCATTTCCCACAGTTTGAAATAGCATAATGCACAATTTCTCCAGCAGAGGGGGAAATCCTGCCAAGTTTCCCTAATGTGAAATTATTCTTGGGGATACTTTAATATGACACTTATGTTATGTTATGAATTATGTTATGTTATGTTGTGTAATTTCCTGAGAAGGAAATTGGACCACAGCAGCCATTTTTACATGAAATATATGACAGGCCCAGGTGTTGACATTAATTCTGATTCTGCTACACTTAAACTGAACAGAGACTTCTATTTCGTATGTGCTTGTCCTACTATTAATGTCAAAATGGCTGCTGTGAAAAAGGTCTATGGGTCTCCATTACTACGTTAGATCCCTGGCTCAGGGGGAAACAACACGACTACACATCAAGCAAAACTTCAGAGAGGGGGTGACAGAGGGTTGTGGCTGGGTGAGTGGTAAGGCATAAACACAGAATGCCCCCAGGTGAGACTTAAGATGATCTGATAATCAGACATGGTTGTGGCTTAAGTTTTACCTTCGCCGCCGGCATAATGCAGGCACCAAGAGACGCGTCGAGATGAGGGGTAAAATATTCTGCCATGAAAACTGTGTGTGTAAAGGCACCTGAGACAGAGGCAAGCAGCAACACCAGGCCACAAATGCCTGTCCCGTTACACACACACTATTAGAAATGATGCCCCCTGTGTGTGTGTATGTGTGTGTGTGTATGTGTGTGTGTGTCTGTGTGCGTGTAGTAAAGGGACAGATAAACTATTCAAATTATTAGCTGCTTCAGTGCTGTATCGCTGTATGCAAATAGTTATTTTAGTGTGTGTGTGTGTGTGTGTGTGCTGAAGAGAGGACCAAGTGCAGTTGAGGGACACCTACCAGTATGAGGACAACCAGGTGGGCGATGAGGATGCCTTTTCCCGAGAGCCCTTCATCCTGCGCTTCTCATCTCCTCACACAGGTACAATCACAGGTTCTACCACATCTCTATGGGGCGATCACTCCCTTCTTCCTTAGAAAAGTTGATAAGTGTTTCTAGCTCATTCACACGTGTAGACCAACCAGACCTACATCAAGTCTAGTCAGGTCATGTGTACCAAATCTGATCAGCTGTTGTTCATTTAGTGGCTTTTCATTTATTGTCTTTTTTGGGACATTTAATGTTGTAACACCATACCAATACTAATACTTATACAGTCTATGCAAACTAAATGTACAAACTGATTATATTCCATAGTCAGTTCATCTCTTATTTCAACATCAAAGACGTAATATAAAACATATTGTGAGCATGTTCTGTCCAAGAACTCTGTGGCTTTAATGGGATGACATTGGTTCTCTCAAAACACACTCACACACACACACTATGGATAACTTACGGCAATGTCCTGGTCCCATGTCAGTAAATGTTTTCATGCTGGCAGGGTGTAGTGTATGGATGGGGTAATGGCCTGCATGTCTGTCTTTAAGGCTAACAATAACAAGGGTCTACAATATTGAAAGTTGATTTGCCATTCAGAAATGACTAATTGTCCATTCCTGAACATCATGCAAGAAACTTTTTTTATAGATAATATTTCTAATGTTTTCATTTTCTTTATATAGTCAGTCCCACTAATCTGTGTGGACTAAATGAAAGCCTTGTTTTACTCGTTATCCCCAGTGCTGCAGGACTTTGTGCTCATCCCTGTGCACACCAAGCCTGATGACTCAGAGAAGGAGCTGGATGAGCTCTATGACGTCTTCCTGCACATGAAGAAGAAGTGGGAGACAGACGTGAGTGAAGAATGAGCTGGATTTGACAAAGTACATTGAATTAGAATTGTTGAAGGCACAATTTTTAGATTTTCCTTCAATCATTTCTGACTGTCCCAATATAAACAGAAATGTGTGTGTGTGTGTGTGTGTGTCTCACTCTCTCTCTTTTTCAGAATGTCATGATTCTTGGGGACTTCAATGCAGATGGTGCCTATGTGTCCAAGAGGAAAATGAAACGGATCAGAATCCGTAGCGACTCAGATTTCCACTGGCTTATTGGGGATGACGTGGACACAACTGCAAGCACATCAAATGACAACACCTATGACAGGTGTGGTTTAGTAACACAGCCATTACACAAGACATGTTTATCACACCCTGCTTGGCTTAACTGAAGTTTTCTTCATCTGTCCCTTTACTGTTAGTCAGAAATGTTAATCCCAACCTTATGTAAATGTTTATCTTAGTATGACTTCAACAAGAAACAGTGGCACAAGCACCACGTATGAAAGCTAAGACAGTGTGTGCGTTCACAGTCTACGGAAGAGTAGAAAACAGGAGCAGAACGTTGTAACAGCAGACATGGGGGAACAAATACATGTCTCATGACTCATGTTTACACTCTCATAATGTTTTCATTAGTCTCCAAATATTACACTGAGTCAGGCTTTGCTCAAGTGTACCTGACAAAGAACATACACCAAAGTATTGCTTCTTTTCCTTTTTATTTCTGCAAGCTAAAAGACTACATGTGTAGGACCAACCCTTACCTCATGTTAGACATATCTTGAAAAAGTATCTTACGGTGCAGATGACAGCCCTGTTTGCTCTGTGTCCCCATATAGGATTGTGGTTTACCAGAAGGACATGCTAGCTGCTGTAGTTCCAGGCTCAGCCAAAGCTTTTAACTTCCACCAGGCCTACAGCCTCTCCGAGGAGATGGTAAGCTGCCCCCCCCCCCCCCCCAATTATTAATTCAGTTTTTAATAATAAATGACTTGGCTAGTATGAAAAGTTTGTGATGTGTTGCAAGACAATGTATTGCCATGTATTGCACCTATCCCAGAAATTAGTCCTCTTACTGATCAAGGTCTAAAAATACTTGCAATTGGTGAGCTGTGACCTGGTATAAAATATATGTAGCCTAGTTTTTACCTCACTTGAATCAAGTGACATTTTGACATTAAATCAGTTGAGATGATTTGGGAGGACATTTATTTACATAAGAGAGACTTGGTCTTTTCTGAAATGGCACTTGAAAGTCTGTTTGTCTGTGTGTCTGCGCACATGTGTGTGTGTGTGTGTGTGTGTGTGCACATGTGTGTGTGTGTGTGTGTGTGTGCACATGTGTGTGTGTGTGTGTCTGCGCACATGTGTGTGTGTGTGTGTGTCTGCGCACATGTGTGTGTGTGTGTGTGTGTGCACATGTGTGTGTGTGTGTGTGTGTGTGCACATGTGTGTGTGTGTGTGTGTGTGTGTGTGTGTACATGTGTGTGTGTGTGTGTGTGTGTGCACGTGTGTGTGTGTGTGTGTGTGTGCACATGTGTGTGCGTGTGTGTGTGTGTGCACATGTGTGTGTGCACATGTGTGTGTGTGTGTGTGTGTGTGTGCACATGTGTGTGTGTGTGTGTGTGTGTGCACATGTGTGTGTGTGTGTGTGTGTGTGTGTGTGTGTGTGTGAACATGTGTGTGTGCACACACACAGCCAGTCTCACATTGCATTTCTCTCTCTATATGTTGTCAGGCTCTGTCCATCAGTGATCACTATCCAGTGGAGGTGACTCTACGTCCTGCTGCCTCCACAACCAGAGCACGCAAGAGGAGAAGGACATAATTACACACACAATATGAGTCAGAAGCACTGCATTTCATCTAAGCCAGTGTTTACTTGACCACTTAACCAATAAAAAAAAAAAATCATGGACCACCTAGCTAAAAAAAAAAAAACAGTAGACCTACTTCAACAGTATATTACACAATAGGCCCACTCACTGAACCACCTTACTTGTTGTCTTTGCACCTTGCTTATTATGTCAGAGGATTCATATGATTTAAAGTGGCGTAGCTTACATAGGCAGTGTTGCAGAAGAACTGTTTGAATTTACAAAAACGTTGGTTCAATATTGCAAACAATTCATCTATATTATATTTTACCACGTCTGCTCGCGGACCACTTGGGATAGCTTGCGGACCACACTTTGAGAGACACTGATCTAAGCCAATTCATTGTTTTAAAATGTATGTTTTTTCTGTTATGTCAACTCAGGAATACTGCCATTACAGGGTTCATCTTTAACTTCACAAAGCCTGTAAGTTGTTTTAAGAATGTCAAATGGAACATATGGTATATGTGTGCATTTAAATGAAAAACAAATACATTCTACCCTCCCTGTATTGTTATTCTTATTTGGCTTTCAATGACTAAGTTCAGTTTAAAAGCAGTTTAGCATAACTTTTTTCTGGATCTTCGGGTCCCCATAGGCATGTCTTACAATCCCTGCTTTACCCAGCAGGGGACAGTCTTCCCCTTACTGAATCCTTTTGAAGAAAAACTTGTTTGTAGGACACTGAGATATAGAAATCAAACCTAATTGAGCTGATTTGTCCTAAACATTAGTGGTCAAACAATAAAAAAAAAAACAATTATAGTTTTGCTTTTGTAGTTATGTGATTCATTGTGATGATTTATTTCTTTCTAATAGTGAAGCATTTAATTATTTAGATTTTGACAGCACTAATACCATAGGGACGTAGATGGAGAAAATGGTTGAACAGTTTTTAGATCAAAACTGAAATGGACTGTTATGGACTGGTCATGAGCCACATGCATTACAGGTCAGGGTTTTGGTCATTCTGTGGTCTGTGGGTAGTTTTATAGTTTCCCATTCTAGCATGCATAGGCTAGTTAGAATTCCAACGTACACCACTCCATCTTAGGCAATCAACTACTGATCAAGACAGTTGACGCAAGACCATCTAACCCATGCACTGGAGACCAGGTATATTACCCATCTCTCTCACAGAAAAAAACTTTTCTCCAAAATAAGACACACTTACTTAAAGGAGCAGTTAGTGATCGTAGATTTCAAGCCCATAACATTTTTTTGTCACATTCAGCAATCATTTCCTCACAATACGCTAGCTGCCCACACTGTAAAAAATCTGGTTTCTGTAGGCAGCCCAGGCTCCAAAAACTGGAAACAACCAAAGTGGGGGCAGCCTGTCCCCCAAACAAAAACTAAACGCGGTGTGGAGTTTCTCTAGGAATATTGAAGGGAGGGGTGAGCTAATTCTTTGGTGTATTTAATTTGGTCCTTGGTTAAAATGTAATGTACATTGTTCTGGATAAAAGTGTCTGCTAATAAATTTAAATATAGCCTAAGCATAAACATAAACAAACGCGACTTCCTGTGTAATTGCTGACTGCACCTTTAAGCAAACATTCATAATGTAAAATTCACAATGTATAGCTGATTTCCATTGAACCTGAGGTAAACCGGTACAGTTATCATCTTCATGAAAACTCTTACAACAATATCACTGTGGAACTGGCAGTGTTTACAGAAACTGTTACCATGGCAAGAAAAGCCACCAAGGATTTATGACAGTTTTATGACAGTTGCATTACAACAGGTTGACATTCTGTGACTATTGTATCCTTTGTGGTAATAACTTGCCATTGAATATGTGTCTTAGTAATCTCAATGCACAGCAGCCTGTATGAACTCAAATAGTTCTATGGTCGTGAATGTTCCATTCTCCAAGAGAACATTGAAGCTTGGCTTAGGAAACATAGTGATGCCATGTCTGTTAGAACTTCAGTGATGAAACTATGTTGGGAAATTCAGAGATGCCATGGTGGATCAACCTGTTTGGGGCTCGATAGGCAATGTCACCCCCCCCCCCCCAACCACCACCACCACAGATCCACCTACACCCTGCTTATCAGATGGTTGGAGGGCTTTCCGGATGCTTCACATTCTAATCATCTAAGAGTTACTTGCCCAATAAGTCTCTTGTAATTGCTAGATCTCACACACTGAATTAGCCCCTGATCATTCTTCAAAGGCAGTTACCACGTCACTACCAATGGAAACATAGCAGACATTTTTTACATGTTCTTGTTGTGCATTGCATGGCAATTATATTTTGTTGGACCTTGTATAGCTACATATTATCTGATAGCGTACTATGCTCTTGCATAATAGCGTGTCTGATCAGCATTGTCATGTCTAGTATCCCAAATAAAGTGAGGTGGAAACAGAGAGGTTGGAGGCAGACAGGAACTGAAACTGTGGTGGCTGTCTGTGTGTATTTGTGTTCAGAAGTTTCTCTGAATATGTGAGAATAGTCTGACAGGCAGGTGGTACATCCAAACACAAAACTGTCATTTATCAGAAGAAGGAAATGCCACATGCATTGGATACCTTTGCAAAACCTGTTATATTTTATGAGTTTAAAAAGGGAGGGGGGGTGTTAACAGCTGTGGTTAACTTGTGGCAATGTTGCAAATTTGCAGCAATGTCAGGCAAATTAGATTTGTCACCAGAAGTTCACTGGAAGTTTGCAATTATTGTCTAAGTTTGATGGCAAATCACTGGCAAACACATTTGCCACTAGTGGCAAACTTCTCATTATTGCCTGAACTTTGCTGGACCATTGGCGAACGTCTGGCAATATTTACTAGTGAACTCATTTGTTTCCCACAAATCACCCACAATTTTGCTGCAAATCTGCCGCAAACATTCACTTTTGTAAGGGATATGTTTTCTCTTTTAAATAGTGTCTATAGTAACATAGCCCTGTCCATTCCCTTTTCATGCTATTCAAACTAATGACATTGGGGATGAATAAATTACAACCGTATAATAATATAAAAAAAAATATGTGCACCATTAGTCCAGATATTGTGGCCAAAGGTTTGCCAAAGCATATTGTATTTTTGGACATGCAATAATTGCATGTTTGATCTGCTTTCTTCTACATTTGGGTAGGTATGTGTGGACAGATTCAATGTGATGATGTAAATAGTATTGAAACCATAACAATTGCACCCTAGACTTTTTAACTGGATATGTCCTTATTTTGTCCTTGACAATGCCATGTTCTCTCTCTCTCTCTCTCTCTCTCTCTCTCTCTTGCAAATTCAGAAATGGACAACTAGCCATTTTTTTTATCTGAATCTGAAATCAAGAAAAACTGACTAATCTCTTGGAGGCCCTGTACATTGTGTTTTGCCCTGCTTTCACCAAAAATGTTTGTTTTGTCTTCATGCAATTACTGACACATTTGGCAGAATATTTTTTGTTAACCTTTAAGACAGACATGTAGGGTATTACCCCAGCCACATACCACACACTGCCTGCATGAAAACATTTACTGATGTGGGACATGTCACATGTTAGGATTCGTTAATGTAACCATCAACATAGTTGGCCTTGTGTTATTCATTGCATGAAGACGAAACAAACTATTTTGGTAAAAGCAAGTCAATGATGAGCACATGATGAGGCCAACTGGGCAGGGATAGAAGATGGCATGATTGAATCTTGGGTGCAATTGTTATTAGACACTCTTTTAAAAAGAAAACATAGGCTATATGTCCCTCTCAAAGTATATTGTGATTATGGAGAGAGAGCAAGGATATTCAGTGAGAATAAAGGGCTATGGAGGGAGGGTCTCACTGTGTGTGTTACAGGCTTTATTGGATGGTTATTGGTTACTGAGTTACAGTTCAAAGACCCTAACAGAAATGTCAGGTTTTTGGCGAACAGTTGCGGCAAAGTGATATTTTCACATGCAAATTAGGTTTATGGCAAACAGTTGTGGTTAACTTTTGGCAATGTTGCAACAAATTTGCAGCAATGGAATATGCAAATTAGGTTTGTCACCAGAGGTTTGCCATTATTGGTTAAGTTTGCTGGCAAATCACTGGCGAACACATTTGCCACTAGTGGCAAACTTCTCATTATTGCCAGAACTTTGCTGGAAGTTTTCCTCTAGCGGCCAACATTGGAAAACTTCTGGCAATATTTTCTAGTGAACTCATTTGTTTCCCACAAATCACCCACAATTTTGCTGCAAATCTGCCGCAAACATTTTATTTTTGTGAGGGGAGTCTCACAGTTAGTCTGAAGAACGAATGTAGCCTAACCTTTACAATTTGAGATATGTGTTTTTGTGTGCGTGTGTTTGTGTGTGCGTGTGTTTGTGTGTGTGTGTGTGTGATAGATGATGAGTATGTCCAACCTGTTTCCCCACCTGAGGATTCCTCCTCCCTCCTAATAAGATCAGCCCAATCAGATGCTTTGCCAAGCCCCCCCCCCCCCCTCTCTCACACACACACCTGCTCGAGGAGCCCTCTATTCTCCTGCAATTCCTCTCATCCAGCCGTCAGCTGCTCCTCATCTCCTCTGCTCTCTCTATCTCTCTGGGAGCCCTGTGTTGTTTGCCTTCTCTGAGTCCATCTCTCTGCCTGCCTCCATCCATCTCTCTCTCTCTCTCTCTCTCTCTCTCTCTCTCTCTCTCGCTGTTACTGTTACCCCAGTGTCGGAACCATGAGTCTGCGTAAGAAGCGCTTCAGCTCCAGCTCGGTGCGGAGCAGCACTGGGAAGCTGGGGGGCTACGCTGGGACCGGCTTCAGCGGGGCGTCTCTGGGCGCTGCCCCGTCCTCCTACCTGGGCTCCCCCATCAGCTCCGTGTCCGTCAACAAGAACCTGCTGGCCCCCCTCAACCTGGAGCTCGACCCCAACATCCAGGCTGTGCGCAACCTGGAGAAGGAGCAGATCAAGTCCCTCAACAACCGCTTTGCCTCCTTCATTGACAAGGTAAGGCTGTTGCACACACCCTTTACACTCAGACACTGTATGGAACCTTGAGTAACTTTGAATAATACCCTGAAATATATTATTATAGTACGCATGATTGTCTCTAAATAAAATAGGTCATTGTCAATGTACCACCCCCCCCCCCTTTGAGAGAAAGAAACTTTTTTAACATTATTATTAGCAAGATCTATTTTATATAAGTGCATCCGTGTCTATTTAAAGATGGCTGATGTTGGATGCCATTGGACATCTCATAAACAAGCCGAGCCTGAAAGCAAGGTTCACAAAGGTGCTATTGTGCAACTCTCACTGCACGTAGTCAAAAGCCTGTCTCTCAACAGGTGCGCAGGCATGTAGGATGTTCAGATGATTTCAGGATGCTAATGGAAAATAAACACTCTCTTAATCTGCAACCCTCTTACCACAGTGGGATTTTGTTGTGGGATAGTTTGAACCCTCAATCTCTTCATTAGAGTATAGTGTTTGCGACAGTGGGTGATTGACACAGCACAACCAGCAGGGGGCGTCAGTATGGGCTGGGGTCCAGGCTTGGGACCAGGCAGGCACAGGCTGCTGTGAGAGGGGGATCGGTTGACAGCCCGTGCCCCAGTTCTCGGTCCCTTGCGCTGTAACCTGATGAGAGGGCCAGGTCGGTCCCCAGAGCGCCCTGAACAGGGCTTTTGTGTCAGGGCAGGCCTGGGACAATGGCAACCCAATCCGCTGGCCTTCAGCCCCAAGCACAGTCACAGTCTCAGGAGCTCTCATCACAACCAGGCTCCTGTTAGTGCCCTCTCCTCCCTCCCTTCCTTCCTGCCCTCCTTCTCTCTCTCTCTCTCTCTCTTCTCCTTACTCTATATCTCTCTTTCCCTTTCTTGATTCCCCCCCCCTTCCCTCTCACTTTCCCACTTTATCTCTCTCTCCTTCCGTCTCTCTCTCTCTCTCTCTCTCTCTCTCTCTCTATATCCCTCCATCGCTCCCATGCACAACATTGCAGCACACAGCTGATACTGTTTAAAGCCCCCTGGCTTGTACAGGTGGGGAGAGAAAAACATGAGAACGAGAGAGCGAATGACTGAAAGACAGAGGGCGCTGTGCTTTTTTTTTTTTCTTGCTGCTTGTTGTTGCGGTTGATTTTAGAGTGATGCAGATGTTACATAAAACTACAAATAAATCTGTCAAATGAATGAATGGAATGCTGGGCGTGTGGTTAACTTTTGCCAATGTTGCAACAAATTTGCAGCAATGGAATATGCAAATTAGGTTTGTCACCAGAAGTTTGCCATTATTGGCTAAGTTTGCTGGCAAATCACTGGCGAACACATCCATGCTGGAATGCTTAGACAGGGTCAACAAAGGTGACCTGATTATCACAACATTAGATTATGTTGGACAGATACTGTATATCTCTGTGAGACAGATACACTTTAGATTATATTGGACAGATAGACAAGCAGATAACACAGACTGGTTGGGTGATTTTCGATGCAGATAACATCTTCACCATGCTGAATGCAAACTGTGATCTCTGAGGTAGTTGCTCATTAAAGGTCTCCAAAGGCTTCCGGGCATCACATTCCACTCAATACTGTTGACAGTTATTAAAAGATTATCATGAAGTAAGTTACCAAACAGGTCGGAGGGGGAGTCTGTCTCTGATACAATCATTTGGGATGACAGTCAAACACTATTGCTGAATTCAACCAAAGACATTTTGCATTTAGATGGATGACACTCTAAACAAGAACCCATAGGGTCTGTCTGAAGTCAGAGTAACACCAGACTTATGATGACTTCTTCATTCCCCTGTATCAGGCATGGTGGTGGGGCCTGCCATATACCAGTCGCTTTGCTCTTACTTTAACTTTATCTACCCTCTCTATCTAATGCTTTGCTCCTCATTCACATTCATACCTGTCTCACCTTTTCCATCTCCACCTCTCCGTCCCTCAGGTGCGCTACCTGGAGCAGCAGAACAAGATGCTGGAGACCAAGTGGGAGCTGCTGGATGGACAGAGGCCCGAGCGCTCCAACGTTGAGCCCATGTTCGAGGCCTACATGGCCAACCTGCGCCGGCAGCTGGACGTGGTCAACCACGACAAGATCAAGCTGGATGGAGAACTGAGGAACATGCAGAGCCTGGTGGAGGACTTCAAGCACAAGTGGGTGGCCAATCGGACAAACCGGCACTCTATCACTGCAGCCATACACTTAGCTCATAGACATATCCTGTTAAAATGAAAAGAAATTAAGCTATTTGGATTAGAATGTTTTTTTCTCCAATAATTTAATACATATTTAAGTCCCAGTCAGTAAACTGTTGCCCTAAATTCTCCCTTTTTTCCTGGATCTCTTCCTTCTAAAGTGAGTAACAATGAATGTACTTTTACTCTAACATGTAAAGAACTTTTGCCTCAACTTTCCCATTGACACTGAAAGTAAGAGGATACTAAGAGTGCCCTAAGGAGCTGTTAAAATAGGCCCCTAGTAAGAGCCCACCTACACCCATCCTCTCAGGGCATGAAACTCAGTGGAGGTCCCCTCTGCATGGCTCATTCTCACAGATTCTCAAGCCTGAGGGGGACAGGCATGTAATGTTTTACTGAATGTAAACAGAACTGGCCACACAAGACAAGTCTGCATAAGCCTGGGGGAAGAGAAACCTTTTCCTGAATGTAAAATGGCATGATGGGACTATGTGGTCACACAAGCTTTAATGAATGACTCCTTTTGTTCCCTCTGACATAGGTACGAGGAGGAGATCAACAAGAGGAACAATCTAGAGAACGACTTTGTGATCCTGAAAAAGGTGAGAGAGAGAGAGAGAGAGAGAGAGAGAGAACAGTATCTCCTGTGAGCCTAGGAAACAATAACAGCATTACCTCACACAGGCAACAGCCAGGTAAGCATTAGTAAAGGGCATCAGGGGGAAAAAATAAAAAGGGAGAGAAAAAATGGCCACTGAAGAGGAACTTAGACCAAAGAGGAGTGTGAGAGAAGGCCCCACCTCTATACACTCACTTGTAATAGATTTGTCTGCAGGTATCACTTCTCCTCTCACAAAGATGGGTGGGGACACTGAATATGGATTACAAGCATGATACATTACACCCACTGGAGACTGTCACTTTAACTCATACACCTCTGTAGAGTAAGTCACTGGGTGTCCTGGTAACCCAACCAACTGGGAATATGCTATACAGGATCTTTTCAGAAGATGCGCTGCACACCTTTAATTTATACCAAATAGGGGGAGCTGAGGAGTAAGTTCCGGATCATAATCGGGTCCAAGCACCCACAGGGACTCGTGGTCATTTCCCAAAAACACACTTAAAAAAAGGAATAAATTATGTCAACTACACCACTAGGCAGTTGATAAATGAGGAAATAGTCTCACAAAGAGAATCATTGCAATTGTTAGCAGTCCTGACATTTAATTATTATTCCCACTCAATTCCTTAATTACTACTTTAAGCACTGCTACACTATTCATAATACTACAATATAAATATTATCTTCCTAATAAGACATTTAGGGAACATTTAGTAGATTATTTAGTTTGCAATGAATCAGGTAGTGTAAAGTGAATCGCTACCCTGTGCCTTTGATCAGGATGTGGACTCTGCCTACCTGGTGAAGGCAGATCTGGAGGATAAAGTAGGAGCTCTCACAGACGAGATCAACTTCCTACGCAGCATCTATGAGGAGGTGAATCACACACACACACACACACACACACACACACACACACACAGCTAGAATCAGATGAACTCACTGTGGTCGCCTTTGCCTCAGGAGTTGCGTGAGCTTCAGGCCAGCCTGAGGGAGACCTCGGTCGTCGTGCAGATGGACAACTCCCGCCACCTCGACATGGACAGCATTGTGGCCGAGGTCAAGTCCCAGTATGAGGACATCGCAGCCCGGAGCCGAGATGAGGCCGAGTCCTGGTACAAGAGTAAGGTGAGAGCTGTTTTACGTACAGTAAGACCCATGTAACCGCATATAGTTTACAAACTGTCATCAAACATTGCATCTGCGTATGTAAATACTGCAATTTTGAGTCCATTTTCTATTGCTGTGTACTCAACCTTAATAAATGGTTTAGTTTTTGGTTTTCGAGAGACACAGACACACACACACAGACACACACACACACACACACACACACACACACACACACACACACACACACACACACACACACACACACACACACACACACACACACACACACACACACACACACACACACACACACACACACACACACACACACACACTCAGACGTTCCTGTGACGATTCTGTGAAGCTGAATTGTGTCTTCTGCAAATGTGGTCCTTCTAAACTACAAGTGTTGATAACTGTTTTCAGGTGGACATGATGTCCAAACAAGCCCAGCAGTATGGAGATGATCTGCGTAACACTAAGGGAGAGATCGCTGAGCTAAACCGTGTGATCGGACGTGTACGAAGTGAGATCGAGACTGTCAAAGGCCAGGTAAGGATTAAGCCCTTCTGCCTTCTCATACACAGTATAGAATTGTAGGCATAATAGCAGTATATAATAGGCCTAAAGGTGAAAAAAGAAATCATATTTATATGTGATTAGAATGTTGCCAATTAAAGGTTCCATTTGATACTGTCATAATGAACGCAAGCAACCAATTTGAATGGCAGTTAATGTAAGTTCTAGATCTTCACAGTAGAATCCTGGAATGACTTAATATTTTACTCCTCAAAAGATGTGTAGGCTATATTCATCACCCATTCATTTTTTATGTCAAGTCCTACCAGAACATCTAATACGTTTGTGACCCTTGGTCATCTCAGTCCCATCCCCAAAACACCTCCAACAGTCATGCAAGTCATGTCCCACAGGAGGCTGGGTAAATGAATACCAGCTATTACAGTTTCCTGATGATAGCCCTGACACTGCCCTCTCTACTAGCGTGCCAACCTGGAGAACCAGATAGCGGAGGCGGAGGAACGGGGCGAGCTGGCCGTGAGGGATGCCAAGGGACGCATCAGAGACCTGGAGGACGCCCTGCAGCGCGCCAAGCAGGACATGGCACTCCAGGTGCGCGAGTACCAGGAGCTCATGAACGTCAAGCTGGCGCTGGACATCGAGATCGCCACCTACAGGAAGCTGCTGGAAGGAGAGGAGAGCAGGTGAGCGTGTTTTCCCATGCCTGAAACCATCACTGAAAATATAAACCAAGATTAGCATTTGAAGAGTTTGGTTCCAAAACGATAAGTCACGTTGTTAAATTAAGTATTTCAGGTAATATCAATACAATTGCAGTTCTGTTTCAATTGAGTAAAGATAAATCAAATAAAAATACCCAATTACATTTCCACTGAAATTACTTGAAAAAAAAAAATATTTCTGAAAATTCATTGATATGGAGGATATAGCGTTTTGGAACCAAACTCTTCATTTGTACACGGCATAGAAATATAAACAGCTAGAAAGCAGTAAACACACAGGCCCAGCATTAGGCTACTGAAGGAAAAGAAGGCAGCATACTCATTTGAAGCACAGTGCTCATGTTACACTATCAGGTTTACAATAACATCTTTATCAGTTTAGCTGTTGACAGAATAGTGAGCCACAGATTTCCCTCTGGAATGAAGGAAGGACATGTTTTATCATCAATGCCTGGAGACACAAATTAATTTCTGCCTCTCGTTATCTGCAGAATTGGCCACAATCCTGTCCTGAGCATCCATTCTTTCCCCAACACAAATCACAGTGAGTAAGACTCTGTCTATGCCTATGGTGGTGCAAAAGAATTATGTTTTAATTCTATCAGGTGTAAAGATTCATAGTTGAATTTGTATTGCTGTTAACATCTCTTGTTCCCATCAGATGCCAAAGCTGTGAATGGAAGCAGCTCTTCAACTCCAAAACTCCTGATTAAGACCACGGAACATCGCGACCTCACCAGATACACCAGCTACTGATGTCGCTGCTTCAGCACACAGACACCCACTGTGGTCCTGCCCCTGCAGTCCCTCTCGGGAAACCCTTCCTCTTGGCCTCCTCAATCCCAGCATCCTCTGCGCTAGACTGCGATCATTCACCTCAGATACTTTATATGGCAGTTTTGACAGTCTGCTGCTATGGTTTGGCGTAAATAGAAAACATGCATATATTATACAGCCCCATGGATACTTATTTCAGACCACTGATCAGCAATGGTGTATTGAATGGTAAAATAAATGTACTGTAGTTGTCAACATAGTCACCAGTGGTATAGGATGTGTTATGGTGCTGGGAGGATCTGTTTTTATCTTAAATGCCTTTACTGCAGCTTGTGCTATTGACATCTATGTTCTGTAACCTGACTAACAGAATGGCCTGTAGGAGTTCTATTGGCCCATCTTTCTCCAACTTTTATGGCAAAAGGCTGAAGATACCAAATCTATATGACTAATTTCATTTGTGAGTTCAATAAATATATCTGAAAAGCATATTACTCTTTTCTTATTCTGTTGAAATTACTGAAACACGTCCAAAGTATTAGTTTCAGTTTAGCAGAAATGGGATCCAGTTATTTCGCTCAACCACTGAGACCATCCACACTATTCTGTTTCTCATTCACTTGAACAGTCAGTCCCACACCAACACCAACACAGAGCACCTTGGCTAATTGTCAATTGCAGACCTCCTCAGAAAAGGTCAAACTGAGCCAAGATTCTTTCGGCACCGAGGTTCTAAAACAGTGGTCCCCAAACTTTTTTTTCCGAGGGCCAGCTCACTATGCCTGGCTCTAAGAGAGGGCCAGAGACTCAGAGTATATCAACCATAAATAGCTTAGTGCTGTGAACAACAGCAGTCTACCTTAGTTGAATATTCCATTACATTTAATCATAGGCTACTGCAATTTAATACCATTGTTAGCTGTGTTTATGTTGCCATCATGCCATATCAGTGTAAAAGTATAGCTCGCATGAAATAATACTAATAAAAAGACTCTGAACTCTGTTTCTTTGCATACATAGCTCAAGTTGTGAACAAGCAATATCCTACAAATAATTTAAAGTTATCAAACTATAGAAGTTTTATGAAGTGCTGGCAAAAAAATCTGAAATGACCACCATTCCAACTTTCACTCACCTGAAGAGAACTTTGTGAACTCTGTATGAACATTTGAACGATTGAATAAAAAATAGAAACTAGAAAATGTAATTCCAGGGAATTACGAGTGCATGAAAATGCAAAAATGGCTGCTGAATGAAATATTGTTGAATATTGTCTAAAATATAATCTAAGTAAAAAGATGGAGGTCAGATAGAGAAAAAAGCTGGCGGGGAGCCATAATTGATGACAGCTTACAGTTGGAATGGCCGAACAGTTAAATAGTTAAATAGTTTAAATAGTTAAATTATTTTATAGCAAATTATTGTATTGAGGACTTATTTTGAAGTTGAAGTTGTGGGCAGAGGAAACAGTTGGCGGGAGTCATAGTTGATGACAACTGACAGTTTGAAAGGCTGAACAGTTAAATAGTTGGATAGTTAAAATGGTTAAATTATTTAAAAAATGGAATTATTGTAGTGAGGAGTTTTACTTTGAAACAGTTGTGGGCAGAGGAAACAGTTGACAGGAGTCAAAGTTGAGGACAACTGACTGTTGCTAGAGTAGTTATGGTGGTTGCTATGCTGGTTGCTAAGTTAATGTTGGTTGCTAGGTTTTAACTGTGAATGTGGTTGCTAGGCTGTTGCTAGGGTACTTGAAGTCGTTTCTAGGTTGTTGCTAGGGTGTCCATGGTAGCTACTATCAGAAATAAAGGAGTTACTACAGTGGTTTGCTAGTATAATCAGGTTGGTTGCTATGGAAACTGACATAGATGCTTAATTTCAATGGTTGCTAAATTGGTTGCTAGGTAGGTGGTGGTTTAATATAGTAGGCTAGAGGCATAGTTGATGATAACTGACAGTTGGAATAGTTGAAAAGTTAAATAGTTGGATAGTTTAAATGGTCAAATTATTTAATAGGGAATTATTGTAGTGGAGACTTTTATTTTGAAACAGTTGTGGGCAGAGGAAGCAGTTAAACAGGATCTGTAGGATTAACCCTTAAAGGAGTACCGTCACACCGGTGTGATGGGAATGTTGAGAAATGAACGTTCTAAAGAATATCTGGGTTCATTGAATTCAACATAGAATTTTAGAACCTTCAATTGTTGCGGAACTTAGAATGTTCAAAAACCTACACCTTTAAGGGTAGAGCCAGATTGTATGCCTGAGACAGACAGTTGCTGGAGGTGGCTGGAACACTTGGCATAGGATTCTAAGTGCCCTACTGTGATGTCATAATCGCCAATGTTAAGTCTATGGGGAAATTTTTTGTAGTTTTTAATTAATAGTTCAAAAAGTATAAATGTTACAAAGTTGAAAAATACATAGCTGAAGTCACCTAAGTAAGACCTACGCAACACAGTTTGAACGAAGTTTCTACGTCAAACAGTTGAAGCTGAATTAAACACACAAATATGTAGAAGGAAAATAACTAGAAATGCAATTCCAAGGAATTACCAGTGCATGAAAATGCTAAAGTTGTGATGTAAAATATAATGTATAGTTAAAACAGATAATACAGAGATGGTTACTACGGTGATGCTAGGATAGACATGGTGGTTGCATAGCTTAATAAAAGTTGAGCTGAATGTAGATAGTTTAAAAGTTGTTGATAGACAGTAGATAGTTTAAAAGTTGTTGATAGACAGCTAGTTCAATAGATAGTTTAATGATAGTTTAAAAGTAGACCGTTTAAAAGTTGAAGGTAAATAGTTTAAAAGTTGTTGACAGACTGGAAGTTGAATGAATGTTGATATTCAAATAGTTTAATGGCTGTGTATAGGTAGATATTTGACGATAACTGAAAGTTGGAATGGCTCTAATGTTTGCTAGCAGTTATGCTAAGATTTTTAACTATGCTAACCATGCTACTTAGCTAATGTTTTATAGCAGTGCTAGCAATGCTAACCTGCTAACCATGCTACTTAGCTAACGTTTTCTAGCAGTTTAATGAATGTTGATATTCAAATAGTTTAATGGCTGTGTATAGGTAGATATTTGACGATAACTGAAAGTTGGAATGGCTCTAATGTTTGCTAGCAGTTATGCTAAGATTGTAATTCTGCTAACCATGCTACTTAGCTAATGTTTTATAGTAGTGCTAGCAATGCTAACATGCTAACCATGATACTTAGCTAACTTAACTAACATTTTCTAGCAGTTTTGCTAAACATTTTCTAGCAGTTTTGCTAAACATGCTAACTATGCTAACAATGCTAACATGCTAACTATGTTAACCATGTGACTTAGTTAACCAAGCTTATCATTTTTAGTAGTTATGCTAACTATGCTAACTAGCATGTTAACATGTTAGCATGCTAACTATGCTAACCATATTACTTAGCTAACCTAGCTAATCATTTTTAGCAGTTTTGCTAAAAATGCTAACTAGCATGTTAACATGCTAGCATGCTAACTATGCTAACCATGTTACTTAGCTAACTTAGCTAATAATTTTTAGCAGTTTTGCTAAAAATGCTAACTAACATGCCAACATGCTAGCATGCTAACTATGCTAACCATGTTACTTAGCTAACCTAGCTAATCATTTTTAACAGTTTTGTTAAAAATGCTAACTAGCATGCTAACATGCTAACTATGCTAACCATGTTACTTAGCTAACTTAGCTAATCATTTTTAGCAGTTATGCTAACTATGCTAACTAGCATGCTAACATGCTAGCATGTTAACTATGCTAACCATGTGACTTAGCTAACCTAGCTAATCATTTTTAGCAGTTTTGCTAAAAATGCTAAAAATGGTAGCAATGTTAACATGCTAACTTTGTTAACCATGCTAACTAGCTACAGTGGGTAGGAGTCATAGTTGATGAAAAGTGTTGACAGTTGATGACAAGTTAAAAGTTGTTGATAGACAGCTAGTGAATGTATATAGTTTAAAAGTTGAAAAGTTGAATGTAGATAGTTTAAAAGTTGTTGATAGACAGCTAGTTTAATAGATAGATAGTTTAATGATAGTTTAAAAGTAGAACGTTTAAAAGTTGAATGTAAAAAGTTCAGTAGTTTAATGGGTTACATTGTTTAACAGTGGATTATTGTAGTGAGGACTTTTATTTTGAAACAGTTTTGGGCAGAGGAAACAGTTGAATAGGATGTGTAGTCTTAAAGGTCCTGTATGTAGGAAATAATGGAAAATAAACTGTAACCATTCCAAAAATGATCACCATATGTTGTCAGAGAGTAAGGAAACACGATGAATTGAAGTAATGGCTTATTTGACAACATTACTCTAACCCGTAAAACCCCGTAAAACCCATGAAAAAATATGAGTTACGGGGCGGAATCTCTTGGAATTTCCGTTTATGTTTTGAAGATTAATTCTAGAATAGCGTATTAATAATGGGCTAGCGCGTCCTCCTATTTGGGTTGCCAAATTAGCAAAGGCCAACTGTCAACAGCTGTCACTTGTAGTCATGAACGCCTACGAGAGGCAGGCAAATTTCCAAAATTAAAACAAGAAACAAATTAAGTGGACATCGGAGGAGCTTCCTGAGATGGTGACGTCTGACGCAGAGCTGGCCTTACTCCACAACAGGTAGCCTAGGCTAAACTTCATCTGCATCGCTAACTTCAGCTAAATATGTTACGTTGGTTAGAGAGGTATTTTTTGTTTTCACTGTTTCCGTAATGTGTAGCTGGGTCATGGTTGGAGAAACGTTAAAGCAGCTGCAGGTCAACTAACGTTAGCTAAGTCTTCATTACATCTGGCAACCCAGAAGAGGCTCGCGTCTGGTAGTCTTGAAAACGTTCACCAGTGTTTTGATTTTGGCCTACAGAACGTTCGGTAACAATCCTACAAATCGCACCTTTAATTGACCCAGATTGTATGCTTAAAGGTGCGATTTGTAGGATTGTTAACGAACGTTCTGTAGGCCAAAATCAAAACACTGGTGAACGTTTTCAAGACTACCAGACGCGAGCCTCTTCTGGGTTGCCAGATGTAATGAAGACTTAGCTAACGTTAGTTGACCTGCAGCTGCTTTAACGTTTCTCCAACCATGACCCACCTACACATTACGGAAACAGTGAAAACAAAAAATACCTCTCTAACCAACGTAACATATTTAGCTGAAGTTAGCGATGCAGATTTTAGAAGTTTAGCATAGGCTACCTGTTGTGGAGAAATATGGCCAGCTCTGCGTCAGACTTGATATTCTTAGTTTGATGAAGACGTCACCATCTCAGGAAGCTCCTCCGATGTCCACTTAATTTGTTTCTTGTTTTAATTTTGGAAATTTGCCTGCCTCTTGTAGGCGTTCATGACTACAACTGACAGCTGTTGACAGTTGGCCTTTGCTAATTTGGCAACCCAAATAGGAGGACGCGCTAGCCCATTATTAATACGCTATTCTAGCCCTTTCATGCACACATTATGAAAAAAATTGTCTAGATTTTTTTAATATTGATTTTATTACTCTATATGAGCCTAAAACTGAAAATCATTTTGATTTTTAAAAAAATATGATTTTATATAGAAGTTATTTTACTGTCCACGTATGTGGACAGTGCGCAACAATGGGGTAAAAAATAATAAAGAGTAATGACAGAAAATATGGACCATTATGTGACTTTAATGCAAAAAACCAACAGTTTTTTCAAGTACATCATAACAGTAATGATTTTAATGACAAGGAAGGATATTCTGAAGATGTTATGCAACATTACAAAGAGTTAATTTAAAAAAAAAAGAGTTATTTATAACAGTATTTGATCAATTTTTGATTTTTTTTAAACAGATAACATATAAATTATTAAAAAAAATATTTGTCCAGTTAAAAAAAGTAGATTTTGCAATCATATCATGATGGTTATGTTGTTAACTGCTGAAAAATATTTTTTACTATGTCATTTAGAAGATAATATTTACAAACATCTCAAAAGAATTAAAAAATGTTTTAAGTTTCAACAACTGATTAATTTTACAATCATGTCTGTAATGTTATTTTTAAACAGATTTGTGTGTGTGTGTATGTACAGTATGTGTGTGTGTGTGTGTGTGTGTACTGTATGCGTGTGTGTACTGTATGTGTGTGTGTGTGTACTATGTGTGTATGTGTGTGTTTGTGTGTGTCTGTGTGTGTGTGTGTGTGTGTGTGTGTGTGTGTGTGTGTACTGTGTGTGTGTGTGTGTGTACTGTATGTACAGTATGTGTGTGTGTGTGTGTGTACTGTATGTGTGTGTGTACTGTATGCGTGTGTGTACTGTATGTGTGTGTGTGTGTACTATGTGTGTATGTGTGTGTCTGTGTGTGTGTGTGTACTGTGTGTGTGTGTGTGTGTGTAATGTATGTATGTGTGTGTGTGTGTGTGTGTGTGTACTGTATGTGTGTGTGTACTGTATGTGTGTGTGTGTGTGTGTGTGTACTGTATGTGTGTGTTTACTGTATGTGTGTGTGTGTTTGTGTGTGTGTGTGTGTGTGTGCTGTATGTGTGTACTGAGTGTGTGTGTGTACTGTGTGTACTGTATGTGTGTGTGTGTGTGTGTGTACTGAGTGTGTGTGTGTGTGTGTACTTTATGTGTGTGTGTGTGTGTGTGTGTACCGTATGTGTGTGTGTGATGTGTGTGTGTGTGTGTGTGTGTGTGTGTAATGAGTGTGTGTGTGTGTGTGTGTGTGTATTTAATGTGTGTGTGTGTATTGTATGTGTGTGTGTGTACACCACTTCGTCACCACCTAATGTCTTAATATATTACTCTTTGCAAAACATGCACACCATTCATTGGTCTCTATATATTTCTGTAATGTTGTCATAAATAGGCAGTTCACATAATGTATAATATGTAGTTAGGTCATTATTTATGTTTACCAAATGTTTGTTTCTTTGTAATTTAAAGTAGTTAAATTCATATTTGAACAATACAAATAAAAAAACTTCCTAGTTACAAAATCAGATTTTTGGTCATTTAACTCCTCTGTTGCGCGACGTCCACATACGTGGACAGTTGTTTTTTAGCGTCTACAAACTATATTTTACATCAAATTTCATTTCTAACCTCATAGAGTTGTTCAACACACTCTCCTGTACACCATAATATTTTTTTTACCTGGTTTTGCCTTCTTGAGTAGAAACTTTTTAAAGATATGCCTGGAGCATTCAGCAGATGGCCATTACCATCAGCCATGTTGAATTGATGATGTCATCAAGCAGTCAATATTCCAAATATAAGGTGATACATATTGTTAATATATTGCAATGGATCTATTAAAACTGCCCTCAAGTGGATTGGAGTATATCAACATGATAAACAAATAGAAATCAGAGTTAAAGTTACTGTCCACAGATGTGGACATTGCGCATGAAAGGGCTAGAATTAATCGTTCAAACCATAAACGAAAATTCCAAGAGATTCCGCCCCGTAACTGATTTTTTTTCATGGGTTTTACGGGGTTTCACGGGTAAGAGTAATGTTGTCAAATAAGCCATTACTTCAATTCATCGTGTTTCCTCACTCTCTGAAAACATATGGTGATCATTTTTGGAATGGTTACAGTTTATTTTCCATTATTTCCTACATACTGGACCTTTAAAGCCTGAGGCTGCAGGTGGCCTGAACACCTGCCATAGGATTCTAATTGCTTAACAGCCGTATTATGATGTCACAATTGGCAATGTTAAGTCTATGGGGATTTTTAAAAAGTTTTTCTTTAATAGTTTAAAAAGTATAAAAGTATAAAAGTTGAAAAGACATAGCAGCTTGGTCCGTTTGAAGACGTTACAAAGTTTGAACGAAGTTTCTAAGTTAAACTGTTCAAGAGAAATTGCGTACGGAAAAAGTGGTAAGCGGAAGAAGAAGTTGTTGAAGTTGCCTAGGAAGAACAGCCTACACTGTAATAAGAAGAAATCGGATAACAGTAGAGTGCATTTTCATGCCCTTAAATAATTATCCCAGAAAGTCCCAGAAATATGACTTGAATAGAAGTTAGTTAGTTATTAACAATTAATTGATACACTTTTAGAATACTTTGAGCACTGATGCAGTCAGCATAGGCCTCTTACATTGTTTGCAGGTAGCCCTACATTTCATTCCGTTTTCGATGGCAAACGCGAAACAAGGCCAAAACAACCACCAGTGGACAAAAAGAGTATCACGTGTACTGTTAAGACTCGCCATAGAGAATGAATGGGGGAAATTACGGAGGTTATAGTTTGACGATGTCATACTCCCATGCAGGCCAGATGCTATATACCACGGACATGTTTTGGGGGGCCACTCAAAATGAGGTGGCGGGCTGTAGTTTGGGGACCACTGTTCTAGAATGTTCCCTCAGTGTTGGACAAAGCAAAAGAGCCCTGTTCACCAAATCTCTTCGGATGCAAACTCAACACAGCACTGGAAGGAGAGTAAAAATATCAATATATCTATATTTTAAAGGTTATATATCAATATTTTAAAGGTTTAATCAAAAGTATCAAAGTGTCATATTTAAGGTCCAGTATGTTAAGTCCCACAATTACTCCCCAAATCCTCCCCTTTTCATGCTTCATAATTCCAAAGCTAAAACACATGGGCTAATACTTTACCAATCTCCTCCAGCGACCTGCATTATCCCCACATCCTGTTTTGGCCCACAGGATTGAAGGAGCTGAAGAAACCCAAGACATGCCTGTCTGCGTCACCTGTGTGTGGAGGCTTTGTCTGTGCTATCCCATATCTTCTGGGAGTAATCTCAGAGATCAGGAAGAGGGGAGCGATGTGTTGCCACGCAGGGTGTGGTGGGAAGGAGCCAGCATCTGATTTCCCCTGGCACAGATCCTACTCCTGTGTGTGTGTGTGTGTGTGTGTGTGTGTGTGTGTGTGTGTGTGTGTGTGTGTGTGAATGAAAGTGCTGCGGAGCAGGGCTTGATAGCTCACACAGAAAGACGTTTAAAAAATTACTGATTAAAGATCAGATAAATAAACAATAATATAAAACAAAGACACTAACAAAGAAGACATTTCAAGCTCACTGACTACTGTTAATTTAATTTGATATATTAATGTATCTAGATTTAAAAAAAAAGCATGACAGTAATAGACACAGATAGTGACAAACAGTATAGCAGTGCCTGGGTCTGTGCATAAAATGTAAACTAAGCTTTTTCTTGACACCTTGCCACAATTAGTATAGTACCATGCAAAGGTTATGAGAAATTTGTGAGAAAATGCTGTAATGTGAGGATGCTTTTAAAACAGAGACTTCAATAGTCAGATAGACAAATCAATAGTTTATACACAGTGCATTAAAACAATAAAAAACTAAGATTCAAATCAATATTTGATGTGAACTGTGAACTTGCCACAGTTCTTCTGTGGATTTACCAGTCTAAATTATTTCTGTCTGTTTCTTCATGTAATCCCAAATTAGACCAATTTCTGCCAGTTCTGTGTGATGGTTATTTATCTATCAATCTAAATTGTGATCTGTTACTGTACTTTCCTTTCCTTCTTCAATGGTATTTCTCACTGGAAGACTTCACGGTCTTCAGATTGAATTTGGATAGTTCTTAGTAATGCCTTAATAATGTCAGAAACTAAGATGGCAAAGAACTTTCCACTCTCCAGTGATACCAACAAAAAAAATAATAATAATAATGAACCTCTTATTCCAACTAATAATTAGTGTTCATTAAATCAAGACATTCTTACAAAAAATGTCAATTTTTTCTTAGTTTTCAGTCCCTTGTGATTTAAAACAAGGTATTTTGACAGGACAGGACCATATACACTGTATAAAGGACACCTTTATTTATGGTTCTTCATATTGACAGAGCCTCTGCAGGGGTGTGTTTCCCAAAACCATAGTTGCTAATTAAGTTAGCAACTTTGTTGGTTGCAATGCAAATTCCCATTTCCAACCAACTAAGTTCCTAACAGGTTAGCAACTATTGTTTTGGCAAACACACCCCAGAGCCGTATATGGCTATTGATACTTACATCATACTGCCACCTTGTGGTTAGTTTGTTAAATTACATTTTTACTAAATGGAGCTAAACCAATTCCATAGGTCATGTAAAAAAACATATGTATGCACTGTAAATATATCTAAATTGTTAAATCTGTTAATGAGCTAATAATGATGTCTTCGCTGAGACATTCTTCTTGTCCTGTCATAAGCTCTTGTTTTTCCTCTGTGCGTTTTCTGAAGAGAAGCAGCTTTCGATCCCAGCTAGTGCTCCCAAAGCTCTGCACCAGCTCCATGCCACAGTTCCTCTCCAGGTGTTCCCGTGCGTTCTCCGCCATGTCCCCGCGGATCTCCAACGTCTTGAAGTGCTCGAAGTCGGCACGGCCCAGCTTACGCAGTCTGCGGGCGGCGGAGCGGTAGCACTTCCACGGCTGCGCCTCCAGCAGCAGGTGGTCGCTGACCGCGGCCAGACGTGATAGAAATCCCAGCAGCCCTGTGTCTCCATGGTTGAGGTGCACCCACATGGTAACCGCCAGACACGCGATCAGGTGGAATGTGCGGCGGCCGAATGTCCGCAGGTAGGCGTCCAGCTGAGTGCGGCTGGCCTCGTCCTGCGTGATGTCCAGGGGAATGAAGGAGATGTTTCCAGGGAAAGGGTTGGTGCTTTGAGCCCGCTCTATCAGCGTCTCATCCAGGTCAAAGCCAAGCAGGTGAAGCCTTCCCTCTGTTCCAGGCCCTGCTGATGCGCTCTCCTGCTGAAGATGCTTGTATAACGCCACACTTAAGTCCTGCAGATACACATAGACAACGTTCAAAGCAGTGAACTTGACATGTTCAGAAAAAATATTGAGAAGAGAGATGCATTTTACTTCCATGAGTGGAACGTCATACAGATCAACAGTTTATGGGGTCCCAAATGAGGTGGAATTAAAACTTGACTTGACACAGATGATCCGTTTTGAGCAGTGACATATACTTGAACATTTTGTCACGTCTGTTGCATAGACAAATGTTAGGTCATATCTTCAGGACATAAGCAGTCGACAAAATAAATATTTCTGGCACATATGGAACGTCATATTTTACGGCGCTCAAGAAATGTCACTGAAAGGCTTTATTTGTATATCGGGAGAATGTGTGTGCGTTTTACTAAATAATGTGCTCATTTTTCTAAATTTTGTTCTCATTTTACAAGATTATTGTGTGCACAATTTAGTAAATCTTGCACTTGTTTTAGTACAATTAACACACAATTCAGTTAACGAGCCCACAATTTAGGAACATGAGCACACAAATCTTGCAATGACACCTCTGGGGTTCCGTAGCATTTACTATTTAGGCCAGGGCTGCCCAATTTGGGTCCTGTTTTTTTTTTTGTGGCCCGCGCTCTGGTCAGAATTTCATTGTCTCAAAGTTCTATCGACTCAAAAACTGGTTGCAGTTCACTATCTGGCCACAGTTTAACATTGTTTTATATGGGGCGGAAGGGGGCGCTTCTGTCAGCGCAGATCCATAGTCGTGATGATGACAAGGGTGAGGAAGGCTGAGGAGAAGCGAGTCAGGGGCGTCTGCAGGAATGAATGCTATGGTATGCACACCTATCTAGTTTTGTTCTAGTTTACCATTGTGTATGGCTTTAAACGGTGTGTGAGCTTTAACATTTGGGGCAGCCGTGGCCCACTGGTTAGCACTCTGGACTTGTAACCGGAGGGTTGCCGGTTCGAGCCCCAACCAGTGGGCCGCGGCTGAAGTGCCCTTGAGCAAGGCACCTAACCCCTCACTGCGCCGTTGTAGCAGGCAGCTCACTGCGCCGGGATTAGTGTGTGCTTCACCTCACTGTGTGTTCACTGTGTGCTGTTTGTTTCACTAATTCACCGATTGGGTTAAATGCAGAGACCAAATTTCCCTCACGGGATCAAAAAAGTATATATACTTATACATTAGAAAGATTCTTATATACTTATACTTATACATTAGAAAGATTCATTCAGTATAATTCAGCTGTAATGCTAACGTTTTGACACCTGGGGGCAGCTGTGGCCTACTGGTTAGTGCTTCGGCTTGTAGCCGGAGGGTTGCCAGTTCGAACCCTGACCAGTAGGCACGGCTGAAGTGCCCTTGAGCAAGGCACCTAACCCCTCACTGCTCCCCGAGCGCCGCTGTTGTTGCAGGCAGCTCACTGTGCCGGGATTAGTGTGTGCTTCACCTCACTGTGTAGAGTGTGTTTCACTAGTTCATGGATTGGGATAAATGACCCTCACGGGATCAAAAGAGTATATACTTATACTTATACTTACTATACCTTGTTCAAACACACCAATTTTGCCTACCTTGTTCTTGCCCATCTGAAATAACTCTAGCTTTGCTGCATCCTTTCTGTTTTTTCGTTGTTTACAAAAACGTTTTATATCCATGATGGCCTTGAAGTCTTGATTTAGTCAATTAGCCTAACATTGTGTGCTGATAACCAGCAACCGACAGTAAAAGAAAGCAACAAGTAGCATAGCCTACAACTTAATGTTCTTTTTATAGAATGTTAATTTTGCACAAATATGCAATACATTTCAATGTAATAGTCCACGGCATGAACATTTAGATTTGGCCCGCGACCCTCCACCCAGAGTCATTTTTGGCCCTTGACCTCCAAGCTTGACATGAAAGAATTTGGGCACCCTTGATTTAGGCAATGTAGTTTTTTCTGAAGTCCTTCCTAACAATGACGTAGAATTACCCGCTACTATTTCTTGATAACAACAGCATAACAAACAATATCCAATCCTGCAGCTAGTCCTAAACGCAGCCACTAGACTGTTAACAGGCACAAGAGCCTGCAGCTAGTCCTAAACGCAGCCACTAGACTGTTAACAGGCACAAGAGCCTGCAGCTAGTCCTAAACGCAGCCACTAGACTGTTAACAGGCACAAGGAAACGAGACCACATCACCCCAGTCCTAGCCTCCCTCCACTGGCTTCCGGTCCGTTACAGAATTGATTTTAAAGTCCTTCTTTTTACTTTCAAAGCCATTAATGGAAAAGCCCCCCCCCCCCATCTCACACCTCCTCTCCCCCTACTCTAATGTTAGGTCCCTTAGATCGCCCACGCAGCGGTTACTGACAGAGCTGAAGGCCAATCTCAAGCACAGGGGCTACCGTGCCCCCAAACTGGAACAGCATCCCTACCTCCGAATCCAACCTCCGTTCTTGAATTTCCCCTGGTGATCAATAATGTGTGTGTGTGTGTGTGTGTGTGTATCTCTCTCTCTCTCTCTCTATATATATATATATATATATATATATATACCTCCATCAGATTTGCCCCTTCAGTTGACTCTTTTAAATGCCAGCTCAAAACATACCTTTTCTCTCTAGCGTTTCCCGATTTATCTTGACCGGAGCCCTGCTTGTACTGTTGTCTCTATCGTGTATTTGTATGGTCTGCTTTATGATGTGTTTTTGTATGGTCTGCCTCTGTTTTATTTGTTATATGTTAGCTTCCCACCGGTCTCTGTAAAGCACGTTGGTTGATGCAAGTCATGTTTACAGTTTTTTTCAGTCCCTAACAAGCGTTTTTCCAACCAGTTGTCACATTTTCAAAACTCTAAATACAATTAGCACAACATCTGTCTTTTGTGGCCATACCATTCACACATTTCATGTCGTTTTCACACGATATGCAGTCAGTGAACACATTTCCACAATGCTTACATTTTCTTAACAGACAAGCTATACCTCCCAACAAACTTATGGATTATTTTTGCAGTATTTACGAATGTTAACACCAAACCTTAGATACAGTATAAAAACCTCTGCTTCTGCAATGATATCAGTTCAAAAACAATATATCTCAGCTGATAATAAACAAACAATTGAATAATTGACACACAACTGATTTATGTTGGGTAAATTGGGCCAACCACAGCTGATTCCAGTCTGGCTTACACTCAGTGGCATGGGTTATTTTTTTCTATTACATTGACACTTATACAGTAAAAGGAGGACTTTGAGGAGTGATGTTTTTCGAAACCGAAACAGAAAAAGACAAACACTGTAATGTCTGGACGAGGAAGAGTAAGAGCAAGGGGCCCATAAGAGCAGGCCCAGTGAGAGATTTGTGCTACTTTGATTGACTGCATGTACCTTGTGAAGTGAAAACAAGTGTTATTCTTTGACAGAATAATTTCATTTTGAGTCAGATTTCCAGTGTTTTGGTAAAGTTAGTGTGTGCAGAGAAAGATGTGTTAGTAATATATTAAACAAAATGTGTTTGAGAAGAAAATTATCCATTTGGCCAATTGTGTTTTGTAGGTGTGCGTCAGTGTTAAGAGTTTAGAAAAAGTATCTGAAGTATGGGTAAGCACTTGTTAGCGATTGAAAAAAACTGTAAATGTGCTATATAAATAAATCTGATTGATTGATTGATTGACTATGTTCCACTTATGTTTTGGCTATTACCACACAACCCTAAATCTATATGCCTAGTCATCAAGTGTCATTGTTTCTTCACCAGATGTCCATAAAGCGTAGCAGCTAAACTAACGTGAAGGTACTCACTCCTGAGTTGCATCCTACGTCCAGTATCACAACTGTTTCACTGGCACTATATCCGAGATCCTGGAGCAGGTTAGGGGGTATTAGGCTCAGTCGGTTTTCTGGTGGGTTAAACGTGTAATAGTTCATAAAGTTCCCATAAGGTGCAGCTCCAGGATCTTCATTTTCAGACGAGACATCTTTCACTTGACAACACGCATGGGTCTCCATTTCTGTCCACCGCTGAAATAAGCCCGTATGGACGGCTGACTTTCACAAGAAAAGGGTCCTACACACTCATAAAGAGAAAATATAAAATTAGTCAGTTGTAATGGAGATTATGTCTACTGAGTTGGACTTTTCTGTTTTTTCTTAAAAAACGATACGAGTTTTGTCTTTTCCTTTATGAACAAAACGACACGAGTTTCTCATTTCAGAAACGAACCAACGCTTATCTTTTTGTCCCTTTGCGAGGCACGTACATGGTGCGCAGATCTTTCTATCGCGCAGATGCGGTAGTCAGACTTTACAAAACATCACACCAACGCTGACATTGAGAGGGCTGCAGATCTCTATATCGACGTTGTCTTTAGAAAGGTAAAACATGTTAACTAATTAATTAACTTAATTAAATTGGCGAACAATTACTGAAGTTATACTACAACTACAATCAGGGAAAGGGACGGTGCTTGACGTTTGCTAACAAGATATTCTTAGCAAGTTCTATCCTGCTAGCATGATGTCTCAGTGACAGCAAGTGTTAAGAGTTGGGAAGTCGACGTGAATGATTTATTCCAGCCATGAGAACTCGTGAGATTCTTCGATAGCCCGATAACTTGATAACGTTAGTCATTGCCTATTTTATACTGAAACCTTGGCCAGCTCAGTCCACTGAAATGGCAAGCAGACAGCAACATGTAACGTTAACGTTTTGTTTTAAAAGATCTTGTGACTAACAAGAAATTGGACATAACATCACGATAACGTTTAGGATGTGCATGTCAAGTAAACTTGACTGTAGGAGAAAGAATGGACTTGACTCTTCAAAACGTGTGAATTTATCTCCTCTCAGGCATTCACCATGCTATCAGCAAAACGCATCGCAGATGCAGGATACAGGGTGTTCTCCGGCTCCATGATGCTGTTAACATTATACGGAGGATACCTGTGCACAGTGCGAGCACAGCGCTTTTGGGAGAAACAGAAACAAATTGAAGCCGCGGCGCAGGATCAGACAGAGCCAGAGTTAAAGGACTGACGGACATTCCCACGTCAAATGTCATTCCAGGAGAGTGAACTCTATATTTCTACGCATGGTCATCGCAATCATGTTGCTATGTTGTAGATATGTTGTGGCCTAAGGGAGGAAGAACTCACCTCAAGACTCGTCTTTCTTTATTGCATCCTAAGATGTGACCCTTGTTTTAGGCCAGGCTGTGATTGGATGCTATTCATAATTTTGAGTGATTGTGGAATATATTAAACATGGTTCCATGTCTCCTGTAAGTCATTGGTTGGTTACTCTGGGCCTTCATCTAAATCCATGTCACAAAACTAATCCAGAAATATTCCCTAGAAATATCTGGACTTAAGTTTAGTTCAACAGAGGGAGGTGATGTAAAGAAAGCGCAGCGAGGTCAACAAGTTGAAATTCCTCTGTTTGTAAACATGATACAGGGCGGTTCTGATCATCAACATGTGGAAATGTCTAAAATTAATGATTGCTATTAAAGGGATTTACACCTTTTTCACACTCATACATTTTGATGAGCGCTTATTGTATTTTAGGTCATATTTATGTAAGTCACATTTTCTAGAACCACTGGATTTTGGGTGTGGATCTCCCCTAAGCAGGAAGGCTGAGCCCAAGTAAACCAACTGACAAACATTAATACTTTTGTTTCACACTGTGCAGGTAATCAATGTCATTTTAATGTTAACATATTTTATCTCTACATAAAAATTCAGTAAAACAAAAGCTGAATAGACCAGAGAAACTCAAACAGAAATAGAACCATGAAATATTCATATTAAAAAAAAAACTAAAAAAAAACATGTCAAGTACAGCCAAACAGTAAAACTGGAAGTAGATATTGTATTTCTCCTGGCCTTCAGTAAAACGTGAAGGCATAGAAGCAGTGAGAAGTAGAACACAGTTTACGCCTGTAACGTCAGAATGCGAAAAATCTGGTTTTAATCTCTTTTCATCTCCTTTTCATTCAACCTTCATCCCTCCCTAGTTCTGTGTTTTCTTTTTTTTTGGTATGCACAAAGTACACACACATACATCTCTTTAATGTCCATATACCCATGCCTGTGTTAGCGGTCCTTCAGCGCCAGTCTGTGAGTAGAGGAGAAGAGAGTGGTCAGACACAGGTGCGAGAGTCCACAGCAGGACAGTTGGTCAGGAAGGGGAGGAGGGGAGGGAGGGATGGGCACGAGCCAGGGAGGAGTAGTCACTGAGCAGGCAGAATTCATGAGGAGAGGGGAAGCCCCGTCCACCCCTGGTGGTGGTGATGGTGATGGTCATCACGGTCACTAGCTGTTGTGGTTTTGGGCCCAAGCTTTAGTGCCGGTCAAGTGGCCATTGGTGCCGTTCTCGCTCTTAGGCGATGAGGTGTTACGCCGGGCGGAGCTCGTCTCATCATCAGAGCTGCTCTCGATGTCGCTGCGCACGTCCTTCGCAACCTGACGGGAGAAGGTCACAAAGTCAGCAGAGTGAGGGAAAACACTTTGGTTGAGAAGCTTGAGCCACTAACATAAGAAAAACATAATGCGTGTCTTCTATGACTTACTGACACATCTTAAAATGACGCACGATTTGTTAAGCATCCTCTGAGACATCTTCACATTCTCACTGAACAAGTATGCATTCTAACCAGCATTCCATGATAGAACAGAATAACTGTGATGCAACAACCTGTTAATCACATTTCCTGGCAGAAAGAGCTGAATAACAAACCACACTACACCCACATGGCCACAAGGAGGAGTCAGAGACACAAGAGCGCAATCGGTCAAGAATTATGTAACAAAGGTCAGTGAGTCCCATGACTTGCTTAGGGACTGGCATTAGAGATTATAAATATGTACTATTATTATCTGTGTAATGGAAGCAAGTGAACGCTGCTAAAATGGCCTACACATGCACAGAGTGGAGATTAATTCAACTTCAGCTTTATGATACGTAGCTGGTTTTGCTATGGTTTGAATGGTCCAATCTGGTCTTTATGCATCTCACACTTCTACAGGCTTCTATGTCTCATCCAAAGTGCCTTGAGAATTCAGAACTGCTTGCAGTTGAGATGAGAGGTCAGAGAAAAAGGGGAGAGCGAGGAAGGGAAGTGTGAGTGACAGTTGCACAGGTCCAGTGAGCACGGAGGCTGCGGACAGACAGGAACAGAGGACGGCAGAGAGAGAGGGGGGACAGACAGAGACAGGATCTTCTGTCCACCAAGGAGGAAAGGGCAGGCATGAGGCCTTTCTGTTGAAAGGAGAGAAAAAAAAAGAGACAGAGAGAGAAAAGAGGGAAAATTATGGTAGAGAATAAGTGGGTTGGTAGGACTCGAGTGGGCACAGCACAGCCTACAGATACTAGCAGTCTAAGGATTATCTCAAATGCAGTTTAACATCCTTATATCCCAATATGTGAAAACTGAGCACACATTGCTTAAAATGTGAGTTGGCCTCAACTAAAATGTCATGAATCCGTTGTCTAAAGGTAAAGTTATGCTGTGGCCCAAACCTTCAGACCTTTACACAGAAACCCAACACACTGGTCCGAATCCCTCCCTCATAAACTGGGGGCTTACAAAGAGTATCACGATGACCCAAACTTTCAGATTTCTATACTTTTTCAAAATGTCTATACTTTCTGGAAAACAGTATTTCACAATTCCAGACTCCTGAACACTACAATATTGATCTGGAAAAAATGTAAAAAATGTTTCTCCTGCACTAGATTGAGCTCCCTCTCTCTGTAACAACAATCACCACCAGCATTGTTGTGTGGCAGTAAAGCATGTATCTATTACACACGACACAGGAACCGAAACTGGTGGCATCTCCAACAAAAGGTGAGTGGACACAGGCACACCCACCTTGCCACGCATGATGGCTTTGAGGGCGATGCGGGCGATCAGGTACGACCAGATGACATGCAGCACCTGCAGCACCATCAGCAGGGAGCAGAAGAGCCACCAGGACGGGTACGGCCCGATGATCTCCCAGCTCTCAAACACCGTCGACTTAATGCTCCTACACACAAGCAGGAAGAGCAAACCATGTCAGTTATGCACTCACACTCACACACACACACACACACACACACACACACACACACACACACACACACACACACACACACACACACACACACACACACACACACGTACGGCCCGATGATCTCCCAGCTCTCAAACACCGTCGACTTGATGCTCCTGCACACGAGCAGGAAGAGCAAACCATGTCAGTTATGCACTCACACATTCACACACGCACACATATTTAATGGAACATGATCTTAGTTAACAAGGAGTCAAACATTCAGAACAGTGTTAAGTCACACTCTTTCCTTGTGTTTTTTCAAACTGATGTATTTAAATTCAGTTCAGTTTTAATTCAGATTAATAATATAGGAACTATTATTCCTTCTCATTTTTAAAGTACAACCAGAGTGTGTAAATTGTGTTTTATACATAAATCTTGCTTTGCCTTCATACTCTCAACTTAACCACATGGAGTAACGTAGAACATCTCAGCCACATGACAATGCAGCATTGCCTATAATGCCCCTAAATTAAGTCTAAGGGAGTGTTTGTATGATTGTGTGCGACACAATGAGGATATTTGGGGGTCTGTGCTGCATTTCTTGGGCTATTAAGCCATATCTGTGTCTAGTAAAACTCCACACATGTTTCCTATGTGCGGAGGTGCATAGTGAACTCATGTCATTGTAATCTATCTGGTTAAAAAATACCACACACACACACACACACACACACACAGTATGGATTTCAAGCGCCTGTAACAGCATCATCTCTTCAGCAGCTCCCCGACACTGAATATAGGCACTCAGGTTACAGCATTAGCTGACAGTCAGTCTCACTCATTCATCTCCAGGATTCTAAACACACACACACACACACACACACACATGCACACACAGGGACACACGCACACGCACAGGGACACACACAGGCACACAGAGAAACCACAGATGTAGACACGCATGTATTCCCAGACATCCCCTACAGATATACTAACCAGAGTGGGTAGATGACGAGTCTTGTTCCGAAAAAGCATATTGCAAACACCACAAACAGGAAGTCACAAATCCGCTGATATTTGGCATAGTTGGCCAGTTTGGCAGCCTGTCACACACACAATTCACACACACAGATAAAGACCACATCTCTAAAACAGTTCATAATCACATCTTGCCTCTTAACAACAGCATCTCAGGCAAACATGAGTAGCTGCTCATCTTGAGTGATCTCAATGGAGTATAATTCTTTGATTGAATGTAAGAATGTAAAATTTTTTTCAGTTTTTTTCCACTAAGTATATTTCCAATGAGACTATTCACATGAACTTTTCACCAGCCATTAGTATTAACTCAGGAAATCCACACATATAAAGAAATCCAAACATCAAAGTCCAAGTAAAGTTGTGTAATAAAGTAGGATGACACAGGAAAAAAGTATTGAACACGCTAAGAAAAAGCAGTACATCAAGGTTAGGAAAGGCTACCTAGACCTTTCAGGGAGATAGTCTGGAACCATAAGATAAGATAAGATAATCCTTTAATTGTTTCCCAAGGGAGAAGTTTGCATTGTTACAGCGTCCAAGACAGCAGCACCCCCCCCCCCCCCCCCCGCCCCAAGAACCACTCAGAGAAAGCTCAAGAAAGACTAAGAAGACTTAGAGGTAGAAGGTACAATCGTTACAGTGAAAACCATAGGCAATGCACTCCACCACCATGGCCTCTAATGAGCACTCACCCCGGAAGGCATCATTAGTGTAGCATCACTAAAGGAAAACACAAAGCTTGTTGAAGCTTGTTTAAAGTTTGCTACAAAACACTTGGACAAGCCTATGAAATACTGAGAGAATGTAGTCTGGTCAGACGAGAGCAAAACTGAACTTTTTGGCAGTCATACTACACACCATGTTTGGAAGAGAAATGGCACTGTGCATTACCCTACAAATAATATACCAGCATTAGGTGGGTTTACATGGATTAAACTATTCCAACTGAAAAATGTGTGCTGTCTGTTTACATGGGGTAAGTTCTATTCCTATAGAGGTGGACGCATCATGAGCTGCTTTCAGACCTGTGTAAGTCTGCATGTTCTGCGGATGTGTAAGTGGTCGAGCCATATATCTGAACAACATAACCGCACATTGTACTGGACAACGATCCAAAGCATACAGCAACGGAAATCCTCAATTGGTGTTGGAGAAAGAACACCCCACCCTGGAATCTTCAAGATTTAAAGTCTCTGTTTGAATGGACCAAAATCTGACCTAAACACAGTTTCTTCGTACAGGAAAATGTCTTGAAGCGGTCATTATAGACAAAGGCTTTTCCACAAAGTATTTAAAGCAACACCAAAGCATTTTTCCTCTGTCGCACGCACGCTATTTGTTTATCCAGCACTGGCTTTGCAAATAACGATGTCCAAAGGCAAGGTATAGTATGTTGCATGATTTTATGAAAAGTATGGTGTATTGTGACATCAGAAGCAAGTAAAATTTGTAGTTTCTTATGTCTCATTCCGAACTACAGATCCGCTACCCGATCTGGCAAACTTACATGGTGCGGTTATAGCCGATAGAGGGCCGCAAAGCGAATGCAGAAGTGCCATTCACCCTGTTACGGATTGATGAACCACTGAAACGATTTTGGAAACATTATTTTAAGGTACAAAAAAACTCTTTGGTGTTGCTTTAAGAAGTTTCAGTTGGCGCGTTTTCCTGTGTCATTCGACTTTATTACACATAATATTATTTATGGACTTTAATGTTTGGATTTCTTTACATGTATGGATTTCCTAAGTTAAAGCTGCAGTTGGCAAGTCTGACAGATTAAGGGGACTGCTCGTCAGTGCGCACCAGACTGCACTAGGACTGTGATTGACAGTCAGATCTCACACAGCCCTGCTCTGATTGGACCAGAAGAACTGGGAGCTGTGGATCTTTGCAAAAAAAAATAACAGGCTCTAGGTGGAGGTAGAAGTGCATTTTTTTTTCTAAAACCGGCTGATTTATGTTGTTCTGTCGGAGCATAGTGTCGGTTTCAGTGAATATGATCAAAAAAATCTTGCCAACTGCAGCTTTAATACTAATGTCTGGTGAACGTTTCATGTGAATAGCCTCAATGGAAATATACTTACTGAAAACAATGTTGATGCATTCAATACTTTTTTCCCCCACTGTATGTGTGTGCACATGTGTGAGCTTATACAGTGTGTTCTCACCGACAGCAGGAAGTCAGAGGCCCTAGTCCCAGCCAACCCCAGGTGTGTGTGTGTGTGTGTGTGTGTGTACGCTCACCTCTAACAGGAAGTCGGAGGAGTCGTGTATCGCCATGGTCAGGCTGCCTACCCGCACCATGTTGGTGACGTAGGAGAAGCTGATGAGGGAGATGGTGGCCAGGTGGTGCACAAACATGATGAGGAAGTCCTGCAGGCGAGCCCAACACACACACACAGGTCAATACACTCAGACCAACACACACACATAGGTCAATACACTCAGACTAACACACACAAACAGGTCAATACACTCAGACCAAAACACACACAGGTCAAAATACTCAGATCAGCACACACACGTGTCAATATACTTAGACCAGTGCGCACACACACACAGGTCAATACAGTCAGACCTGCACACACACACACACAGACCAGCGCGTACACACACACACACACCTATTTCATACCAGTCCCTCAACCAGGGTTCAATCCTGGTAAATTCACTCACACCAGTGGCCCAAGCCCATTCAGCTAAATTCACTTGAACATGTCGAGTGGTACCCAATCAATAAATCAAATCAGTTCCAATATATTCAGCTCTGAAGGATGTCAATTCTGGCACGGTGAACCGGTAGCACTGCAAACGCACTTGTGTGTGACTGAAACCAGCATATGGGACACAGACGTCTTGACACCAAAGCTGGTAGCTGATGTTACCAAGCAGGCTAAAGCTCACCCACCTTATACGCGTCATCCTGGCTAACTGGCTAAAGCCAGAGCCCTGATTGGGCCGAGACTAGGGAAGACTGGGCCAAAACACCAGTGTAGAGTGTCTATTGTGGCCAGCGACTGATAAATATACAAGCATATGCCACCAGCAGCTGCCACCAACACTCTTCTCTTCTCTGCTTTCTTCTCTGCTTTCCTCTCTCTCTCTCTCACAGACACAAACACACCCACTCACATAAACACGGGCACTGTACTTACAATAAATCTCTCACACACACACACACACACACACACACACACACACACACACACACACACACACACACACACACACACACACACACACACACACACACACACACACACACACACACACACACACACACACACACACACACACACACACACACACACACACACACACACACACACACACACACACACACACACACACACACACACACACACACACACACACACACACACACACACACACACACACACACACACACACACGACATATCAAATGGAACAGACCGTTTTCCATAATATCAGTAGGCAAGGAATCAAACATTCAGAGCAGCATTAAGCCTCACTCTACACAAGCACTGCTCTTGGTGTGGAGTAATTCTATTAGGAGAAAAGCCGCATCAAATAGCCTGAAGCCTGAGAGCCTGAAGCCTTTAGGCCAGACACAGGAAGCCTCTGAACGACTCGCTGTACAAACTAAAGTGACAGAGCAATACAAATGTATCTGAAAATGTTTTTTATTCATAAGCCTTTCCATGTCCTTCTATTCCACACACACACACTTATAATGAACAGTGCACTCCCCTTTCCCTCGTAAAGACTCCCAATTATTCTATTAGCGCTAATGTTCCTGTACCACATGACAATCACAGACAAGGGCTTGTGGCTAATTCAGTGACCTGAGCCTTTCGTAGAGGCATGTAAATACTATTCAAGCGCGCACACACACACACACATGCACACACACACATTGACAGAGGTGTTTCAGCCAAAGGGCAGAGAAGTTCACTGAAGTATGTCACCCATCCCCCAAAACCACTGTGTGTGTGTGTGTGTGTGTGTGTGTGTGTGTGTGTGTGTGTGTGTGTGTGTGTGTGTGTGTGGTGTGTGTGTGCAATGCTGTGGCACCATTTCTACACAGAAGTGTTCCTTTTCTCTCTCTCGATCTACTGTGCCTCACCCCACCATTTCGGAAACAACAGACAACAACAAAACTGCATCTACTGAATACAATTCCTGCCATTTCCTCCCCATCCTCGGTTGGTTATACAATGGAAAAACTGAAGTCATTACATAATAATGAGTAATCAAATCAAATCAAATTAATAGGGCTAACCAGCAGATGGGACTACAAAAGCAACACCAAGAAGATTTGTAGTCCCATCTTCTGCTTAAAGGAGAATTCCGGTGTGATATTGACCTAAAGTGTGTTGAAACATGATACCGAGTGTGAACGTATGTCTCATAGCCCATCTCGGCTTGTCCCCTGCACTCCAAAATCTGGTGCTAGTTAGCCGATGCTACCAACAGCTTGTTCAATGGTGGTGCTTCGGCATCGGGCTAGCCGTGCAAATAAATCACTGTTTTACACCATTTACGAGGCTCAATGTATCTCCACACTTCATTGGTATACTACCGAAGGCCCTGACATTTCAAACGAGACATATAACTGTATTTATTATACACACACACACACACACACACACACACACACACACACACACACACACACAACCACACACATAACCACACACACACACAACCACACAGTCTTGCTCACCTTCCTCTGGATGTCAGTGAATTGGGAGAACATGAGGGACCAGTAGAAGGCCAGCTCGATCACATAGTAGTGATACATTTCAGAAGTGAGCACCTGCAGGACAAACAACGCAGGAGGGCAGGGGTTACCGTTGCAACCAACAGCAATAATGAGGAATACGTGAAACACACACGCACACAGTTCCATATTTACCCATTTCATTATAAATCCATGCCCACAGGACATTTGTTACAGTTACATGTGCAGTGAAAGATTATATATATATATGTATCTATATTATATAATACTGCATGTACTTATATGAGATGGCCTGACATCTTGCGATGGCTTCCCTCAGCCATCCTCTCCAGTGAATATCTATCGACATTTTATATCTTTGACCTAACATCTACTTGTGAATGCATAATCTAGACAGGGTCAAGAGAACGCATGCTCCATGTCGACAGAGAGCCCATTTTCGGTACTTTTGGGAAAGGGTATGTACAGGAAGTGAAGGTCACCGCTGGATCTGGTCTGACCAGCTAGCCCCCCTCAGTGCTGCTGTATGGTGGCATACACACCAGTCTGGAGTCTGTCTAAGAGGGATTATGTCTAGACCTGGTGGGGCTCCATTCTTAACATATTTAGCCAGCAAAGCTCAGCAGAGGAACTCAGCCTGCAGAGAACAAATAAATCCTATTTCACTCTCAGTAGTGCTCAGTAGTGGTGCTTATGTTTAAAAACCGCTGCTTCTGAGTTAGACTGTGATCCCAAGTTAAAGCAGGTGAAGCATGGATAATGAGTGACTGATAAGGAGCTCAGAGAAACCAAATGGGCAGAGTTTCATACTGCCCCTCACAAACATATGCCCTCTTTAAGTTTAGGTTCTAGCCATAGCAGCTACTGGCCAGTACTGTTAGTAAGAATATTCAACCCTGAACAGGAAAAAAGGCCTTTGTGTGCTGAACACAAATCTTAAGTTAATCCATGTTGTATTTTGAGGGGTTGCCAGGACGTTGTAGAATTCTAGGTTGTAGCTGTTTCCATGGCGTCACACATCCATTGGAGGATAAACACTGGAACCAGAAGCTGACGAGTTAAATGGGATAAGACAATATCCCTTCGGCTTTGGTCTCCAGAGGGCAACATCATTAACATCCCCAACAACAGTCTGCACTCGCCATCATCTAAAAATAAATTCTAGGTTGCTGTTAGACAAGTTCAACTAGGAAGAAATATAAACATTCATCTACAAGATATAAAGAGGAAATACAAAAAAAGTGTAGTAAGGCAAGCTACTTAGGTAATAGTTTAAGCCTACTTTGAAGAGTAAAGATAATAGGCTATTAAATATATCAGCTGGGGCATTGAGAAGGCTCCATGACTTGCACCACAATGCAGGCAGGCTGTCAACATGTCAGCTGTTAGATTTCAATGTTAGATTTTTCAAGCAGACTAAATGGAACAACCCAGCTCTGGGTAAAGTAAAGCAAATGCTATTTGCGAGCACTATACCACTTGCCTACATGCATTATTTACAGAGTACCACAGCTAGATTACACCTCTGAACAGCAGACAGATAGCGTGGCCAGAAGCTGTGGGTTACGTCCACTTCCTATCGGAGGTGGCACCTGGGAGGTTGGCACAGCCAGTCTGAATCATGCCAGTTCAGATTTCACCATGGGGCATTAGCCCACAGACACTTTACCAGGAATGAACCAAGCCTGGTGCTTTGGAGACTGCATCATAGATTAGAGTGGAACGTTCTAGAAACCTTCCCATCACTTACTGGGGCTTAGGTGATGGGGTGAAAATATTGATTTGACTCACAAAGGTGTGCGGTTAAAATGGAAATAACCCAAGTGATTTCAATCATCAGTGGATACATGTAGAGAGGTTTTATCATCCGTTGGAGCAATAGGATCCATTTAGCCAGAAGTTGCATCATAGATGACTGCATTGAAACCTGAGAATGCACTAAAGGCTTTTCTCCAGGGAGATGTTTTCCCCGATGCTTTAAATCCTGAGCAGGGCTTAACCTGCCATCGCAAGGCTACATGACGCAAGCTCAGTTCCTGTTGGGATGTTTGACACTGGGAGCTGCTCCATTGGCTCTCTATGTTCATCCTCTTTTTCTACTCTCAGGGCTGATTCAGACCGGGTGCGTGGAGTGAGCGTGTTATTTGGGCTCCCATGGTAACAGGTTAGAGCTTGCACACTGCCTGTGTGCGTGGAGTGAGCGTGTTATTTGGGCTCCCATGGTAACAGGTTAGAGCTTGCACACTGCCTGTGTGCGTGGAGTGAGCGTGTTATTTGGGCTCCCATGGTAACATGTTAGAGCTTGCACACTGCCTGTGTGCATGGAGTGAGCGTGTTATTTGGGCTCCCATGGTAACAGGTTAGAGCTTGCACACTGCCTGTGTGACACGCACGTCTCAGGCGCAGCTCGAGAAATGGGGCCGACGCCGATTTTTTCACGCGACACGCAAGTGTGTTGGAAGCGTTTTAATAGGCAATGTTTTAAGAGGCAGAGAGACCGCTAAAGCGCAGTGTCAGACACGTTTCTGGTGTATCAAAGACATAGAAAATGCCACGCAGCCGCCACGCAACAGACACGCCACAGACACGCCACGTTCACGCCAGGCAGGCAGTCTGAATCAGCCCTTATGGGTGTGCTGTGGTAGAGTCGCTGCCTGGTGATTGGTCAGCTTGGGTTTGATGCCCAAATCCACAGTGCAAATTTGTGGATACACTTTGAATAAAATAAATATCACCTTACATGGCTTGGCTTTGGCCCATGCAAATGCCCTTAACTAACACCAATGCCCATGAAGGGTTTCTATTTGGGCGCAGTGCAAGGTAGCTAACACAACCAAAACAGTCTCTTGCAAACCACATTCAAAGTTGGAATAAAATGCCCTTCATTAAACTCTCTAGGATGGCTGGATGACCCTGCTTGAATTGGCTGGTTTATGATGGCTTAAGATGAACCTGCACCAATCCAGCTGAATAGATGTGCAAGCTAGCACTGCCAGCCCCAAGTTTAACTGCAAATCTGCTAGCCTGCCAGATAGGCTGTGCTAAATCTCCTTAAAGGTAGAATTAAAGATTCTGTTCTGCCCGTTGTTTTGGCTTCTATGAATTGCTAGTAGTGCATCATGTCACACATCAGCCTTTAGGCATTTTTTTTGGTTACATGTAGATGTAAAAAAGGACAAGGAGGCACTTTCACACAATAAAACGACAATTGAGAGCGACTGAATGTTGAATGGAGGGCGTGGTTTTCACGTGGTGTAGTAGGACACCACGCGGCCTGTCTCTCCAATCAGAGCAATGACTGCTGTGGTGCAACAGCATTATTACGCTTTACAAGGGGACTTTGGATGATCTTAAAATTAGGCTCACCTGATAGGGGTAGTTCATCCAGCATTGTCGAGTATCCCATATCCAAGAAGACTATAATAGCAAACACACACACACACACACACACACACACACACACACACACACACACAGTTTAACATGGTTTGAACAGGATAAATGTTGTGTCCACACTCTACCCATCAACCAGAAAGGCTGTTGCTCACCTGCCATATAACACGCATCCCATAAGTAAATATGCACAGATAAAAGACGAACCTCCACCTACACACCAAATCACAGGCAAGAACAAGAGGTCAGAAGCAGACAGTGATTACATTGCACACTCTGATATACACACACACAAATACACAGGTGAAAAAACGCATGCGTGTATATGTGCACACACACACACACACTCAGTGGTCCTTTGCTGTTGAACTTCTAAATCACTATTTGCACATTCATCTCAGTGAATTATCACACAGTCAATCTCTATGACACACAGACACACACACACACGAGTTATCTCTGCCATCTCCTGTGGCAGCAGCCGCAGGGACATACAAGGTCATTCCAGCCCCATGAACGAGTCCTACTATAGAGTGTGTATGTGTATGACTGAACCCAATTGTGTGTGTGTGTGTGTGTGTGTGTGTGTGTGTGTCTGGTGCAGCTTACATGCTCTCACAAAACTTGGTGTGTGTGCTGGGTTTGTCCTGGTTCCTACGCTGCCGGAACCATCGCTGGACCTTTCGAACCTCCCAGTCCAGTTGCTTGGACAGTCCATCCAGGTGCCGCGAGTCTGGACTCTATAAGTGGACACAGAACATTTAGGTGCTTAAACAATCAAACTGTTATCAACAGTTTATACAAAAGTTATACAAGTGATACCGGTCTCTTCATTACAACATTACAACATTACAACTACCAGCATTAGTTTCATTATTCAACAGCCACACTTTGCATGTCCACATGCTCTTTAATTATGCATGCATGTTATACCATAGTGCAGGTAAGTAATCAGGTGTGACTTATTGCAAGGGTGTGTGCAAAACATTTATGGTGTAGATCTTTCCAGTCAGCTTGTTAGATGAATCTACTTATTTTTGCTGGCTATGCATTAGACAGCAAGCCTATGAAACAATAACATTATACTGAAGGAGATAGCATAGCATGACCGGTCAACAATTCACTACAAACTATGCTAGCTACGTTCTGCACTGAGGGTATTGTCAGGGAAACAGGAATGCTTAACTTCACAAATGTCCATTTAAATACCAAATAATGGAGCGCCATCATTTTGACCATTCTGTCATCATTCACTTCACAGATCTGCACTTCAAAACTGCAACACACTCACTCCTCAAAGGCAATTCTCCACATTGTGTGTCTAACACATGTTTATTAATCCAGTCAAATCCGTGTTTGGCATGAGCAGGTCTGCTGTCCCTGGTGGGTGAGTTTAGGAGGAACAAGGCCACCAAAGGGAGGGGGGGGGGGGAAAGAAAGAGAGACAAGGAAAGAGAGAGAGAGAGAGACAGAGAGAGAAGGAAAGAGAGAGAGAGAAGGAAAGAGAGAGAGAGAGAAAAGGAAAGAGAGAGAGAGAGAGAGAGAGAAGGAAAGAGAGAGAGAGAGAGAGAGAGAGAGAGAGAGAGAGAGAGAAGGAAAGAGAGAGAGAGAGAGAGAGAAAGCTGTAGCCACATTCTGGGTGACAATCACAGGTCCGGCAGTTAATAATCCATCCATTTGTGGAGGCTCATGCCGGTGGCTGCTGTTCTGTTCTGTACCTTTGTGATGGATGTAAACACTTTCTCCAGGACAGCATTGGGCGTGGCCCTCCGACTCTTCTCCACCTGGATATGCAGCGCTGCCGCACATGGTCCTGCTATGAACCTGACACACACACACAAGGAGAGAAGAATTGGTTAATATCAACACACACACACACACACACAAAACTCTCATATGGGAAGGATTGGAGTTTGACATTAGAATGCACTTCTGCAAATGTGCCAGTCTGCGCCACCTCCTACTGGTCAGGTGTGGGGAAAAGTCAACACATAAAGCAATTTGCTGAGCAGGTGTTTAGCAGAGAGTGGGCCTTGTGTGTATGTGCGTGTGTGTGTGTGTGGCCCTAGTAAAAAAGAGAAGAATAGGGGAAGCATACACAATGAGTGAAATGTAGGAAGATAATCCTGTGTAATTAGACCAAACCAGGTGACAAAGGAAACGTGTTTGTATGAAACTTAACTGCATTTATTCCTGAATCACGATGGTGCATCAATGGGGACACAAACTACAGGAGTAGGCTCCAGCCATCCATCTGTACCTCACTTATTCACTTACTGTCTTTCTCTCTCTCTCACACACACTCAATCCACCTCTAACTCACAAATACACAATCCTCTTCCAAACATGTTGGAAGGATTAAAAAAAAAAAACTCACAGATTCGTTCCTTACTGTGTGTGACAACAGCCAAATGTTTGTGTATGTGTGTGTGTGTAAAACCCTGGAGCTGGATGTGGTTAAACAGTCACCCAGGCCCGGGGCATGTGAGGTGCGGTGGAAAGCTGTGGAATTTGGCATAGGCTGGAAGTAGAGTTAAACAATCCCAGGGTCCTGGCCCTCACTCATTAGAGCCTGCAGGTTAAAAACGCCAGCGTGCGTTCTACTTGCAGAGGGTCCAGTTTTTCCTCGCTCCGAGAGACATAGTTTTAAAATACCAATGTGCTTGCCTGACCACATACCTGGCCTGCCACTCACCCAGCCCACTGTCTCTCGGCCCAGTCTCCCTCATAGAGAGAGGCTTAGAAACGCCAGCACGCATGCCAGGCCGCTCGCCTGCCCAGCCATTCACCCAAACTTGCCCTCCCTGCACGTTCCACTCACAATGATACTTATTAAGCTACATTCGGTCATAAACCAGAAGACCACAACAATAGACATAGGCCTACTGAATGATTAAATAAGCAGAGGATCCATTCTCTCCCGCTCATTAGAGGCAGAGGGAGGTTTAAAAACATTAGCATGCCTGACTGCGTGCCTGCTGAGAATAATGAGCCATATACCCTCTGACCTGTTTCAATTACAATTATGCATTCATAAACAATAACACCAACAACAGCAAACTAACAAATGGAATGACTGATTACACAATCAGGAAGTCCAGTCTTGATCCAGGTGGTTAAAAGCACCAGTACCTACAGCCCATGAGAAGGCCGTCTCTGCCGTGAATTAATATGGCAGTGAATTTCAACACCTGCAGACTGAAAAGCACAACTGCAGCTCCAACAAAAACGGAATGCATTATTAAACATTCTGGTCCCAATCTGTATGTCACCATGAATCTAATTCTCCCCTTTATGTCTGTACTCTAATCCTCTCTTTTTAGTGTTCTTGGCTTCAGTTAAGGCCACCCTGGTCTGTGAGGAAGTCAGTCGCTGTGGGCCCACTTTCCTGAAGTTCAAGTCAAACAGCTAGTTCAGGCTCGGCAGCTAACAGGGCAGCATGCCTTTGCTACGTGCTAAATAATGCGTATGCGTGTGCCAGTGTCACCTCAAGGCTGACGAGATGATGTACGGAACGCTCTGGAAGCAATCCAGGTTAACGAGGGCTGCCAGGGAAGTGTGTGTTTCTCCTAGGGCTGCACAATTAATCGAATATCACGATCACGATTTTGGCTTCCCACAATCAAATTTGCGTGATCGAGCGATATTAAAAATGCGTGCTCTACCCATTGAACCAACCTGGCAACCCATAGAACACTCCGCTACAAAAAAATGTGCCTGCATGCAGCCTACCAATAGACAGGTGATATTTTTGAGATATGTGCTTCCTAGAGGCATTTTTTAGTAAAAGTTGGGAACAGGACTTTTTAACATAATTAAGGTGTGCTGAATCCAACTAGCCCTGTTCCCAATCTGAATTTTGAGTTTATGACCATCTAATTAGCATAAACAAAATGGTTGCCAAAATGGCAATTTTGGGCAGTTTCTTTCAGTTCTTTTGGGCAGTTTCTTTCTTTCTTTGGGCAGATGTCATTATACCATGTAAATGAATTCATATTGTTCACAGAAATCTCCCTTGGCCAATAGATCAAGGATACAGGCTGTGAGAAAAAGAAAAATATCTAGTATTATGCCTATGCTAATTACCTGAAAAAACATAATTGTTAAAATTGTAAAACTAAGCAGGCACATGGTATTTGACGAATGAGACTTATGCTTTTTGAGGGTCAAGAAAGATGTGTAGTGATGAAATGTAAAGTTTAAAATTGTGGCCTACTGGTTAGGGTTTCAGGCTTGAAACCAAAAGGTTGCCGGTTCGATCCCCGACCAGTAGGAAAAATATGGGTGGTGGAAAGGTTGAGCACTACTCTCCCATGCCCACATCCACAGCTGAAGTGCCCTTAAGCAAGGCAGCTAACCCCTCACTGCTCCCCGAGCATCACTGTAGCAAGGCAGCTCACTGCTCCGGGTTAATGTGTGCTTCAATGTGTGACATGTGTATTCATGGATGGGACAAATTCCTTGTATACGCAAGTATACTTGGCCATAAAACCTGATTTACATTACATTTTACATAATTGAAGCGAATTAGGTTGGTAATGTATGTAGTCTCAGAGTAAGTTACATAGGCCTTTACCCATTTCGGTAACACTTTATGGTAAGGGTACATGAATTATCATGAATTCATGCATGAATTGATTCATGATTTATGTATTACTTCATTCATTGATATCTAATTAATCATCAGGAATTTGCTGAGTTCATAGTTTGTCATTTGTGTCCTCATACATGAACACATTACTAAAGTATTAGGTACGGTGGGCACATGATTTATTAAGCATGATCATGACTATTTATTTTTCTGCCAAAAATGTGGTCATCACTGGTCAAATTCTGATTTGAACATAACTTTGGAGTTCTCTAAACACATGTCATTATTCACTACTTTAGTTGAGGGGCCACAGACATGATGAATGCATGAGCAATTAACCTAAAATTCATGTAATCAGGATGATCATGCTTAAGAAATCATAATGATATACCCATCACACCTACAGTAATGCTTTAGTTGATGTGTTGTTCATACATGAGGTCATCATGAATGAGAGTATAGAAATTCATGTCAATTTCTGATGATTCATAGGATATAAGGAATGAAGTAATACATAAATCATGAATTAATTATTGCATTCATGATAATTCATGTACCTTTATACCATAAAGTATTACCCATATTTCTTCATAACCTTTGTGTTGGTAAAATGATTGAATATCCTGTGAATTAATAGCTAGATGAATAACTTTAGAACTAATGCAAGTTCAAGTTCAAGTTACTTTATTTGTACCCAGAGGTAGATTTTGTTTGCAGTATAGAGTGCTTCAAGAGAATTTGCCAGAACAGGAGCACAGAGGATGCCATCTTTACGGCAATTCACTCTGCCCTGTCCCTCCTTAACAATAGTAACACCTATGTGAGAATGCTGTTCATTGACTTCAGTTCAGCATTCAACACCATTATCCACTCCAAACTGATCACCAAACTCAGTGAACTGGGCATTAATTCCTAACCTGACTCTCGCCAGATGAATTTCGTTCCGCCTAGCTCAGGGCTGTACGTTAACTTTTTTTGCAAGTAGCACTGGTGCTACGAGGTTAAAAGTTTTGTAGCACCAGCCACAAATTCTGTAGCATCAATATAAAATCTCTAAAAACAATCACAAGTAGGGCAGTTCAACACAATTCATCAATTGTGTTTGGGATCTAGGCCTACTGCAACTGGATTGATAAAAGGTCATGTAGTTGCAAACATCTCCCCTGGCTACATTGTGTTTGAGATGAAGAAAAGCTATCAGCATGATATGTTATTTGGTTGTTGTGTCTTTGTAAAAAAAAAAAAAAAAAAAACAATCCCTGACAGTTCCATGCAGTTCGCCTTTTTTCAACGGGTATCAGGAAGACAGGTCATGCCATGGATGTTTTGTTAATTTTTCTTATAGGCCTACGTATGCATTAGAAGTCAGTTCATTTATTTTTGAATAAGTAGAATATATACTGAATATTTTATTATTCCACTAACATTTAATTCACGTTTAGTTCATATTTCTAAGTTTTTAGATTAGAGTAGGCCTACATTCAACCTTATTGTCAATCCATGAGTGAAATACCGTTTTACATCTAACCAGTGGTGCAAATGAGTAGGCTAACTGACATGTCAAACAGTGCACCCATGAAATGCATCCCTAGACTGTTCCATACACATAGGCTACAGTGGATAGCCTACTAAAGATATCTGAAGGTATGTGGCTAACGCAGTCGTATTTAAAGTGTCGTGAAGGTTTTTTCGGAACCGATCATGTTCTTGTTATTGAGCACTACTAAGCGAGACCATGTTGCGCATAAAGCATTAAGTGGCTCATAGATAGAAGCGAACGTCCCGGAGGACTTTTTTCTTCGAAGTTTTAGATCTGAATGTTGTTGTTTGGATACTAAGTTTTTCGTTTTAAACTGAACTAAAAAGTGCAAAGCAACAAGGCGATTGCCACAAACTTCTACCTCTGCTTGCCTAATCTGAATTCACCTCAGCCCGGTCGGAAGATACTTTCGCTTTAGGCTAAACATAGCCTCATATAGAATCACTTGTTAGATTCGCAAGGATAATTTGCAAGGTGTCGTTTGATTTGGAGTTGGATTGTTTGGATACTAGGCCTACAAACAAGTAGACATGCTTTTTAATCGCGTAGACGGCAACTACCAAGTTGAAATCAACGTAGCCTACATCGATTCCCCTCTCACAGCCTATAGCCTACATACGCACTTCAAACAAACAAACAAGCGTTTCACAGGGAGCCTACACGGTTGCGTAACTGAAGCGCTCCGTTCGTAACGCGCAAAAACAGAAGACGGGTCTATTTTTTTAACGTAGCCTATGCGCCACTATCACATCTGGTGTAGCCAGTTGCACTGATCACAGTAGAAGGTAATTGCTGTAGCCTCCCTGTCAGTCTCACACGCATGCATTGTATTGCCATAAGCAAAACTGTATCGCACCAGTGCTACGTTGGTAAATCATCCATCGCACAAATTATTTTTTTTGTAGCATGTGCGACATATATGTCGCACTGTACAGCCCTGGCCTAGCTCCACTCATCCATCTGGGACCAATCCATTGGAGTGTTGCTTCAGAAGGCTGGGCCTAATCAAAAAATGCTTGCATATGATTGAATAAGCCACTTGTCCGTCATCTATTGACGTGCTACTTCAACCACTCACATCGAAGCCAACCCGTGACGCTGATAACAGTCTCACAGTCGCTTCTACGCTATGTCACATCTATGAAACTCCCGCCCTGCGTCCTGATTGGCTCTACCATACAATCTCGTGCTGAAATCACTCTCAATGGAAGAGGTCCCAGATGGATGTGAGTGAAGCTAGGCGGAGCCAAGCGGAACGAAATTCATCTGGCGAGTCAGGTTGATCAATTCCTCCCTCGGAAACTAGATTCTGGACTTCCTAACCAACAGACGGCAGTCTGTTAGATTAGATAACCTCACCCACTCAACCCTCACCCTGAACACCGCCGTGTGCTGAGCCCGTCTTTACTCCCTCTTCACCTACAACTGCACACCTGTACATGGCTACAACACTACGGTGATTGCTCTTATCAGCAACAATGATGAGACAGCCTGCAGGGAGGAGGTCCAGCACCTAACATTGCGGAGCACTGACAACAACCTGGCTTTCAACACCAAGAGGACCAAAGGCCTCAATGTGGACTTCAGGAAGTCAAAAGGTAGCACACAAAGCCCCATCCTCATCAACAGGACTGAGGTGGCGCATGTCACCAGTTCATGATTCTGGGTGTCCACATCTCTGTGAACCTCTCTTGGACCCTCAACACCTCTACCTTGATCAAGAAGGCTCACCAGCATCTCTCACCTCAGATCCTGGTGAACTTCTAAACCTCTACCGCTGCACCATTGAGAGCATCCTCACCAACTGTGTCACAGTATGGTATGGCAACTGATCTGCCTCCGACCGGAAAGAGAAACTGCTCAACGCATCACTGGTTCCTCACACCCCTCCATCAACACCCCCCCCCCCCTCCCCCGGTGCCTCCTTGCCTGTGCCTGTTGAGGTGTCCATGTCGATGGCAACCTTCACAGGGACAACAAGGAGGCAAACATTTTGGTCCTATCCCACCCATAGTATTCTATTTATATTTATAAATGTACATACTGTACTTACACTTAAACATAGTGATATTCTACTGATCTTTATGCTGTACACTGCACATACACTTATACATTTTTAGTACTCTTCACAATGACAATGAAGGTAAATCTAATCTAAGATAATCTAATCAAATGAAACATGTGACTGCTGGCCATCTTTCCCATTTGGAATCAAGGATATGATGCTAGCTTGTTAGTTAACGGTTGTTCGTGATTAGTTCAAAGGAACTCCAATGATTTTAAACTCCAAACATGTGTCCACCCACCACGAAGAAGATGTTTACCAATGAAGCCAGGCCAGACTGTTTGCCAAAGAGGACTGTAAACATAGTCAAGAGTATGGTTCACAAGGTGATAAGTATAGTATAAGTAGTCAAGAGTATGGTTCACAAGGTGATAAGTATAGTATAAGTATATCTTTTGATCCCGTGAGGGAAATTTGGTCTCTGCATTTATCCCAATCTGTGAATTAGTGAAACACACTCAGCACACAGTGAACACACAGTGAGGTGAAGCACACACTAATCCTGCCGCAGTGAGCTGCCTGCTACAACAGCGGCGCTCGGGGAGCAGTGAGGGGTTAGGTGCCTTGCTCAAGGGCACTTCAGCTACTTCTACTGGTCGGTGTTCGAACCAGCAATCCTCCGGTTACAAGTCCGAAGTGCTAACCAGTAGGCCACAGCTGCCCTGACAAGGCAACAAGCATACAAAAAAAACAAGGCTAATTAGCATAATAATAGGTTTTTTTTGCATTTTTATATTTTTCATAGCCTTTACTTTTTATTTATTGCCCACGGGAGATTTCTGAGATGCACAGATGTGAACAATATTAATTTATTTACATGGTATAATGATGCCCGTCCAAAGAAAGTGCCCAAAAGCGCCATTTTGGCAGCCATTTTGTTAATGCTAATTAGATGGTCAAAAACTCAAAATTCTAATTGCGAACAGGGCTAGTTGGATTCAGCACATGTTAATTATGATAAAAAGTCCTGTTCCCAACTTTTACTAAGAAATGCCTCTAGAGCCATATACAAGGACTTTTTCTTGAAATAGCACTTGTCTACAATGACAACTGTTCCCTGCACTGCTCAGCCTGATGCACTGTGGACTAGTAGCATTATGTTAACTATTAGTAGGCTAGTTAGACTACAAAAAAAAAACGATCAAAAATCAAATGTGTGGCACAGCAGGCCAAGAGCTTGTTCCTCGAAACGATCATCCGTTGTTCGAAAATATTTCGGATTTCAGGCAAGTGGAGTTAACCAAAAACTTGCAAAGCAGGACTCTCAACTCATACCGTGAAACACATCACATGAAACCACACATGCCTTTTTATCACGTTAACTTTTAGTCCTTGTTTGCTTCCTCCGATAAAGCCTATAATAAGAGTTGAGCTAACGACGGGACCCGTGAATTATATTCATGTATTTTATAAACTACATGTGCAACCTACAATGCATATGGATTTCAAGACACAGCCTACTCAAAACGAGTGAACAATAATGAAATTGTAGCCTACACGTCAGTCTTTTACATATCAACGAATGACTAAACCAGGGTTGTCCAAACAGCGGCCCGCCACGCACTTTAATCCGGCCCGCCGAGCATTTATTAGTTTATCATAGATCCGGCTCGCCACACTTTAATCCGGCCTGCCAAGCATATAATTAGGTTATCATAGCTAGCTATTTTTTTCCATCGATAGACGACGTTGTGGTTAACTTCAGGCTACTGCAAACTGCTTTACACTCTTCCTAAAGAACGTTTACAATGTCAATGTCAAAACAGCTTGTTACATCGAGATACATAGTATCTCCATTGCAGCAGATCTACTCCATTTAATTGGGAACACATTTCAGCGTGCACGAGAGAGCGCAATGGCAACAGTTCCCATTACTGACCATTTACAAACTGAGCGGGCACAGCACTAGCTATAGGCTGAGTGGATCTGGCAAAGGGTCTTAAAGTGACAGTGCACCATTTATAAATGAATTAAAAAGCATCAAATTAACAGTATTTCTTAATACTTTGTTGTAATTACTTTTTTGCCGTTAACGTTTCCCCAAATATTAACAAAGTAGCAAGCTGGAAGTTTGGAAGTCGCAGTCAATCTATATTTGCAGTAATTTTGAGGAGTAAATGTGAGGGGAAGAATTTGGGTGAGCCAGATAGCAAGTCCAATATGTTTAAGGGAAAATATATTTTTGTCACTAAAATTAATTAATAATCGTGATAAATAATAGTGATCTCAATATTGATCAAAATAATCGTGATTATCATTTTGGCCATAATCGTGCAGCCCTAGTTTCTCCCGCAGGTGTGATGAGGGAGCGTGTATTTACCCCCTCGGGTGCACTTGTATTTCACCTGGTGCAGTCACAGGCAAAGTGGAGAGGAACAGGAGACAAGGCAGAGCTGCTGCCTGTGTGCATGTGTATGTTAGATAATTAGATAACAATGAGGTAATGTGCAAAGTGGTTGAGAAGCTCAGAGCGTGCAAATTGTGGTTGGGAAGCTCAAGAACAACAGAGCAGAAAAAGTGTGAGAGAGAGTGTGTGTGTGTGTGTGTGAGTGTGAGTGTGTGTGTGTGTGTGTGTGTGAGAGAGTGAGTGAGTGAGTGAGTGAGAGAGAGAGAGAGACAGTCGGACAGCGAAGAGACTACATTTTCAAAGTGTGTGGTACAGCGGAGTTCTGCAAAACCTGACCCCAATATTGCTGACACAACAGTTCTGGGAACACAGTTCTACTAACTACTAACTGGAGAGGCTACACATAGAACTCCAGAGTTTCTAGAGCTTTTTTCCCATTTGCATTCGCACACACTAGGAACTCTGAGATGACTTCACACATTAGTAGCCCAATGATTACATGGCGATAAAGTAATGAAATGGACAGCAATGCTATTTAATTACTAGGTACTGAAGTTTATTGACAAACTAGAAGCTCATGGTATCAAAAAGCATTTAAAAAATAATCAGCATTGTTAATAACATTTCTTCTCATCTGTCCAGAAGGCATTTGTTTGGTCCTCTGCATCTGCTACAGTACTATACCGCTGCGTCGACGTTTCTTCCGTGATTTGGGAAAAGCCCATAAAAGTCCTGGCAGGAAGCATGCATAAGGATGTAGATCCAGGAATGCACTAATATTTTGTTCGTAGTCCAGTTTGCAACAATTATTAGTTAACACCAAGTTGTAAACACTTCAGAAAAAAATATTAAAAACTGGATATACCAAAAAACGTTGATGTAATCGCTTTCTGCCAGGACTTTTACGAGCTTTTCCCAAATCACGGAAGAAACGTCGACGCAGCGGTATAGTAGCAGATGCAGAGGCAAGTGTTATTTAAATAAACTCCTTAAAACTCCTGGTGCACTTACAATTGGACATTGGACTAAAGGTTATAGTTGTACTACTGTAGAAGTTTCGTACCATTCAGGGCATTATTAGTGGGGTAATTTACGAGATAAAAGTTGGTTCCATTACGACTGCAGAACGTCATTAGTTTCTGACAGCGCTACTCGACCAGGGTTTGACCAAGGGAAAAAAGGTTCTGGGAGGGTGTTTGGCTCGGGGTCATGGTGCAAAGGACCCTAGGGTGAAATTACTCCGAACCATCGCTTTAAGCTGGGGAATTTTGGAAATATTCCAAATTGGAAACTTTCATGGAATTAAAGGAAATTATGTGAATTAATGGGAATTTACGGGAATTAACTGGGAATTTTTGGTAATTCCTACTTTTTCATATACAAACATTAACATTTTGTTTCATAATAACCAATATGATTTGTTTGTTCATATTTTCGCTTAGCTTAGCATACAAAGCTAGCTACCATGCGAGCGGGAATCCCATTCTCTGCCTATGGTTTACTAGCGTGCTAAGCTAGCAACACTGAAACCACTGAACTGCCCAAGATGCACCACACCACTCAACAACAAAATCCGATTGGTTGGAACATTAACTGACTATCAGTTTGTTCAGTTAGAATCCCAGAAAATGGTAAAACAAGTAAAACAAAATGACACAACATACCACCCCAACCAAACCTTAACTGGGCAACTCTGTTCGTAAACTTATCCCAGTTTCAAACCAGTTATTCCCACATGAGATGACGTTTTCACTGGGAATTTATTTTCCCCATGCACATGAACGCACTGTAGGTTTCCTTTACGTCTAGTAGCCTATGCTGATTGCTGTGTGCATGGAATTGATGTGCAGGGTAGACATTTGTCTGAAATTGCATTAAATCAGGTTGTTTTAACTAGTATTATGCTGCAAGATGGGGTTTTGTCCACTACAATTAAGTTCCCTGTTATAGACTAACTTGCCATATTAAAAATTCCCAGTATATTCCCATTAATTCCTGTTAATTCCCATGGAAAGTTTCCCACTTTGAAAATTTCCTGTAATTTTGCAACCCTAACGATAACACAAGTGACTTTTAGCTGCTTGAAGCCATCGGCTGGTCTTATCCAGATCACAAAAACAGGTACAGCCATGAGGGTTAGGACACTGTTCTGAAGCAACATTATGGAGTGTGGGTCTAAAACCAGACCATTATCTATCTAGAAGTACCACAAATAGATTTTTAACATCTCCTACAGTCCAGCTAACACTAATAAAATGATGCTTACATGCTATCTATCTTTAGATAATATATTGATTGACTATCCCAAGGTGTTCCATCCTGGTCTTCAGAACTAATTGGTGGTTTGTCTGGATGGCTAGTGTGAACAACGTGTTTTCACATTACATAGCCTACCATCAAAATTAATTTGAAGATGGTACAAAAAGTAAGCTGGTTTTCCTTAAATAAAATTGTTTCCTGATGTTGTTTTAAATGTTTCAGAGCTGAAGTTGTGCGCAGAGCTCCGCATGATCAGGGTGGGACACACTGACAGGCAACCATGACTAAAAGGAGACTTCTCCTATTCGTTCCAGTGGTTTCATCATATCAGCGGCCACACAGGAACACCACAAAAGTATTCTCACACCACTCAAATTTTAGGCCAACACACACACACACAGAGACACAATATTTAGTTTCACACCAACATAGACACAATATAGAGCTGAAAAACAACAAAAGCCAGCACTTCTTTCCACCAAGAGCCTGAATTCTCTCATCATCCAAGAATGCAGCCATCACTGCAGATTCCAGCATCACTATCCTCAATGCAAGCATGGCAACACACAACACCAGAGGAGCACTATTGTCTCTCTTGGTTTTATTTCATCTTCATTAATTTATATAGCCCCAGTGTCTCAAAGCATTTACTGATCTGACTTCCCCAGGGGCGTAGCCAGGATTATTTTATAGGGGGGGCCAGCTGGGTCCAGACTTTTTATTGGGGTGGCACATGGGAATCAAAACTACTATTTGAAAACTACTCAAACAGTTTTGAAGATTAGGATAGCCTATTTTAATAATGGCAATAAATTGTGTAAAGCCAACACTGATACACAGGTCAGTTTGTTGTCCACTCCAACACATTTTCCATAAATAGGCCAATGCTATAAAAAACACATGCTATACATTGTTTTTTTCAGCAGAGTCTAGGCTACCCAGACCTGCCACAATTTCATGTATTAATACATGCATTGATTTAATTTTGATTTTTAAATAATAAAAATACAAAAAGTGTATTATAAAAAATAATATATTTTGACATGTATCTCACCACTGCAAACTGTCAGCTGGCACATGTGTGTGTAGGGCAGACTGTCCTGAATCTGGCAATATCATTGCCATGGTGGAGGGATTCTCTGGGGCTGAGCAAATGTGAAAAATATGTGGTGTGCCTTACGGAAACAAATGCCATTTTTTTTTATTTAGCCCTATGAGCCCTACTCTGTTTTTGGCCATTCTCACTATCTTTAGTTATAAGCATTTATCCTGGTCATTGTAAGTGCCATTTACACATGCTATATTTTTTCAGAACAGTCTAGGCTACCCGTATCTGCCACTAATTCATATTAATACTTGCATTGATTTGGTTTTGATTTTTAAATAATACAAAGACAAAAAGCATATTATACCATTCTTATTTTGAAATGTATCTCTGTCAGCTGGACATGACTTTCATGTATGTGTAGGGCAGACTGTCCTGAATCTGGCAATATAAGAACCATGGTGGAGGGGGGCTTTGGGGCTGACAATTTACAGACATGTGGTGTGCGCCTTACAGAAATAAATGCCATTTTTTTTATTTAGTAATGAAAAATGACCTTTCTGCGCTCCATATCTGTGACACAAACTGATCTTACCTGACTGAACCCGAGTTTTTGCGTGTTCTGTGTGTACACTCATGATGATTCTAAAACAACTTTTTACTGCATTGTCATGAACAAAGTGAAGGCAAAAAGGTGTTTCTTTGTCGAATAAATTGGGATGCAATGTGAGTCTCGAATTAGATGCCATGCAGAAATTTGCTGGGATCTCAAAACCGGATTATGAACATACTTTGCCATAGAGAAACACATGATAGCGTTGGATTATGAACATGCTTACAAAAACGTACAAAAACGTGGGGTAAGTCGAGCTATAAAGTTATTATTTTGATGTCATTTCATCTGTTTTTTAACCCAGAATTATGTACTTGGTATCAAATGATAGCTCTGTGTCTCCTCTTTCATCCGTCATGCGTGGCATAGGCCTATTTATCCGATCGGATCACGGGTTCGTGAGTAGAGCCTAATTCAAACGAGAGTAATGGGTGTGTACCAATAGATAGCCCTGTGTCTCCTCTTTCTTCTGATATGCTTGCCATATCTATGCGATCACGGCTTCGCGAGTAATTCAAACGAGAGTAATGGGTGCGCAGGTGAACTGTAAATATGAATCAATTTGATTTAATTATTTTTTCTTTTTCATACTTGATCGCACAGGCAAGTGTTTAGTCTCGTTGGAAAGCCCCACTTCTGCTCTGTCACACAATTAAGTTTTCATCTCGCTGCGATGAACAGTTCTGGAGCAATGTAACAAAGAACTCAGGCAAAGCAGCCTGCCTCTGCCTGACCAGCTATGGCAAGAACCACGCAGTCAGCAAATTATGTTTTTTTATAAAGTAGCCTAGGCTAGGCCATATTAGCCTCCTTTTATTGAAGCCATCCGGAGATATGTGCCTAATATGCTTGCATTTCACCCAAATGTTATCGAAATGTTTTTGTAACAGCGTTACCGCGGGCATCCGATTATTTCTGATCAGCCCCACAAGTCAATGTCAGAGCCTACCTAACAAGGACAGCCTAACGCAGCTCACTTGGCTATGATTCGTGACACATTCTAACATCTTATTAGCATTAATGTTCCAACTCATCATCAACTCACCTGTTGTTACTGAGGTTAAGTAGTAGTCTAGTCTACTGTCAAGTGTTTTTAACAGATGACTTGAATTGTCCCGCTGCTGCTGCTGCTGCACTAGGCCTACTCACGATGTGATCAGGCTACACTTCCTGACTGGGCCAATGGTCGTAGATTGAGTGCAGTAATTGGTTCAGTCCCTGCTTTGCAAAGTGTTGGCAAAGTGCCGTCGAAAACGGCTTTTTTTTTTTTACTTTTCACTGAACGGAGCTGGGGGGGCCAGCAGGGTGGCCAAGCTTTGACCAGGCCACCACGTAGCTCCGCCCTTGGACTTCCCCCTTCCAAACACATCGGTGCCTGAGTGATAAATACAGTACACTGAGTGATAGCCATTGCTGCGAGGCATGACCTGAACTATTACTATTCTGTGCCCGTGGGCCTGTTGACACATGGTCCAATGGGCGTGGCCCTGCTCTCCTGACGATAGTGGCGATGATGATGACACGGTAGAGCGTGCTCAATGGGCAGGTGCAGGCATGTTGTCCACCACCAGCTACACTCACACTGCTGTTGCTGCTGACCATAAAGCAGGGTTCCTAGACAGCAGTGTACACAAAACACACACGCACAGAGAGACAGAGAGAGAGAGAGACAGAGAGAGAGAGAGACAGAGAGAGAGAGAGCTCCTGAGACAGGGGTGAGGTGGCAACATTAGCTGTGGGGCCTGAGGCTGATAAATATATGAATGAGAATGGCAGAAAAACTCTGTGTGTGTGTGTGTGTGTGTGTGTGTGTGTGTGACAAACACCACAGGTCTCCAAATAAAGATGCTGCGCCTATGTTGTTTGAGTCCATGCTGCTGGAACCAGAGAGCCTTAGGAGCCAGTGCTGTGACTGCCGGACAGCATTGTTAAAAAAAAAAAGTTATCAGATGTAGAGATGGGTTTTTCATTCAAATAAGGAGTCCCTTTTAGAATGATTACATAACTTTTCTCACCATACCAATCCTACTGTCTGCTTGTTTTATGAAGGCATGACAGATAAGTGCATGGGTGTGAGGTGGAGAAGCCGGTCTTTCTCGAAACTTTCTTCCATCACTCTGCAGGTCTATATGTAACACAAAAGGACCCATTTAAACCTATGTGCCAAGGACCGGTTGCACCAGATACAGGCTCTTTGTAGTCTAAAACTTTGACCAAACCAAATGCAAATAAACCAAAGGTAGTTTCCCTTCAAAAGGCACACACTGCATCAAAACACAGTCGGCCTATCATAACTGTGGATTATACGGGACCTGAACAATATTATGTATCCTTGTCCAGGAGAAATGCACTATTGAACGTTGTAAAAAATATGCTTTAAATGAACACTAAAATGTCTATGGTGACATTGTAAAGTGTAAGGTGAAGTGGAGTGAAACAGTGCTATCCTTCCCTTAGTCACTGTAAATAGCATGCATACCCTTAAACCAAAACAAAAAGATGATATGAACGGACAGTAACATTTCACACAACTGTTGGACAGTTGTGGCTTAAGCTACTATATTCAATCTATATTAGCAACATCATCAACCCATGTCAAAATCAAGGAGGCTGCTTTTAGTCCCAGCCTTCATCAATAGACCCGTAATCAACAGGTCTAGTTTGTGGTGGCCCCAGTGAGAACATGTGGAATGGGAAGTCATTTAGAATGTCTGTCGAGCACGAGAGATCCCTAGCACAAAAAACGGCCAACAACGGTGGCGTGCGGAATCACAAGACAACGATTTTACAATGATGTGTTTCATTCAAAAGGTATCTTACTTAAAGTAGGAAGAAAACAGTGACACTGGTTGAGCAATACAACATAGTTCACATGTTTAACTTAGTTGTCAGTCAGGTGACAGCCAAGAAGAGGGAAGCGCGCTAGGAATGACTGCACAGCATGCTAAGCCTTTCAGAAGACGGTTTATGACAATGAGGTGATGGGGAGAATGCCAGGGGCTTCGTAAAACAAAGATGCCCTTTACGGGACAGAAAAATTTGTCATAAAGTGTTCACAGTTAGCTTAGGTTAACTTCCTTGACAATGTTTCTTTGATGTAGGAAGGGTCACAATGGACGTTCACAAATAACTGTTAACGTTACGAAGTTACACTCCGAACTAGCTGAATAAACTTAAACTAAGATACTGCTGAAAATACAAAAACAAACTGGTGTGATTTTAAACTAACCAATCAGTCAGAGTTCAGAGACACCTAGTTCATGTTGAAATAGCACATTTATAAAATCTCCTCGATGGTAGCATGCCCATGTGTAGTGTAACGCATTTCCTGGTAATATGGCAATTTTGAAATGCCTTTGATGTCTAAACACTCAACCTAGCTAACGTTAGCTAGCTTAGCGTGGGATGACACTCGCAGCCACTGAATAGACAAAGTTACCTCTCGAAAAGTATCCTGACAGCGAAGATTCCCAGGGCCAGAGGCAGAGCAGAGAGCAAATGTCCGGCTTTGGGATACTCCACTCCTGGCGCTGGATCCGCCAAATCCGCCCAAGTCACATTATGTGGAAGCCAAAACCTTTCGTTCCAAAACCAGGCTGAAATAGCAGCCATGTTAGGAAGAATTGAATGTTGAGAGAAGGAAGGGGAGTAGCTACCTAAAGAAAAACGAGGGGGGAAAAAAGAATGACCGCCCCTTTCCTTGGTTGCAAACTGATGGGATGAGTTGACGTGTTTCCATCAAGGTTGCCAGATGTGAGGAGTGAGTATGTAAAATTAAACCATGTTGCTCAACACAGGTTTACATATTAACCTATGTGTTCATGTCACTGATTCATTTTCATAAAGACAGCCTTCCCCAAAACTGGTTCTCATGATTTCCTCTCACAAAATGACTGTTGTTATCAAGAGACACACTCTGATGAAAGTCATGATACCCCATGTGACCAACCCATGTGATTTGCATTATACAGAATCATTATAAAGCAGCAGACACAGGCTGCTACAGCACACAGAGGACACACACAGTGTCAAGATTCAACACTGTGATCCTGACTCCAATGTACCAACTATGTATTGTTGATGAAGCAGATGAAAATGTAAAGCATGTCCTGACAAGTGCAGTAATAGAGGCTGCAGGAGAACTTTAAAAGCAGATTAGTTGACTGAGCCTCAAATATGCATGGAAACTCCCCAATGCAGGGACGTGCAGTTTGCTGTTAATAATGACCAACGGTCAGTTCATGTGCGATTTGAACAAAGCCATCATTAAAGCCTATGTAGGCTACTGCATAATAGGCTACTGTATATGTTTAAATAGATAGACAGAAAAATAGATAGATATATTATAGATAGATAGATAGATAGATAGAGTTAATAGTCGTTTGATCAGAAAAGAGTATGTTGTTTATGGGGTATTTGAATATAATGGAGGGGGCACAGACACAGTAGACTGTATCCATACAATGAAAGCTATTAAAATATTTAACATACACTTAAAAATGTGAATGGTGCAGCCATTGTGCCTAGATGACTAGGAAAGTAAAATGTTTTTGTTCCTACCTAAAGCCAAACTTAATGTAAAACAAAAAAGGGAATAGGTCAGATCTGGCAACCTCGCCCTGGATGGAGTAGGGATGAGGAAGTGGACAGCCACACCTCCCGCCAGAAAATATTTGGGGCGGGTGAATGCGAACTGTCATTCAAAGAGGGCTTGAGTTATTTGACAGTTGTGCGTTTACTGAGATATCCAAGATTAGAATAATCATCCAATCAGATATAAGTCTCAGTTAGACCCCATGAATTGCCTAATAGGCCTTCAACATCCATCCGGTAGAATTTCAATGATATAGGCCTAGTCTTTTTTTCTTTACAAATAGGATCACAATTATGGATTAGCCTACAAGTAAGGATACAATGTAAATCATAGCGGAGAAAAACTGCAACATCTTGAAATGAAAACATTGAGAGTATAAAGCCAAGGGCGCCATCTATCGTTCTGGCTGGCAACTTTTCTATATTTATCTCCACCTTTGGCCTATGAGAAGTGATATTATTAGAATCCTTAAAGGGTGACTGGCTTAAAAACTATTCAGAGGATTTTATTCAGAGTGGTACTGTTAAAACGCCTGAATGCATGAGAGTGCACCCAGCTACTTATAAATTATAACAGAAATCAGAAATAACTATCCATTCTAATTCTCTCCATTAGAACTATATTAGCTATATTACTGAACTACCAGACCGAGGAACCTTGTTCTTAAAAAAAAAAAAAACTGAAAACAGCACCAAGATGAAATGAAATATAATTTGAATGTGATTGAATAGTAGCTAAATACCAGTGATCACTTTAACGGCCAGCGGTTCTCAGCAACCCTTTAATGTTAGAATTTTGCTCCTATGAGAAGGAGATGAAGATTGGTGCAGTGTCCTCATTGAGAAGGTCAGAGGTCGTTATCTGACCAAAATGGTAAAGGTGAGAGGTTTTGGATGGCAGACCATAGACGGGGCCCTAATAAAGGTCACAGCGCAGCTTGTGTGTGGCTGAAGAATCCGACTGGAGAAATGAATGAGGCCTTGCCTTGCCTCTACCTCAGCTAACAGAAAAAGTGAAGGGACACTAAATCCTGAGTTTTCTAAAATAAAAAATGCCATGCATAAAATCAAACTAAAACAAACAAACAAACAAAATACATTAAAAACCCACCATACAGTTAGACGAAAGCTAGACCAAAACACAAGCATTTAATTTACACTTTTTTTTTAAATGTACTGTATTTACGACCAGTTTCCCTTCAGTTCAGTTTCCCTTTAATAATATGCATGGTACTCATACAGTATATGTATATAAAACACATCCAGGTGCAACCCTCTGATGACCTGACATGCAGAGAGAGTAATAAAGACAAACACTTCAGAGCTAACAAGAGTCCAATTAAACAGAGGACAAAGTCCCGTGCAGACAATGGTAGACACTTAGAGTCGTAAGGCACTTTTTTCCCCTTTACTATTCTCAAAGATGGCCAGACTTTGGTTACGATTATGTAACAGTTGGTATAGAGTGGGGCAATGAACCTCTTCTTCAAGTTAAGAGTTACTTAAGACAATCATTTACATTTCATTTCCTTAAGAAAATAGATCACTATACAACAGTAATTAAAACCCACAGCCGTGGTATCCAAAAATAGTAAACCTAATCATTCAGTACTAGCAGCATTTTGGTTCAGATAGACTGCTGAGAACTTGATACAGGACTGAATGGACAGAAGCACTTTGTGGGCTGAGGAGGGTAACTCTTCTCCCCACTTTTTGATTTGGGATGCATAGGGTACAAAAACACAGGCACAATGACCAATCTCAATCCCAACTCCTTTCCTCTTCCCATCTGACTACGTTCCCAACACCTCCACACTCTACTTGAGACAGGGTATCTATCAGTTACATGTGCTCTGGGTGGTTCTGAAGACAGGTAACAAACTCTTTTACAGGGTGTTTCTCAAAGCAGATCTGATAGACAGCATTGAAGAGTGGGAACCTGATGGAGGAAATAAGTGCATTACTAGTTATCAATGACAAATGGCATCACTGTCAAGCAGATTATATCACAGTCCTAAAAAGTCTACAAACAATTAAACATACTATTTTAAATGACATATAAACATCTTGAACTCCATGAATATAGCTATATCAACATGGATATATCCATATATTCATATTCACCAACTGCATAAGTAATTGTGTGTTTTGTCTTGTTTGGGTTGCTTCACCACAGGGAGATATGTCCACCATCTTTTTGACTTTAAACTTACTTGTCGACTAGCTTTTTGCCTTTGAGGATGCGGTGGACCTCTGCAGCAGTAGCTGGACCTTGCAGTTTCTGACCATTCAGCATCTCTTTCTCCAGCTCCTCAATGGTCTAGGGAGAGAGACAGGGCCACAGCTAACATTAGGCCACAGACTGAAGATGGTTCGTAGCATAGCTCTTCAGGTCACCAACATTGTCTTGACCCACCTTCCCTGTTTTGGCAAAAGCTTCACCAATCTTGCGGTTGCGGCCACCGTAGCATGTGGTGATGAGATCGGCCACACCACAGCTCTCCAGGAAAGTGGTGGGGGAGACAGGCCCTGCTGTGCAGAAAAACCGGGCGAAGGCAATCATCTCCATCAGGCCTAGACGGATCACCGCAGCTTTGGTATTGTCACCACAGCCCAGCCCATCACAGAAGCCAGCTCCCACAGCAACAATGTTCTAGAAGGCAAAGTTCTAAAATGTGAGACAACTTCAAAGTGCTAAATACAAATCAGAGAAGTGATATGTTCATTATGTTCATGTTTAACAACATTCAAAAACACAGCGGAAAATACATTTATTTCAAGTATTTCATCTTTGATCAATATTGGGAGTAATAATTAGTAATGCTTACCTTAAGAGCTCCACAAATCTCTACAACATCAGCCTCTTCCACCACAGTTACCCTGAAGTTTGTTGTCTGCATCATTTCTTTCAGAATGGGTCCAATCGTTTTGCATTTACAACCTTTATTACAAATATTTTTGAAAAAAACATTTCAAAATTGAGACTGCTCTGATGCAATAACATTTCAGTGATATTGATTTGCTACATTCTATTTTGAGAAGTGACGAAATGGTTGCTTTAATATCCAGGCACATCTTAATGACGTAATGGATAATAAGGTTTTAAGTTAACCAGTACTTTATAGCCCTGGATGTTTTCTCACCGATTGTTGTTTCACAGAACTTCTCGTCTGCAACCTCATTGGCCAGATTGGCCCCCATTAGAACTGTCATGGTGATGCCCAGATTCTCTCGAATCACTTCAGAGATCAGCTTCAGGCCATCTGGGCCCTCATCGACACCCTATACCACACACACACACACACACGCACACACAATAAAAACTTAAATATGCTCTGGAATACTTTTTGTTTATCTATCTAATAAAGGGTTAAAATCTAAAAAACAGAAAAAAAACTGAGTAATGGAGCTGATGAAGATACACACCTTGATGAGTGACATCCCCACTGCGTCTGATTTGATGTGGCCCTTGATGGTGTCACAAACCCTCTTGATGAACTGGTGCGGGATGACGAAGATGAGGATGTCGGCTCCTTTCACAGACTCCAGAAGGTCAGGAACAGCTACCTGAGGGAAGAGACAGTCCCTGTGATCAGGGCTTCTCAGTCTTGCTTTTAAGCACTCTCTCCTTACACTTCATCAGTTAGGTTTGACTTTGTGTGTGTGTGTGTGTGTGTGTGTGGTGTGTGTTTGTCCCTGTACGTCTGTTCTGTTTTAACCATGGGATCTTAATTAGCTAAGCAGACCTGAGTGTATTCACAATATTCTCGACATCATGTCCCCCAATGCCACACATAACAAGCTCTAGTTTACATGTAAGAAATCCTGTATCTGGAGGTGGAAAGTTGATTCTCATTACCACAACTCTTCAGCCAGTTAGATCAGGTACAGGTAGACCCAATACATGTAGGACTTTTACTTTCTGAGGCCAGGTGTTATCCACCTCTGGTTCCAGGTTTCTCCATGCCCCTTTACCGTGCCCCTACGTACCACATTGGGGGGCAGCTTGTGTCCAGGGAGGTACTTGACATTCTCGTGTTCCGTGTTGATGATCTCTGTGAGCTTGCGCCCGTTCACCATCTCCTCAAACACCCACATGTTCACGGTGGTGTCGAACGTGGAGTGCTTCTCTGCATTGGCACCTACGATCTTGGCAATGGCAGAGCCCCTATGGGGACAAAGACACATTAGTTTAGATAGCAAGACATCGGGTCGCTTTTGGTTTAAATTGAAATGGATTCTGAAGCAGCGCAGAGAAAACAGTTGAGAAATGTGCCAATAAGGCCACAGCTTTGTGTTTGAGCTCAGGTTGAGAAAGGGAGAGACAGCAACTCAGGAGCTCCTGCCCTTGACCCCAGGTGACAGGAATGGACCCAGCCATGACATGAACCGGACTTTTCCCCAACTCCATCGTGTGTCACTATTTTATTTAACCATATCTTTTATATCTCTATTTATTATTGACACTAGTATCATATGTAAACTGTTTCTAGTAAGCTGTGCCACATCACAATCTGCTTTAAATAACAAAGAATTTAAGTCTTGATCTTTACCTCACACCCCTCCGACAGTCCCATCACACCCATTAGACAAACGTAAGGTGATTAGTGACAAGAGCTGTAATAATGCCACAGCACTAATCCATATCATAGTAACAACAACAGTAATAACACATCATCGTAAACCCCCCATCAGAAATGAAACTTTAAATCACAGCGATAAGACGAAGGAGATGTCTTAACATTGGGTGTAGAGACCATATCACACACTCACACCTGTAGAGTAGAGACCATATCACACACTCACACCTGTAGAGTAGAGACCATATCACACACTCACACCTGTAGAGTAATCAGGGGACTGGAGAGAGGATCGTCTGTCAATCAAAGTGGACAGCATACTCAATCACAACAAATAAACTGTGGAGTTTCTACACGTTCACAACACAGATCTCTCTTTGTTGGGTGATTTATCTGATCCATACATTTCCTAGCAAAGGCACAGCAAATGCTACAAAACATACAACACATTTTCAAACTACATTTCAAATATAGTTATAAATAAAATAGGCTAAATAAATAATGTGAGTGAACTAGTTACCACAGCAACAATAAAAAAAAGAAGAACTAGTCAAGCCAACTCTTTCTAGGGTCAAACTAAAAATAGTTTAAATGCAGGAGAACCCTGGCACCACCTGATGATGTCATGAAGCAGGCTCCAGATACCTAACAACTGATCTCATATAGATTGATTCCATGACCACAACCAAGGAATTGTATTAAGTAGGCTACAGTAGCCTACCCTACAGGTAGCTCTCCGTTCCTGTGGTAGTTTTGGGTCGTTTAAGAGGGGTCTAAAGACATTCCTATTCAACATGTACTTAGTTGTTTAAGCGCTTATGTGTTATGGTTTGTATAATATTGTTTTATTTTCATTAGGCTGTTAATTAATTTGACATTATTGTTTATTATTGATATTCTCCTTAATGTAGTCTTACCATGTCATTGTTTTTATATTATTGATTGAATGGACATTATTATATAATAATACGTTTATTTTATATAGCGCCTTTCTCAAACCCAAGGTCGCTTTAGATAGTAGGAAGGCAGGGAAACACAATAACAAACAAACAAAACAATACAACAGAGACAAAGGCAGGGAAACACAATAACAAACAAACAAAACAATACAACAAAGACAAGTTATCTGTATGGAACTATGTGTTGGGTGTGGAGGAGAAGTAATCATTAAACAGAAAGGTCTTGAGATGTGCTTTGAAGAAAGGAAGAGAAGGACAGGCACGAAGAGATTGGGGGAGGGAGTTCCAGAGTTTGGGGGCCAAGACACTGAAGGACCTGCCACCCAGGGTGGAGAGTCTGGAGCGGGGGATAGCCAAGAGGTTTTGGTCAGAGGATCTGAGTGAGCGGGAAGGAGTGTAAGGGGTCAGGAGGTCGCAGATGTAGGGGGGAGCAAGGTTGTGGAGGGCTTTGAAGGTGAATAGTAGTACTTTGTATTTGATCCGGGACGGAATTGGTAGCCAATGGAGTTAATGGAGAATGTGGGTGATGTGTGCTGATCGTCTGGTATGGGTGAGGAGCCTGGCAGCAGAGTTTTGAATATATTGTCTTTGAAGGGTTTTAGTGGGGAGACCAAGAAAAAGTGAGTTGCAGTAATCTAAACTGGAAATAATGAAAGAGTGAAACAAAGTCTGTGCATCACTAGGAGAGAGGAAGGGTCGGAGGCGGGCAATGTTACGGAGGTGAAAAAAAGCAATCTTAGTGAGTGATTTGATATGAGGTTCAAAGCTAAGGGTGGAGTCAAGCTGAATGCCAAGGTTTTTAACAACAGGGGTGGATTTGGTGAGGATGCTTTTAGGGCCAATCAGCAGAATTTCGGTTTTGTCTGTGTTGAGCTTGAGAAAATTGTTTTGCATCCATAATTAAGTCAGAGAGGCAGTCAGTGAGGGAGCGTGGTGGGGGTCAGAGGGAGAGGGAGTGGTAAGATAGAGTTGGATGTCATCTGCAGTGGAAGTTGAGACCGTGGTTGCGAATAATCAGGCCAAGAGGGAGGATGTATATGAGAAAGAGGATTATTGTTTTATTATTGCCTTTCCCCTCATTTTCATTTCTTATTTTTATTAGGCTATTGATTGAATTGATATTGTTTATTATTACTATTCTCCTTATTATATTTGAACAACATTCTAATCTGTTTCCTGTTCAATTTTAAATATTATGTTGTTTTGTATTTATGTGTCGCTTTGGACAAAGGCGTCTGCCAAATCCATAACCATACAGGACCAGTAATTGTCAAGCCTTGAAATGGGCTGAAATAGGTAGGCCTAGGCCAAATTCACAAGATTGTAAAAGTGCACGTTGGATCAATCATATTTTACTGCTATTGATACTACACTATATTTGCTATGCACGCAGCTATTTCAACGATTATATGACATCACGTTTCAGGCAAACCACCTACAGTGTTCTCTCCTGCTATAGCCCAAAGGTATGATAATGCGGCAAGAAGTCTGACTTCACTCCACGCAGTCCCTCTGCTGGTAGCCATAGAAACAAAATCAACTACACATTAGTCTACATAGTAGACTAACTAAGCTATATTAAACCTGTGGAAAGTCTACTTGTTTTCCTTATTTGTAGTATATTTCAAAGTGTCATCATAGGCCTGTAAATGTAGAAGCAAATTAATACAAAACAGTTTAGCGTAGCCTATTTACTGTGGATTATTATAGCCTACATGCATGCTACATAAAAGTGGCAGCCTATCTTTGCATCCCCCCCCCCAGGGGTGGATCTTCAAAATAATAGCATTATAGATTATTTTGCGACTTTGGTGCTAGAATTCAGATCGACTGGATAAAAATGCACAGTCATGAGATCACGTCGTCAACTCAGTAGACTCAGCATATTTCCCTATCGCCAGAGGCGCACAAAACGCCCGCGTACAAATCACGGCATAGAACCGGTGACCGAACAGCAAAACTCACTTCGCAGTTTATAGTAGTCCTGAGCATCAAGGCGACAGCGCCCCCCCCCCCCCTTTAAAAAAAAAAAAAAAAAAAAAGAGTAGCCTAATCTCCCCAGGATATTTACACTTTCCACAATCACACGACCAGGGCCAGAGCACATCTTAATCATCAACGTCCTCCAGCCTTACACAGCAAGCAACACACTCCAAGTTGGTTGGAAAACGCCACTGCGTGAAATATTACTTACCAGTTACCAGAACCAATAATGCAGATTTTTTTGGCTGCCATTGTCCAGAACCTCCAAGGCTGAGCTAAAGGAACCTGCGTCTGTTGGAGCGCTTGCACGGACCAGCTGCAGCTGAGTCAGTGTACCTTTATAACCGGGAGTAGTGCGATACCCCAGGACTTGAGCACGCCTCCTCAACTCTATTGGCTCTTGCTGCCGGAAACCTAATATGCTGTACATTAGTACACCCATAACACAACAAATGCCTGTCAAGTAAGGCTTAATTCAATTCATTAGTGATTATGCCTCGACCTCAGAGTTTTATCCTGCTGTCCCAAGTACAGAAACGGGACTAACCCCACCACCTCAAATCACTGGCATCAACAAGAGAGTTTGGCATCAATACAAGTTTATCTTTATTTAGACAAAGGGATACAGAAATAATGACAAGTTTGGTCCATGAAAGAAAAAGGTTAACAGAGATCTCAAACCTGGATATACAGGCCATGCAATCTCCTAAGCCAAAAGGGGCGAAACAAAGTGTCAAAACAATGTAATGTCAAAGTAATGTAAATACAACAAATAATCATTACAAATAATTAAATGTGTATATATTTAACAACAAAAACAAATCGAAAATATAAAATGAAATCGCCACTTCTATACATATTTTTAAGTAATGTAGAGGCTATGGTTCTACATCACTAGAGCAATGCATGATCCTCTCAGTAGCAACCAAACCGGCAAACCCGTTTTATCCTTCACACTAGCTGCCAGCCACTGTGGAGCCTCTGCGGTATAGCAGGAGTCAGAGGGCTCAAGCTGAATATACTACAGAAACTAGGCTACAGGCAGCGGAGTCTAGTGTGGACCTGGCCTCAGATCAGTGCCAGATAAGAAACACATCTGGCCCAAAGTCAACTTTATGGGTAAGAATACTACAGCAGCTGAAGTATGTATCTGGGAGCATACTACATCAGGAAGAGAGGTTGAAGTATGCATCTGAGCATCCAACAATAGGTACAGAGGCCGACTTGAAAGTATACTACAGGTGCAGAGGCTGAAGTATGCATCTGGTGATGGTTTACTACAGCAAGTACACTAACTGGAGTATGCACCAGAGACCATGACTGCTAAACTGTTTGAGGAATATATTCTAATAGGGGAAAAAGAAGATAGGCTGCTGCAGTAGACTACCTGTGGTGTGGACCGATGATCTAGCTGAGCCACTGGCTGCTGTGTTGTTGACTAATACACTTTCCTCATGTTGCTAGCCCCTCCAATCATCTGCTTCTATTCGTACTTACAACCATAGCTACTTCCTCTAGAATCTTCTATGCCTAATGTACAAGACTACTGTACTTATATATAGTTCATTAAATGAGAACACAAGTCCTACATGAAAAGCTAATCATAAAAAGGCCCATTTACACTCAATCTAACAATCTGGCTTTAAGGAAGGGGGGGGGGAATATTTTTTTTTTTTAGATTTGGTTAGCACACAGCTGGGGTAAGGCCAACACCTTTAAGAATACAATTCATAGTGTTTAGATAGGAGTTAACTCACATGTCAACGAGATTAAATGGAAATGTTATTTTTTTTTCATAGTAATGTGGAATTAGTGTGCAACTGAGGTCCCCACTTTTTTTCCCCACTATGAAATGTTAAGAATGTCCATCTCATGTGCCTCTTCAGCGCTAACACCCGAACACACTCACACACTTACGTTATTTAAAACAACCTGCAACACACACTCGCATACACCGTTGTGGTTAAAATAGAAGGACATCATAACCCTCTTGCTAAAGTCTGAGAAGCCTCAGCATGGGTAGCAAAAGTCTTTACAGCACTGAACACACACACACACACACACACACACACACCAAGGTGAAAATGATGAAATGTCTGAAGAGCCGTGGTATCCGCCTCAGACACTTCAGAGCAGGCCAGGGTGAATTATGGGCTGTTGCGCTGCCGGGGTCGGCGTTAAACATGGCGGCCAGCGTTGCGGGCGGGATGGGTGCGGGAGCTTTTATGTGTTCCTGATGCCCAGAGCCTGCTCCAGCTCCTGCCTCCTCTGCTGGACCTGCGGTGGGGAGACCAACAGATGGACATGTGAGAAGAACCTGTCATATCGTGATTTTAACGACACGTTTGCACATGAGCTGCAAGGTGGGCAGCTCACAAATGGAGTAAAAACGCCCAAGCAGAAGGCGGAGTTCAAATTGAGTAGTTCATTGCTGCTGATGAACACTTTTTCAAAGTTTCACTTTTTTTGTGTTTGCACTGTTCTCAAGACCATACGCGGACATGACTTGTGGCTCAGAAAACAGTAGCTAATTGTACTGTTATTACTATTATCACCAAAAATATGAAGAAATACCATGATACAGTTGGTCATGCAGGACTTGACCAGTGTTTCGTGCTGTTCATTTTAGTCTTGGTGGCTGGTTAGTCAACTCACGCCTCCTGCCTTAAGAGGCAGACGGCCAAATTCACACCCCGTCTTCTCTGTTGAACTGCTCGCAGAGTACTCGTCATACAGACATCACACGCACATCACGCGAAAGAGTGGAACCTAAGCTTTCTAATGATATTATCGGTTTAGCAGTGTGATAAGCGGTTCGCGAGACATGAAATTTAATCTTATTTACATTCTACACATGGCTCTGCACACCCATTACTCTGCGTGGAATATCTCAGAAACTCTTTACTCAACACATGGCAAACCATACATCACAATAAACAGCAGGCCTTACCGAATACGAGGACATAATGCATGTCTCTGTACAATAAGCCATTCTTGATTAATAATCACTAATGAATTTCTCTTTAATCAGCAAACCAGACACTTTTAGCAAAGTTGCATTGAAATCATTCAACAAGTGTATTTCGTCAGGTAATTATGACATTTAACAAATATTTGAAATGAGACTGAGTCGACTAAAACTAAGGACATTTGAGACTAAGACATGAGACATGAAGACTAAGACAAAAAAAATAGGTGACAAAATTAACGCTAGTGTGTGTGTTTCCATACCTTAGAGTAGAAGTAGCGGCACACAGCCTCTTGAGCCCAGGGCTGGAAGTAGAACTCGGCACGACGCTCCTCTTCTGGGTTCCCAACCACGTCAGTCATTGTCTATCACACACACATACACACAGAGCAGGTTAGGACAGATCGAGCAGGTAGGCGCATCACAACTGGGGCCTTCAGCACAAAATTTTACATGGTTCAACAGTCTGCTCAAGGCAACAACATCTTGTGTGTCTGCCATTTAATCAAGAGTCTTGGTTTATGTCAGTGCTGATGTTAGCCTGATACAAAACAACTAGTTCAGGGAACTCAGAGAGACACACTCTCACCAGCTCATACTGTTCTTTCAACCTAAAACCATGGCCCTACAGGCAGCTGATGGGCTTTAAAAACACCTGTTCTGTGAAATAGGGAAAAAGTTCAGCCTTTCTCATTAGAAGTCCAGTCAGAGTAAGAGTAAGTCCCTGCCAACAGGCAGCCACATAAACCGCTCACTTACAGAGAAATGCTGCGAGAGCAATAACATAAACAAACACTTACAGAGTTATAATGATAATACATCTAGTCTTCCAAGTTAGAAAACACTTTAAAGACAATATGAATCTTTAGTATTCATATATGCATGTCTGTGTACGTGAGACAAGCATGCGCCTGAATATATGTGTGTGTGCGCACCTTGAGGTCTCTGCACTGAGACTGTAGCCAGTCGTTGATGAAGCCCTGTGGGTCTCTGGCGAAGCTCAGCATGAACTCTCTCTGGGTCTTCAGCTGATTGATGGTCTCAATGGTCTCATGGATCTACAAGAGAAGACATCTTAAACAGTCAGAACACGGCCACACACACACACTGGAAAGGCGTTTTAAACAAGCCCTCGCATACACACTTTACTTTAAACACTGCTCAACAAAAGCCCTCTCTTCTTGGTATAGCTGTTGTTATGGTTACTGCACCACCAACTCTTTAGTGGTGCTGCTGCAGCTGTAGTCACAGAGAGGGAGAGGGAGAGGGAGAGGAAGAGAGGGAGAGGGAGAGGGAGAGAGAGAGAGAGGGTATAAGAGAGAGATAAGAGGGCAGCTGAAGAAAAACAGGTTGCTTTCTCCATGGCCACTGTGCATTCAGGGACAGTGGAGGGAAAACAGCCCAGCCCAGCCCAGGCGAGGTGAGGCAGAGAGAGGATGCAGCCAGGCTTGCAACAACACAGCTACATAAACAGGAACACAGGAACAGGGTGTCCCACCAAACATCTAAAGGCCAGAGGACTACAAACCACCAGAACACACAAAGACACAAGGCTCCTGCACAATACTGGTGTGGGCGGTGAAAAATCAAGTGCACGCGCACACACACACACACACACAGACACACACACAGTGTGGATGAGAGAACACGAGTGAAGGTGTATGTGTGCAAGAGATCCATCGTCTGCGTGTGTGTGTGCGTGTGCGCAAGAGAGAGACTAAGTGTTCATCTGTGTGCGTGCGTGCGTGTGAGTGTGTGCGCAAGAGACCAAGTGTTCATCTGTGTGCGTGCATGTGTGCGCAGGAGACCAACTGTTCATCTGTGTGCGTGACAGAAGCATGTGTTGACCCAGCCTGAGAGGACTCTCAGACCCTGGGGCAGTGAGTGAGTTTCAGTCAGAATAGGAGACTAGACATCAGCACTGGAGTGTACACACACACACACACACACACACACACAGACTCTGGGGCAGTGAGTGAGTTTCAGTCAGAATAGGAGACTAGACATCAGCACTGGAGTGTACACACACACACACACACACACCATGCCCACTGACATACACCAAGATAGGACATTCTTGAAATGACAAGCCCACTTGATTTCCTTATCCAAGCTGGTTTCCAATCTTCCTTTTAGCTGCAGTTCAGGTTCGACTGTATAGTATGGGAATGTTTCGCATTTACTTCAGTAGTAAAGCTGTGTGGTATTGGAGAAAATGCCGAGTCATCCTCAAGTGGTCACTCACTCTCCCCTTCCACAGCACAGACACACATGCGGGAGCCCGACCCCCAAGACCTCATACACATGCGGGAGGCGCCTTCACACGCTCTGCTCACATGCACACAGAACCTACTTAAGCTTAGGTTGCAAGGTGGGTTCATCTACAGCTAATGATTACACAGAAGTGCACACACACACACACACACACACACACACACACAGTCTCTGCTCTCACTGATATCAGAGATGATAATACCGAACCATGACTTGAGTGGTTCTTCAGACTGACAATATCAATTTCTCTCACAAGTCCATAAAGACTTAAAGCACTACATATCTCAGCCCTTACACAAATCTACATTCCAGTAGCCATATATGTAATGAGCATTTCCTAGCCATGAAAGAAAAGCTAAATGTGCATCCCTTCCCTCCTCCTCCTTGTCTGGCTGGAAATACAGCTCTGGAGAAAATTAAGAGACCACTACACACTTTTCTGAGATCATCCTACGGTCGTATGGATGGAGTGGCATTCAAAGGAGTCGAGTCATATTCAAAATTGAGAGACCACTGCAAATTTGAATATGACCCGTCAACTCATTCGAATGTCGCTCAGCAACCGTAGGATGACATCAGAAAAATGTGCAGTGGTCTGTTAATTTTTTCCAGAGCTGTATTTCTATCTTGATCTGAGCCACCTTATTTCCCTTTTACAGAGCAAAGACGTGTATGAACACTGGAACAGAATGGACCATTAGCGGACCACGAGGGAGCAGTTTGCTGATCTAACTAAAACAAGTGTATATTTAAGTATAAGTATATATACTCTTTTGATCCCGTGAGGGAAATTTGGTCTCTGCATTTATCCCAATCCGTGAATTAGTGAAACACACTCAGCACACAGTGAACACACAGTGAGATGAAGCACACACCAATCCAGGCGCAGTGGCTTGCTCTTCAGCCGTGCCTACTGGTCGGGGTTCGAACCGGCAACCCTCCAGTTACAAGTCCGAAGTGCTAACTAGTAGGCCACAGCTGCCCACATTTAACAGGACATTCCCCCAACACCGAAGCCTACGAGAAGAATGCTCACACATCTTCATGTAACAGTGCTCAAACAACACCTCCTACATATACCGACTTCATCTCCTAAACAACTGTTAACACCACTCCTTCAATGAAAACCACAGAGCATCAAAAGTAACACCATTCATTCACTAATCCCTTGGGTCGTTTATTATCATATTACCTATCAGGTGTGGCCTACGGGTGAGATAACCTTGTAAAGAGGAGCAGCCAGGTAATCCTGATTGAGTGATAGGCCTAATCATTGATCAGCTGCCAGTTTTATCAGTTCCCTCACACCTGATAATCAGCCAGCTCGAGCAGGCTGCCGCATCGACAGAGGAAGGGGAGCGTGTTTGGAGGTGTCTGGAGAAGATATGCTATCACTACAGCACACACTGATGGAGCCTTTATCTGGGGGGATTCAGGCCAACTGGACCCTAGATCAGATAACTGGACCCACATTTCAGTATTTACATCCATTCAATTGGATCATAAGCAACAATCGAGGTGTGATTTTAAAACAAACTATTGTTGGTGAGGTCGAGATGATCTGATTGGATAACTTGACTGAGTTGACTTAGCGTTGTTAGTAAGGTCTACATGAAAATAAAATGGTTGTCCAAAACATCAATCTTCACATAACCTCAATTATGAGTAAAAGCTGTAAACAGTGTGACTTTTCGGACATCAAAGGAAAATAATTTGACTAACAGTTAAATGCTAAAATTACATTGTAACAGATTTCAAAACATTGCCATAACACTAGTTTTCTTTGAACTAAGTGTAAATACAGTACCATTCATACACAGTACTGTGATGAAGTCTCAAATTTGTACAACTACTGTTTCCACTGTGTAAGTAGATCTTTACAGACTAGTGTAAACCTGCTGTGTCCACACAGCCTCATCTGTCTCTAATGGTCATGACACACAGTCTGAAGGTTGGTGATTTTGTGGGAGAAGTGCACTCTGAACAGTACGTAGGTAACTTTTAACAAGTGCAGTGTCTCAACACATGAACAGGGCATGTGTGTCTACTGGGCAAATCCTCTTCCCTCACACACACCATCAGTGGCCCTGTTCATAAACACCAACACAACCACAACACTACCATGTGCAAAATGTCTGGTGTTGTCATCAAAATTGGATCATCTAGACTTCCATTGCCTAACTGACTTAGTTCTTCATTTTTGGATTATTTGACACAGAACAAGGAACTTTCCTCTCTGGTCCTCACCTTGTTGTCCAGGCCAGCGATTTCCTGCTGGCTTGCAGTGGACAGCAGAAAAGAGTTCATCTGAGTCTTCAGGGTGTCGTCCACCTCAACGTCGATGTCATAGCAGGCGGTCTTCTTCTGGTCATTAGGGTCCACGCTACACACACACACACACACACACACACACACAAAACATTATGATTGGCACCGCCTGAAGCACTGGTGCTTGGCAAACGCGAGAACAGGTGCAGTGGCAGAGTGGCTGTTGCCCATGGTTACCTTATGACATGGTTGATGATGATTGGCTCTGGGGGCATGAGCAGAGCGTGCAGACGCTGAGGAATCTCGGAGAACTTCATCCTCTGGGTCTCAAAGATCTGAGAACAGAGCAGACAGACACACAGCAATCATTCAGAATGTAGTAATGCATGCCTTGGCTGCTACACTCTGCTGTATAGATTTGCCACGTGTCTGTCTTCTTATCACATTCATTTATCAGAGCAGATGATCATTTATGAATATTCTAACTTTTGGCCTCTTAAGGCAGTTTTATCAGTGGGTGTAATGTGTGTGTGTGTGTGTGTGTGTGTGTACCTGCTGGAGGTATTTGTCACAATTGATGAACTCGCGCTCGTGCGGGTCCTGGAGCTTGTGGGTCTTGACGTACTGCCACAGGGCCTGGATGATGACCGGCCGGGTTTGGGTGTGGATGCCCAGCAGCCTGGCCAGACGCGGGTCCAGCTTAAACTGGGGGGGCTAAAGAGAAGGGGAGTCAATATAGCTCAAAAGTCAATATACCTCAAGTTTTTGAGTTCTATGTTATATATATATGTCAATATAGAACATAAAACTCAAAAACTTGAGGTAAATGTGAGGTAGGGTACACAATCCACAAATCAAATTAAAAATAATTTAAAGAAAACAAGCTTATGTATGGAGAGCATTGCTCACAATTGTGAGGCACCAGAAAAGCCTCCTTTGAGTAATATAACTCTACAATGACACCTAGTGGTGGAAACCTAATCTGCCACCTCTTCACCTACAGCTATGTAGCAAACACACAATAGCTGCATTCAGACCTACATCTAAGACCGGAGGTTCTGCAGATGTTAAATGGTTGGGCCGTATATCTGAACATCATGAACAGTCATTTGGAAGTCCGAACTTAGTCGGCTGTTCTACTGCTCCCCTCCTAGTATTTCAGATGTTTATGTAAATGAGCTTGTGTCTGAACGAAGCGAAGAACATGCAGAGATTTTGTTCATGTGTGTGTTCAACCACGCGGACATTCTGTTAATGTGCGTCGGTGTCGTTCACACAGATGACCGTGTAATGTCAGCATGTTAGCATCACATCTAAATCACCCGAAGGGTCGGACGTCCGTTTGACAAAGCTCCGCATATACTCTTGAGGTGATATCTGAAAGCAGCTAATGATGCCAGAGCAGGTTTTGCTCACCTGGTAGTCAAGCATGAGCAGGACTGTGCAGCGCACTCCAACATCTCCCGGCCTCTTCACCTGGAAACCATCCGTCTCCTGGGTGGTAGGGGTCCTGTGCCACTGAGGGGACACACATACACGAGAATGAGCTCACTCACTGTGTGTGTGTGTGGTGCGTATATATGGCAAGACAACCAAGTCGTGCATTTTAGCATCTAAGGTTAATTTACTGTGATCATGCAATTTTCCATTGTAACCACACATCCTTCCTCCACCAAGACAAGGCCCTTTTAAAAAGTGACCTTGGTGATAATTAAGGGCCCCACCTAATGCCGTCAAGAAGGCTGCGGAGTTAAATTAAGCCAAACCCAACAAGCAAAGCATAAAACAGTGTTTAGTCCTGCACCTCGACCAAATGATTATCCGGCCCATAGAGGTCCTTATCCAACTCGATGACCAGGGATTTGAAGAAGGAGGAGAACTTCCTCTTCTGCTTGGTGGCCTCATACTTGGACACGGCCTGCTGTGGGACAGAGAGGGAGAGGGGTTCACCTCAGGACTCCGACAGGGGCAGAACACCACACGCTAAAGCAGCAATCCAACTCTATTCTAGTCAGGCGACAATTATTAACAGACAGTCAAACGTTTCAGTCTAACAATTATTAACGACAGTCAAAAGTTAACCAAATTTACACAGTAAAACAGCTACTGCAAGTAATTATTAAAATGAAACTTGAAATGTGACAACATGTCCATCTATCTTTGCACACACAGGGCAGGATCTCCACTTACATCCTCTAGCAAGCGACCCTCGACACGGAGTTCCCATGATGCAACAGTGCCCTCCCCATCCTCTGCATCAGGTTTGGCGGGGTTGAAGGTGTTCGAGATAAAGATGCGCAGCTTTCTCTTTTGCTGTTGAACCATTGCAATTACATATGCAATCAGTTAATCAGGAATCACCATGTTGGAACAAAAGTCAGATACCTAAACAAGTCGCAACATACTGTAAGACAATAGAGAGCTCTTTAAAAGTAGCCCTATTCTATGCAAAAAAAACAACAACTTCATGAAGGTAATCTTTTTTAACTGGTAGGGCTTGGCGATCTAACCTGAACTCAAAAACAGATTTACCCAAGCAATGATTAATTCACAAATTCCTCTGGTTTTTGTCATTTGGTCAGTAAGAGATCTGTAAGTGTTTGACTGACTGCCCAGTCCATTGACTGTTCTAATAGGCTGGTCAATATGATCAGTCCCTGAGCTTTGACCTTGACCCCTACCTTGATAGGTCGTTTGAGAGCCTCCTGGATGTCCAGTCTCTTGCGCATGATGGTCTGATCGAGTTTCCTCTCAAAGGCCAGCAGGTCCATGTAGGCCTGAGACTCGGGCACTAGTTCTCTAATCTGGGGAGGGAGGACACTAGTCAGGCAATGAGCAAGTTGCTCTTTGAGGATCAACACATCACAATGTAAACATGGGCCAAAACACATTGTTCCTCCTAAAACCATCAAGGAAACATGACTTGAAAGTAATCAGGTTGAGAGAACATGTTTTGTTCTGGTAACCGTTGTGGGTGTGTGGGGGAAGTAAATCATGTCACTGGATCTTCCTCTAACAGTTACTTACCCTCTGAGGTAGAATCTTGTCAGCCATTTTCTTCTTCTTTGCACTGTAGACACACAAAAAAAATAAAATAAATAAAGACCAAAGATAGTTATGGCAGTTAGTTATGGTGAACTACAAAGCTTTGCCAGATATACAAGCGAGCAGTCAACATTAGGAGCAATCATCTCACTACAGTGGAGGTCAATGTACAAACAACTGTATCATATTTTCTTTTTTTTCCCCCAGCCTCAGCCCCAAGGCTACATCTTAAATGACTGTGCAGGTTAACCCCATGTAGGCTAACAGAGGGCCCATGTGCAGGAGCGTGGCTTACTGCTGGTTGCGGTTCTGCTGCTGGACCTGTTGAATCTGCTGTGGAGCGGGCCTCTTGCGGGATGGATCCATAACGGGCATGCCGGGGCGGGACACTGGGCTGCCACCATACCCGGGAGGGCCCATGGAGGGGGGCCCCTGAGGAGTCATGCGACTGGTAGGGGGCATCCCAGGCCTCTGTGGGGTAAAAGAACAGGGGAGTCAGAAAAATCTAATTTTTCAGTATTATAATATCATGTTTTGTTATGCTGTATTGATCCTCAATTTATATTGATGAACACTGCTTCAATAACAGTATAAAACACTCTATGGATGGTCACAAGGGTTTGTGGTTTCAGGTTGAAACTCCAAGGTTAAAATGTATCCTTAATAACTAAGTTGTTAAATAATATGACATGCATTTCCATCAATCTACTGCCCCATCAAATCAACGAATGTCCACATTAATTTGTCTACAGCTTTAGAAATTTGAAAGTAAACTTTCCTGAGCAACATGTATACAAAAAGTTCAGTGAACTCATTCTGAGGTTGACATTTCACCAGCACCAAATAAAGGGGAGAGATGCCCTTGGGTACCATGTGACCTTTCCAAAGACTACAACACTGGTAGCCTATCAAAGGCGTCAAGCCACAAAATCATGAAATGGTACAGTACACCATTTCCCAGTAATAGTCCTACATTCTTGTTTGTTACTTTGAGGGGCAACCAAATAAGCTCTGCTCGACATTTTTCAACAAATTTGGCCTCTTTGGCCAGGTACACAATTAAAGTATAAGGACAGATAGAATGTGTAGTTAGTTACACTAGTGCCATTGGAACTGCAGCTCTAAGGTAGGTATGGTAGTCCAAAAACAGTACTGGTATTCATTAACTTCCACATATTTCCACATTTTCACCTTGCAGTAGACCAAACAGGACTAAACGCTGGGTAGTTTCTAGGTGCTGAATTCCTCGCCTTCACATGTAAGTGTAAGAACTATATTTTCTCGAATATGAGGGCCACGTTAACCCTGCTATTTCCTGTGCAAGAGCAAATGCATCCTACTCCACCAAAGTTGAACTTTGAAAATATGCAATTCCCCATATCAAAGTAAATGACTGCTGACTGTCAAGGTAGTGAGTAGCTTAAGTGCAGTGTACGGAGGTCAAGGGACAGTGGTTCAAAAATGTGTATTCTATATGGGTAATCAAGAGCAAAACACAACAAGTTAGTTAAGCTATACTATCACTTTAAGGCATTTACATATCAAACATTAACGTTAGTGAAAGATTACAGACTGTACCACTAACGTTACGGACTGTCACTGAGATATGACTAGCATAGTAAACTGGACAGCTGGCATACGGTGATAGACCTTTGGGTAACGTTAGATAGATTTTGGCTGTAGAGTCAACTATTTGTGAACAATACAAGTTATCAAGATATCTCAATAAGTGGGGCCTCGGGATCTTACGTTGCACACCGTCTTGCAACGTCCACCGGTAACGTTAGCGACTAGCTAATAACGCTAGTTACATGCAACATTATGTAGCCAGGCAGCTAAACTCCCTTAAAATCGAGCGATAACATTAGAATAATTAACCAATGTAAAATGTTTTATCAGTTGCTATTTAACCATATTATGAAAGCTAGCTTGGTAATGTTAGCCCGGATTGCAGGGCCTCAACGCTCATGTCAAACTTTGCATTATACTTGCAACCTAAGCCATTAATGGCCAAAGATGATCCAATGTCTTGGAAAATATGCTTGCTAAGTAACGTTAGCTGACCAACGTTTAGTTAACCAGCTTATCCATGAGCGCCTCCCTTTCAATCTTCTTTGTTCTCAGCTAACGTTCGGTAGCTAACTAGCAAGCTAGCATAACTGTATCTTACCGGGTATCCAGGTCCAGGCATCGGGGAGCGATAAAGATGATTTTGAGCACCTGGTGACGGTCCCATCCTACCCGAGGGTGTTCCTGGACCCATACCTGGACCTCCACCACCTACAGGAGGACCAGGCCCCATTCCGCCGCTTCCACCTCCAGCTGTGGATGTCTGAAAACCACCACGGTTCGCCATCTTCTCCACTACAAGCAAATCACCACCGGTTAAGGGAAAATGCGCAACTCTCGCGAGAATTCAAGTGCAGAAAGCAGGTGACATCACACGCTCACAATAAACTATCTGCTGCCCCCTAGGTGCATCTCTAACGTAGCACTACATATGGTCTTTTGTGCTATTTTACAAATAATATACTGTAGGCCTACATTTATAAATCAGCAATAGTTAAACGGTTTTTATTGGCTGTGTATGTTTAAGATGTTGTATACACTGTTAATGCTGCTCTCCGATTAGACACTTTAATTATCACACAGTCAGCATCTCAAATAACAAGGTTGAGAATCTTGTAGCTATGCTGTTTCATTAAGTTTCTTTGACAAATCGACAAAAATCTGATGACGTTGAGTATCCACCAGATGTCGGTATATACCCCTCTTTTAGGCAGTTCTGAGATTAGTCCCACATGTTGATTGATCTAAGCACTCTTGCTGGGCCTGGCCTTTATTCACTGAGAGTATTTGACAGGAGATTGGGTGGTTGCTGTAATCAGGAAAGTGCCTGTTGGTCTGTCTAGGTGTGTGTGTGTGTGTGTGTGTGTGTGGCCTACATAATAATCTATAGCCTTGTTAAAACATTTTTATTACCCCAACACAAATGGTATGGTGATATGTAAAATGATTAATATTGGAGAGCACAATTGTTGCAAAAAATGCAAAATCCTGGAAAACGCTTTTTTTGTTGTAACTGCTCCTCTGCAAGCTATTACATGTTATGCATGTTATGCAATCCACTGTAAAAGGGCTCAATGTATTTAATCAAGACTGAGAACATTTTGAGAAACTCAGAATTTTGTTAGGCCTGTTATTTGCCTAGGTGTTTTTTTATTTAGTTAATCGATATGTGCAATGACTTGCAAATAATCTATTCCCCCAATATCATAAAACATGATAGAACGTTTTTGTCTAAACTCTATAGAGATATAGATCCATGTAGGCTATATATTGTTTCACACTTTCACTGAAACATTCATCAATAATAGCAGTGATCCATTCTCACAAAATGTATTAAGTCAGAGCAGACTGTATTTGTGTGTGTGTGTGTGTGTGTGTGTGTGGGGTGGGGGGGGCTGTTTGTTTCAGTCCTCTCTTACTCTCTCTCTGCTGCCATGATTGAATGATTCTGACCGGCTGTAATTAAAATCAGGACAAATATTGAAGGAGATGGCTTCGCCTGACGATGCAAAACGTTTACAACCTTCTACAGACTTCCCTCCCACTAAGACCCTGAAATCAATCAACCAACCAAACAATCAAAAACTTTTGCAATCTCATTTAGTGTCTATGATCAAAGTTTTTCCAAGCATGATTACCCAATTCCTCACTAAGAGTAATTAAAGTTCACAATTAAACTAGAGACCCTGAAATATTATGTTTTGGCTTACCAAACAATGCTTTACAATGTACCTGAAAATAATTGCTTCACACTCATTTTATCTTACAATAAGGGGAATAGAATCTAATAAAACTCATTGTCTTACAATAAGGGGAATACAATCTAATAAAACTCATTGTCTTACAATAAGGGGAATATAGTCTCTGGCATTGCTGATGCACATCTGGATTGCGATGACCTTTTTCAGGGTGCTCTCCTTACCACTGCCTCAGTATGTTGGAAATTGATGAAAAGGGGAATTCCTGCATTGTGTTACTTTGACTCTCAAACAACTTGCTGATGTCTGTTTTCTGTGTGTCATCTTGTCTTATAACATGTTTGAGCCTTATGATCAGTTTGCTTGTGTCACATGGGGTAAATGTACAGTGGGGCCAATTTTGCCTGTAATTTCCATCATGGTTTACCCCAACTATGAGAGACAAAATGAGAGAAAAAAATCCAGAAAATCACATTATCTGATTTCTAAAGAATTTATTGGAACATTATGGCAGAAAATAAGTATTTGGTCAATAACAAAAGTTCATCTCAATACTTTGTTATATATACCCTTTGTTGGCAATGACAGAGGTCAAACATTTTCTGTAAGTCTTCACAAGGTTTTCACACACTGTTGCAGGTATTTTGGCCCATTCCTCCATGCAGATCTCCTCTAGAGCAGTGATGTTTTGGGGCTGTCGCTGGGCAACACGGACTTTCAACTCCCTCCAAAGATTTTCTATGGGGTTGAGATCGGGAGACTGGCTAGGCCACTCCGGGACCTTGAAATGCTTCTTACGAAGCCACTCCTTCATTGCCCGGGCAGTGTGTTTGGGATCATTGTTATGCTGAAAGACCAAGCCACGTTTCATCTTCAATGCCCTTGCTGATGGAAGGGATTTTTCACTCAAAATCTCACAATACATGACCCCATTCATTCTTTCCTTTACACGAATCAGTCGCTTTTACACAAATCCTGGTCCCTTTGCAGAAAAACAGCCCCAAAGCATGATGTTTTCACCCCCATGCTTCACAGTAGGTATGGTCTTCTTTGGATGCAACTCAGCATTCTTTCTCCTCCAAACACAACAAGTTGAGTTTTTACCAAAAAGTTATATTTTGGTTTCATCTGACCATATGCCATTCTCCCAATCCTCTTCTGGATCATCCAAATGCTCTCTAGCAAACTTCAGACAGGGCTGTGTACTGGCTTGCAGGGGGACACGTCTGGCACTACAGGATTTGAGTCCCTGGCGCGGTGGTGTAGTGGGTTACTGATGGTAGCCTTTGTTACTTTGGTCCCAGCTCTCTGCAGGACATTCACTAGGTCCCCCCGTGTGGTTCTGGGATTTTTGCTCACCGTTCTTGTGATCATTTTGACCCCACGGAACCCCAGATCGAGGGAGATTATCAGTGGTCTTATGCCTTCCATTTTCTAATAATTGCTCCCAGTTGAGTTCTTCACACCAAGCTACTTACCTATTGCAGATTCAGGCTTCCCAGCCTGGTGCAGGTCTACAATTTTGTTTCTGGTGTTGGACAGCTCTTTGGTCTTGGCCATAGCGGCGTTTGAAGTGTGACTGAGGTTGTGGACAGGTGTCCTCTATACTGATAATGAGTTCAAACAGGTGCCCTTAATGCAGGTAACGAGTGGAGGGCAGAGGAGTCTCTTAAAGAAGAAGTTACAGGTCTGTGAGAGCCAGATATCTTGCTTGTTTGTAGGTGACCAAATACTTATTTTACAGAGGAATTGACCAATTAATACATTAAAAATCCTACAATGTGATTTCCTGGATTCCCCCCCCCATTCTAAGTGTACCTAGATGAAAATTACAGGCCTATCTCATCTTTTTAAGTGGAAGAACTTGCTTGTGTGTGCGTGTGTGTGTATGTGCTTCTGACTGTGTGTGTGTGTGTATGTGTGTGTGTGCTTCTGACTGTGTGAGTGTGTGTATGTGTGTGTGCATGTGTACCTGTGTGAGTGATTGTGAATGTGTCCTCATGCCTGTCCTCCCGGTGGTGGCAGCCCTCTGATTGCCCGCGCGTCTGATTAAGAGCGGCCAGAGCCACTTCCCGCCGCCAGAGCGGCAAAGCCAAGGCCCATAACTCAGGCCACCGCGATGGCAGCTCATTCATCAGGCCGTGGCGCTCGCCCCTCGCCTGCGTTCCTCACCGCCGCCATGATATCATTAAGCTCTTTACCCATTAGCTCGCTGGCAATTCAAAAATCAATTCGAGCAAGTCTCTCTTGTTCCGGTGAGAGAAAGCACCTGCTGGTAATAGCCATGTCTCGCCTGCAAGTGGGTTTATAGTGTGGTTGGCCTTGAGAAACGGGCAGGTTCTCAAATGGATTGTACTCTGAAGACTCCTCAGCCAGGTCCCGTTGGCTCGGTGTGGTTGCATTTGGAAAGATCTCCCTTATCACACTTATCTGTCTCCAGTTTCTCTTCCTAAAACTCTCTCCCACCCTTTGAAATCGACCTCTATCTCCTTCGCAGTGAGCTGTACTGTAGATGGACTCTATGTTTCTCTGTGGGTGTGCTGTGTGTAATGGCTCCCATCGGTGATAACAGCCCTGACCAGCCTCATTAATTCCCAAGCCATCCCATCATCATCGCTGCCATAACTTGTTTTTCTCAACACTGCAGACGTTTGCATGAGGCCTGTTTTTATGTTGGTAATGATTTTCATTACCGACGCAGTGCCTAAAAAAATGCTGACCATATATCTGACTCCACATATCAGTGCGATGAGGTTGACGGGTTCTGTGGCCATCAATATTGATGGAAGGTAATTGAACTGCTTTTGTCTGGACACAGATAAGGCACGAGACAAAGCCTTTTCAAACTCCCTGTTTATCAGAGTCAAAATAGCAGAAAATGTCATGGGTTTTTTTGTATTTGTGTAGGCCTAGTTAAAAGATCAGTGCTGATAACTTTACAAGTAAGCACCCCTTGCAGTGCCTACATAATGACCAGTAAAACATCTTAAATCTTACTTAAAAAACGTAAATCTTTAGACATAATGATCATGATTGGCCTGTATTCAGCATTAATGTAGACATAACAAGGAACACATTTATGTGGCCCCAATACAAAATATTAATCAATCTATACACTGTTTAATGCATTGACATTCATTATTTTCCTTCTGACTTGGGAGAAATGTCCTTAATTTGTCCTTGAAAAGCATGATGTTAATTCCTGACAATTGTACAATGGATGGATCCATAGACTTCTAGATGGCAGAGGCAGACCTATGTACAACACAGTAAAATACTTGGGTCTAACCACAAGATAACATTTAAGGCAAAGTCAAATACATTAAACTTGTCAGAATACTGAAGTAATAAAACTTTTCATAAGCCTTGGTAAAGAGAATATTCAGGGAGAACACTATAGACAGGCGAGAGCTGTGATAGTTTTACAGTGCCTCTGAGAAATCAGACTATAAATACCCTGGGTGTTAAAGTGCCCATGTGATGGATTCGAGTGTTCTGCTTCACCGTGTCCTCTCCATTACGACAGCTGGACAAGCAGGGACAGCCCTACAGCGGCCAGTCTCCCTGACACTGTCCGACCCTGGCTGCACGACTCTGAATAAACATTCAGCCTTCTAGACTCAAACACAAACGAATGGGCAACCGAGCAAAATGTGGCAAGAGTTCCAGGACAAGCCGAGAGACCTCTGTCCACAGCAGCCTGAAGGACAAAAGAGAGAGACGAGGCGAAGAGTGCGGTGGACAGTGATACTCCTTCAGGTGCTTCTCAGCCTCATTGGCTGCCTGATGGCCGAGGATCACCATGTCAATCTGTATGCAGGGCAGCTGCTCAGCAGTGGCATAAAATCATTATTGACGAGGCCTGTGCTCTGATGGTGTCCAGACTGAACCATACAGACAGCGTCATAAACAGATGCCGTCGCACATTCTTAAACCAATATAGTGAATCAAGGCTAAACGCCTATTAAGAGTATACGTTAAAAACACAGCAATACAGTGAATGTGTCTCTGAGTGCTCTCTCCCTCACACATTATGTTAGTAATGTCTCTTTTAATCTCTCCCTCACCCTCTCTCTCCCTGTCTTTGTGTGTGTATGCATGCATGCATGTGTGTGTGTGTGTGTGTGTGTGTGTGTGTCTCTCTCACTTTCTCTCTTCTCTGGCTGCCTCTGTCACTCACTGGGTGTAAGGCATGCACACATCTCCAGCATGCCTGTTGTTAATCAGCTTAGTGAGTGGGATGCTGCCTGTTGTGTGCTCTAAGCCGTGCCACTGCTGCGTTATCTGTGATGAACGCCTGCGACTGCTAATTACACAAAGAAGATGTCGCAGGATAATTTTCCCAAATCAGGCCAATAATGTATCTCTCAGGCAACCAATGGCTGGGCTCAGAATGGGCCAAAACATCTCACCATGTCTTCCACTGCCACGGATAAGCCTTGTGTAGTTAAACCCTGTGCTAACATGCACACACACACACACACACACGCACACACACACACGCACACACACACACACACACACACACGCACACACACACACACACACACACACACACACACACACACACAGAGTTGTTAATGTGTGTCCAATAAGCAGGGCTATATCATTAATAAACTTTCCATTAGTGCTTCATGGAAGTTAAGTAATCCTAATTCATACACAATTCATGTTGTCTTAGCCTAATGACTGATTCATGTATTTAAATATAATTTTGGGTCAATTAATTAACAACTATTTATGTTTGAAAAAACACACACAAATTCCTCCTTGGGCGTATAATTTTCTGAAGATCCAAAACAGATAAAGATCAGGCTGTCTGCCGAGAGACCTGCCCCAATAGGCGGCATTGGACAATTAAACCACACAATGATCCAAAACATACAGCCAAACAAGGCAAGAAATGGTTAACCGAGAACAATATCAACATTTTAGAGTGGCCCAGCCAGAGTCCAGACCTCAATTCGTCAAAAAAATGAGCACAAGGCCAGAGTGATGGCAAATAATCGTTCCTGCCTCAAAACCCAGATTGCTGTTAAAAAGGTACAGTCTAGAATCATTGTGGAGACATGGAAAGGCTTGGTAGTTATTATAAGAACCATTTTGAGAGTTGTGAACACAAATAAAAATGTTTCCATTGATTATTTAAAAAGGGTATGAAAAAAAGGGTATGCCAAAAATGTTAAAAAAGATGAAAACATTTCTTGTTTTGATTCCATGTTTGTTCCACATTGTCTTGCAACCTTTTGGCATGTGACAGTGTCATTTTCAGTCAGAACAAACATATTGATAAAGAGAAAATCAACTTTAAATCAATATTTGCCAAGGGGTATGAATAATTTGTTTCTTAACTGTATGTGTGTGTGAGTGAGTGTCTAGCCTCATTGTAATTCATAGAGTGTAGATTTTGTCCGGTGACTGACATTGTTATAGCTCAGCCATTTCACCAGA
>NW_027468837.1:36112327-36124827 GCF_046254945.1 Alosa pseudoharengus
TTACTGTTACTGCTATTTACACCGAAGGCAATGGAATCGACAGGACAGGCTGAGCCTGCTGATGGGCAGGTAGTTTGCGGTGGGCTACGGCCGCGGCTCGCTCCCTTGGACAGCCTCTGGGTGTGGGCGGTCTGTGATGGTGAAAGACGCGAAAAACAAATGAGATGAAATCAAAATCACACCCTCTTTGAGGCAGTGGTTCCAAAGTCCGAATGTTCAAAAACATCTCTCTCTTTTTTTTTGTTTCGTTTTTGTTTTTGTTTGATAAGAAAAAAAGTTCCGTTTGTTACATACATCATAACACTGCTCGTTTTTTTTAGGGGTTTTGTTAGATTGTGAGGAGACGAAGAGATGATGGTTGTTGTTGTTGTTGTTGTTGGTTGTCACGGTTTCTGCCTCTGTAGTGGGACAGGTTGAGATGTGGGGGTGTCGGTGTGGGATGGTCTGTCTGAGGGCCACTCCCGCCCTGGCTTCGACTGGCTCAGCAGGTGAAGTCCTCAAAGTTGCCCTGCGCAGGGTGATGAGGTAGCATGTTGGCAGGATAGGTGGAGGGTGTACGCATGTTTTCACAGGGTGCCTGGAGGGAGGAGAAAAGGAGGAGAGAGAAAGTGAAGAGGAGAAAAGAAGAGAAGAGAAGAGAAAAGAAAAGAAGAGAAGAACAGAGGAAAAGGAAAAGGTGGAGAAAATGTCCACATTTATTTCAGTGGTCCATGATGTGGAAATCAACAAATAACAATCTCAACAAATAATTTAACAGTAATTTTCAATGGAACCAAACTATTATCAATAGGAAACGAACACCTATAATTACTTGCTTACCCTCTGGCCTAAAACCCTGACACTGACTTAACGTATGCCCATCTGTACCACTGATCTATAAAGAACACTTTAGTGATCTGTACTGTACTGTTCGTGAGCAGAATACCATTTCATGGCCAGGTGACTGTTTGTGATTGCACATTCAAGAGAGGTGTGAGAAGAGGATGAGAAAAGATAGATGAGTAAGAGGAGAAAGGACGCCAAAGGAAAGGTGAGAATTTAGAAAGAAGTGAGAGCATGACAGAGGAGTACATTAAACAGGAGAGATGGATCCATGATGGCGTGAACAACATGGGTGATCACCACACTTTGTGTAACGGACATGAGGAGGAGAGAGGAGTGTCGGAGAGCCGTCGGAGCAAGCGTGGTTGAGGTGACAGGAAGAATGAATGATTTGAGGATTAAATGTAGAAAAAGGGGCTGAGAGGAATAAGTAACGAGACAGAAAAAGAGCAAGTCTGAGAGGGGGGGGGGTGTGGGGGGGTGAGATTGACAGCATCAGCCCATCTGCCTGCTTTCCCCTCTGCCTTCCAATTAGCCTGAGCTTCTCCCATTTACACTTTAAATAAGAGAGCTGTCAACCCACCACCACCACCGCCCCCCCCCACACCCACACCCACACACTATTCCCTCCCTCCAGGCTCTGATTGTAACACCACTCTCTCTCTCTCTCTCTCTCTCTCACATGCTTTTCATGTCCCCCTCTCCTCTACGCCCCTCTCTCCCCTGCTCTCCTCTCTCCTGTCCGTCAGCTGGCTGGGTGGCCTTTTCAACCAGCTGCAGGGCTGAAATAGTTTTGCATTTAAATCAACATTAAGACCTAAGACCTAACTGACATCTGGCCAGCAACATCTGAACAACTTCTCATCATGGCTGCCATATCTGTCAGTTACGATCTCTCCACTTCCGTGACCACAATTACTGGTGCGGCACTTTATATCACTTTCAATCGCTCTGTCTGACAACGCACCGTATGCTTTAATTAGTGTGTGATGACCCACTTTGCATTACTTAATTTCTCTTTCTTTTCGTACTTGAACATATGCATACAGTATACTTCATATAATATCAAAATCTCTCCTTTGTTAAGGAGATATCTGCTGTGACTTGTACTCTTTGTTAATGAAATAGCTCACATCACCAAAAATGTCTCTTTCTCTCAAACTACTCAATGGTAGTTATAGTCATTGTTTTTTCTCTTTCTGTCAAAATCCATCTAATCAGTGATGCATCACTGAAATTCTCTCCCTTCCTGTCCAAGCCCCCACATTCTTAGTGCGAGTGATGAGATCCATCAGATCACTGACATTTTCTTTCTTTCAGCCCCAGTGGCAGTCAGATTTCAGCCTCAGCACCACATATACCCAGGGACAGTGATAGCCACTGATATCTGCCCCAGCACATATACCCAGGGACAGTGACAGTCACTTCAGCCGTGGCCTACTGGTTAGCGCTTCGGACTTGTAACCGGATGGTTGCCGGTTCGAACCCCGACCAGTAAGCACAGCTGAAGTGCCCTTGAGCAAGGCACCTAACCCTTCACTGCTCCCCGAGCGCCACTGTTGTTGCAGGTAGCTTACTGCGTCGGGATTAGTGTGTGCTTCACCTCACTGTGTGTTCACTGTGTGCTGAGTGTGTTTCACTAATTCACGGATTGGGATAAATGCAGAGACCAAATTTCCCTCACGGGATCAAAAGAGTATATATACTTGATATCTGCCCCAGCACTATACTCAGTGTAGTGATAGTTACTGATATCTGCCCCAGCACATATACTCAGTGTAGTGATAGTCACTGATATCTGCCCCAGCACTATACTCAGTGTAGTGATAGTCACTGATATCTGCCCCAGCACATATACTCAGTGTAGTGATAGTCACTGATATCTGCCCCAGCACATATACTCAGTGTAGTGATAGTCACTGATTGCCCCAGCACATATACTCAGTGTAGTGATAGTCACTGATATCTGCCCCAGCACATATACTCAGTGTAGTGATAGTTACTGATATCTGCCCCAGCACATATACTCAGTGTAGTGATAGTCACTGATATCTGCCCCAGCACATATACTCAGTGTAGTGATAGTTACTGACGTGACGCTTCACATCGTCCAGGCTCAGCACGGCTCCACGGTCGTTGTTGTTGCTGCGTTTGTGTTTGGCTTTGGTGCAGCGGCAAACCTTGTACTTGATCACCTGTAAAACAGACACAAGCCACATGACACAGATCGTACGGGTTGGATGAATGTGTGTCACTGCTCTCTGGGTGCTCACAGTTAAAAAAAAAAAATCTCTTCCCATATCCATATGGCACAGCCGGTTGAACACAGGAATTGACAATGAGATGGAAAAATGCGATCTGGCGGCAGCAGAGTGGCACTGCATGTGTGCGGACTGTGACATTCTCACTGCAGCTGAAAGGGACACTGAGCGTGTGCAGCTGCTACATGTGCTAACCACAATCTCACTCCGCACCCCCCCCACCCCACCCAACTCCCATTTCTCATTTCTCCCCATTTCTTATTTTCTCGTCTTGTCCTCTTCACCTCACTGAAATATCTGTAGCACTCTGACCGCACACCATCGCCGACGGCGACGAGTGCGGCATACTCAACACACCATTTACTTACTGCTTTGTGTCTCTTGTTTTCTGTGCAAAAACAGCTGAAGCATACTCGCCACGGTGGCAGCAAAAGAGTTAACTGTGTGGTGCGTGACTTAGTCTTAGAAAATAATTGGGACCCTTTTAATCAGGCGTGCTTGGGGTGGGAACAGCTGGCAGATGTGCAGAGCTCAAAGGCTCCAGCACAGCAGAAGGCTTGAGCTCCTCTCCGCTGTCTCCCTGCATCTGTGATATGAGAGGGTGTGTGTGCCGCTCCACGGGAGACATGTACGATGTGAATGGGACCCGTATCTGAGCTGCTGTGCGCTTCGCTTCTCTCTCTCTCTCTCTCTCTCTCTCTCTCTCTCTCTCTCAGCCCGCGGTTAACACACCCCTCACAGTCCCGGCGGCCTCAGCCTGCGGATGGGATGGTGCCTTGGCGTCTGCGACTCATGGAGTGTGAAGCGCCCTGAGAGCAGAAAAGCACTCTAAACGCTAAACGCCACTCCATTTCCTCCAGGCGCGGTGGCGAGGGGAGCGGAGGCAGCCATGCGCGGCGTATCTCTCCAGGTATCACGCCTCGCCTCCGCGCGGCACACACGGACGCCACAGACAGCCTGACTGCTCAGACCAAACCAATCAATCACTCACCAGATTACTCAGTCCGTCGCGCCTGGTTCTGTGTGCCGCACACCATCTGCCTTAGTGAGTCAGCGGCGCTGCGCTTCTCAGAGAGCTCTTCTACTCTCCGGCGTGTGTTTGGCCCTGATGTGGCCCAGATACGAGCTGATTCTCATTCTCCGGCGTGCGTTTGGCCCTGATGTGGCCCTGATGTGGCCCAGATACGAGCTGATTCTCATTCTCCTCTGTCCACACTGTCTCACTGAATCATTCAGTGAGAACTATGAATGAGTGAGCTCCTTAATCCTCCAATCAACACATCTCCCTGATAGGGACCAGCTGTAGAACAGGATCTGGCACAGATCTGGCACTGATCCTTTGGACATCTGTCTCGTCGATGGCTCCCCATACTTCTCGCCTGAATGGTTCAGTGGGAGGACTGAGGACTGAGTAAGTTCTTAAACTCCTCTATCTACATATTTCCCTAATGTAGAACAGACTGGCCATTGACGTGTTGGATGTCTTCTGTTATTGGATGGCCTCATTCACTTCCCCCAATATTTCCTGCCTGATTGACTCTGTGGGAGTGCAGAGTTTTAAATGTCTCCCTGAGGGGAGCAGACTCCAGGACTGATACCCAAACCTGGAGTATTTCAATTACTCCAGGTATCAACTCTTCAGCTGCTCTGAGGCGTGACTGAGGGGTCAGTTGTCTGTCTGGCACGTGAGCCAGTGTGTGAGCTCCTGCAGATTTATGAGGGTTGGCAGAGAGAGTTTTGTGCCTGTGCTCGGGGCTGCTGAGAAACGTCACGTCACATGATTCATCAACGTCTAGCTGTTCCCCCGGCCTCGTAAAACCCTTTCTGCCACCTTTTGCCATCTGCATTTATGTCCGCTGGATTGTGTTCCTGCTGACTGATGGTAAATATATGTTTTCACTCTGAGCTCATAAGCTCCTTATATGGTGCCTCCGGGACGCCACGACACGCCACGCGACGGACTCGAGCCGACGTGCCTGCCTGATGGACTGCCGCCGGGCGCACGCTGGAAAATGAAAAGCCATCAATCATCTTAAACTGTGTCTCAGGGACAACAGCCCACCGTGCCGGGAGAGGCATTCTGTTAATTAAGATGTAAACAGCAATCTGGCCTTGTTACAGAGTGTAAGAGCATTAGGAAACCAGGACACGCCCGCAGGGAACCAAATGCAAAAACACAAAAGTTCTGTGACAAAAGACTGCTATGCTATGTGGCTAAAGTAATCTAGATTGTCAGATATAAATTCAATGGTTAAGCTAAAAGCTAAATCACTGATGGGACATAATGTAAGCTGTCAAGTGAATGTACATACTGTAACATCATGTAACTATAATTAAACTTGAGCTTGAATTATTACTTGTTGCTTTGTCATAAGAATTTGACAAAATCGGCCTTTACATCTCTTTCTCCTGTCGACTTTCAAGAGAAATAATTTTCTTTGTGACAGAAAGAAACTCATTAATTTGTAGAGATCCACGATTAATAGAGCAGAGAAGACAGAGAGAAATTGTAATTTTCTGAGAACTGGAGAACGGAGAGCAGAGAACAGTGAAGCACATGGGATTGGAGGTAATTATGTCTGAAGAGCTCAGAGTCAACGTAAGGTGAGCAAAGTGGTATGCAGGGATGTCAGCATGTGTGTGTGTGTGTGTGTGTGTGTGTGTGTAGGTCTTACCTCGTAGAGATAGTCAAACAACTCCAGGATGGTCAAGATGCTGGCCCCAATGAAGAGACCCATCTGGCCACCAATGTCACCTGCAGCAGACATCCAGCACATCAGGATTTACTTATACTGTATGTGTGTTTTCATCTTCCCTTCACTTAAACACAACCTGTGCTAACCTATAGATGTACAGTTAGGAACAAAATTATTCATAACCCTAGCAAATAATGATTTAATGTTTGATTTTCTCTTGAGCAATGTTTGTTCTGACTGAAAATGACACTGCCACATACCAAAAGGTTGTAAGACAATGTGGTAGAAACATGGAATCGTTTTCATCTTTTTTAAACATTTTTATGAAAAATGGCGTGTCCAAAATGATTCATACCCTTTTTAAATAATCACAGCTCTCAAAATTGTTCTTATAATACCTATTACCTACCAAGCCTCTCCATGTCTCCTCAATAATTCTAGACAGCACCTTTTTAGCAGCAATCTAGCATATCTAAAATGTGTTGGAGTGGACAAAATCTGTTAGACAGAAAACTTCAGTTTAACTATATCAGTTATTATGATATAGTTATATATATATATATATATATATATATATATATATATAGTAATTGGATCTGAACATTTTGTTGGTAGGTTGTTACTTAGTTTGATGAATATCTGAATATATTTGGCCTATATTTCAAATACTATTAATACTACAAAATTATGATAATTTTGTGTTTTTTTCCACATCACATCACAATGGCAAGGTATTACAGAACGTCCAAGTGTGGTCCAGTTTTCTATATCACCAGACTCACTCACTTCATCTCACTCCTTTAAGGGAGTCTGGGTTCTCTCCACTGGGAAATGTTTCCAACCCATTGTAATGGAGATAGGCTTCGCATCAACTTTGAAATCATTGGCCCAGCCTAACTAATCACATTGATCAGGGATTTCTAATGCTACTTTCAACTTCACCAAACCTTTATGAACTCATAATAAACCACATTGACAATCAGGAAACAATGTATTTACCTTTGCTGTATAAATGTACAACTTTTCTTCCAACTGCATTTGTTTATGTTTGCAGGCGTTGCTACTACCGTTTAACACTGCTACTTTTGATTTTCCAACCTAACGTTATCCTGTGTCATCAATGATTGACCTGCCAATTGGTGGCTGAGGAGCCAGACTAGTGATTATGAGCTAAGATGTATGCAGGCAGGGCCAGGCAACCTGTTTCCAAGTGTTGAAGTGGTGGTGTAGTTTTAAAATGAATCAATTTTAGGATGAAAATGACTGAGATGTGTTTTGTGCCAACTAATGGCATTTTTCTACTTCTCTTTACAATGGTCTTGGAGCCTCTAAGTCTAGTCATTAATAATAGCACAGTTATCCAAAATCATCGCATTTTGAGGTACACAGACATTTATGTGGATAATGTCAGGCACAACACTGATTGTGTGAAACTATCCATATACAGTATCATAACAAGTCAATGTGCCGTCAACTGTTCTGCATCAATGTGGTGCTGCCAGCTTAACAGTGTACAGGGCAGAGGGAATGATTGATATACCATCAAGGCAATACTGCCCTTACATAAGAGAGGGTTATACAAAAAATATGTATGGGTCAAATAGTGACTGAAGAAGGTTCTGTTCAACATCCTTTTATCAAGTTCACAGACATAATAAAGTGCCATACCTAGAAGCCCGGCTAACTCGTAGGCCTTCATCTGTTCGATTGTTTCATAATTCAACGCCTCAAAGAAGATATCCAGCACCAGGATATTATCCCTGTTGAGAGACACAGGACAACTTTCAAAGATGTTTTCCTCTTTTTTCCTCTCTGAAACATTTGAAATCCCATCGCGTTGGTGGATTCTCTGTTCCTCAGACATTGATTTAGTAGACTTTCCCATCATCCTGCTTTCCCCTGGAGCATTTCATCTTCACACAGACGGCAGATGTTGCCAAACCAGCGTTCACCTCCCCACTCCACCCCCCCTCCCCCCAAAAAAAACAAAAAAAACAAATGTCACTGTGGCAGAATCATCAGTGGAGTAGAGTGTGTTGATGTTTGATTCTTTGTCTCTGTCGGTTTTTGTATTCGCGGGTCATCCTTCCCACTGATGTGCCACAGCTAATGGAGACGGGAGGACCGCCTGAGGCTGAATTCATTATTTTCTATTGAAAAGTGTGAGGCGGAGAAGCTCACAGAGACTTACATTGTAATGAGTGGTGAATGGTTTCCATGCTCACATGAATACACATCAATAACCTTTCGGTTTTCACAGTTTTCTCTGCTTTTCAGCATGAAAATGCTTAACATTTCAGAGTTGTTTCTTAGTTAATTAAATAATTCAGTTATTTATTTATTTGACTAAATATCTGCAGGGCAATGGAATGAAGGGATCATGAAAGGCTAATGAAATAAAACAACCGCTAGTGCTAGCACACACACACACACACACACACACACACACACACACACACACACACACACACAGACACACACACACACACAGTGTACATTGTTGTCTTGAGCTGTTAAACACTGATTGAGTAACTGAGGGGAGAACATGTAAGCCTTGATACTTACAAAAACATATAGGATCATACCATACACTGCCATACAGTACAACTAGACAGCAGTCAGATTAGAAGGGACGTAAGACTATGAACTAGAAATCACAGCAACTGAACTATCTGTTTTATAAATGGAAATAAATGACATGAAGGGGTAGGGCAGATGTGATGTCATCTTGTGTTTATTCCTCTCTTGAGGTAGATGTTCTGAACATCTTTAATGTTGAGGGATGTGTTCCATAGTGTGTCTGACTGACTAGCACGTCCCCAGTTGACCCCCAAGCACTGTGCGGCAGCCTGTATTACCTCTGGTGGGTAATTTCAGCTGGGCGATACATCTTCAGCATGGGTGGTCAGTACGCACTTGGCTAATCTCAAATGAGCAGCAGAAAAACTCTCCTCTCAGCCCTGGCCTCATAAATAACCACTTCTGACTGAGGACAGAACTAATCATAGTTTTTAAAAGATTTCCTAATGACTCTGTTCCGCTCTGCCAAATCCAGGTCACACTGTAACCATAATAAAATAATCACACAAACTCCTGCCAATAGTTAAAAGGCAACTTTATCTGCAGGAGAGTAAAAAAAAACATCTCTCAGCTACTCTCGTGCATATGGGCTGTTTCCATCAGAGGATTTTACAGCTTGCCGCTTTAAGTAATTGGTTCAACAAGCTGCCGATTTAAGAGGCAAAGCTGAAATATTTGCTGAGGGAATTTGTAAAATCAACCCAAGAGTGTTTAGTCATAGGAGAGAGAGAGGGACAGGGAAACCAAGAGAGAGAGAGAGATTGATGAGTTTTTTTCTTGAAAACACATCTATTCATCTCAAAGTACACACATTACAGATGTCCCAGTATGTGTACCCAACATAAAACCTTTCCGAAATGCTTCTGAAGTAGACACACCACACACAACCACACACACACACACACACACACACACACACACACACACAGAGAGAGAGAGAAAGCAGAGCATAAGTATGACATAGTTATGTCAAATTACGAGAGCCTTTCAGCACATCTCTGAGGTCTAAATATGAGACACACTCCAACATTAAAGTATCCTTAAAGCATACACATAAACATGCAATCATACACACACACACACACACACACACACACACACACACACACACACACACACACACACACACACACACACACACACACACACACACACACACACACACACACACACACACACACACATTACATTGATGGAGACATCAGTGAGGCCATTAAGCCAAAATGAGAGGGAAGGGACAGGACCCAAAAAGAAACTTGGAACTGACAAGCTTACTCATGTATTTCAAAAACCTGCTAAAAGTCCTCTTTTGTCAGAGAGCAAACATGATCCTGCTGGTTTCAGAACATTCAGAACGCAGCCTTCTGTTCTGTTCTGTTCCGAGAGACAGACACTTCGCTGAGACAGGCTGATCTGGGAGAGGATGATCCGGAAGGATCTGGAATGCTGGAGAGACTTTTGATTGCTTGTCGGGGTAGCATCAGAAGTTAGCGCTCTTACGCCCCCGCCTCGGCTCGGTGCCGAGCTGATCCTGTCTGACACCTCACCGGAGTCTGAGACACGCACGACTGTGAGCAAGCAAGTGAGCATGCTAGCGGAGAAAGATGGAGAAACACCTGTCACACACACACACACACACACACACACACAAAATGCACACCAACACAGAATGCTCCACCTGGGCATGGACCTTGTGCTTGTGGTTCTGATATACACACACACTCACAAACACACACACATGCACGCACGCACGCACACAAACACCCACACACACATGCACGCACGCACGCACACAAACACCCACACACACATGCACGCACGCACGCACGCACACAAACACCCACACACACATTCACGCACGCACGCACACAAACACCCACACACACATTCACGCACGCACGCACACAAACACCCACACACACATGCACGCACGCACGCACGCACACAAACACCCACACACACATGCACGCACACAAACACCCGCACACACACGCACGCACGCACGCACACAAACACATGCATAATGCATATGTATGAAAAGACATCAAATCTCTGCATTATTTACTGCCTAGGCACTTTTCAGCAGACAGCTCCCATCAGAGCTGATGAATTTCGGTTCTCTCCCAGCCACACACGTCTGGCCTCTGAGCGGCACACTCACGAGATGTACTGCTCCGTCTTGTTACACACACACACACACACACACACACACACACACACACACACACACACACACACACACACGTCTGGCCTCTGAGCGGCGCACTCACGAGATGTACTGCTCCGTCTTGTTACACACACACACACACACACACACACACACACGTCTGGCCTCTGAGCAGCGCACTCACGAGATGTACTGCTCCGTCTTGTTGAACTTCTTGGCCAGGTACTTGGCAGAGGCCTTGCTGGGGATCTTGACGAAGGACAGCTCCTTCCCGTAGCGTGTCATGTTGCAGGGCGTCTCGCACACGCAGTAGTCGTTGTCTCGCTCCACCAGGAAGTCTGCCGGAGGAAGGAGAGAGGAGAGGTGAGGAGAGAGGAGGAGGAGAGAAATGAGAAGAAAGAGAAGAGGGGAGTGGAGAAGAGGAGAGGGGAGAGGAGAGGTGAGGAGAGGAAATGAGAGAAGAGGAGACGAGACGAGAGGAGACGTCATCCATCATCACAAAGGCTAGATCAGATGAGAGCGGAGCAGACAGACACAGACTGAAATATGAAAGAGAATTAGCAGGGCGGGGGGACATGACAGGAGCAGACTGGGTGAGGGTGGTGCAGAGAGGAGGAGAGGGAGGTGGAGAGAGGAGGAGAGGGAGAGAGGAGGAGAGGGAAATGGAGAGAGGAGGAGAGAGAGATGGAGAGAGGAGGAGAGGGTGATGGAGAGAGGAGGAGAGGGAGATGGAGAGAGGAGGAGAGAGAGATGGAGAGAGGAGGAGAGAGAGATGGAGAGAGGAGGAGAGGATGATGGAGAGAGGAGGAGAGGGAGAGAGGAGGAGAGGGAGATGGAGAGAGGAGGAGAGGGAGATGGAGAGAGGAGGAGAGGGTGATGGAGAGAGGAGGAGAGGGAGATGGAGAGAGGAGGAGAGGGAGATGGAGAGAGGAGGAGAGAGAGATGGAGAGAGGAGGAGAGGGTGATGGAGAGAGGAGGAGAGGATGATGGAGAGAGGAGGAGAGAGAGATGGAGAGAGGAGGAGAGGGTGATGGAGAGAGGAGGAGAGAGAGATGGAGAGAGAAGGAGAGGATGATGGAGAGAGGAGGAGAGGGAGAGAGGAGGAGAGGGAGATGGATAGAGGAGGAGAGGGTGATGGAGAGAGGAGGAGAGGGAGAGAGGAGGAGAGGGAGATGGATAGAGGAGGAGAGGGTGATGGAGAGAGGAGGAGAGGGAGAGAGGAGGAGAGGGAGAGGGAGAGAGGAGGAGAGGGAGGTGGAGAGAGGAGGAGAGGGAGAGAGGAGGAGAGGGAGATGGAGAGAGGAGGAGAGAGAGATGGAGAGAGGAGGAGAGGGTGATGGAGAGAGGAGGAGAGAGAGATGGAGAGAGGAGGAGAGGGAGAGAGGAGGAGAGGGAGATGGATAGAGGAGGAGAGGGTGATGGAGAGAGGAGGAGAGGGAGAGAGGAGGAGAGGGAGATGGAGAGAGGAGGAGAGGATGATGGAGAGAGGAGGAGAGGGAGATGGAGAGAGGAGGAGAGGGAGAGAGGAGGAGAGGGAGATGGAGAGAGGAGGAGAGGGAGAGAGGAGGAGAGGATGATGGAGAGAGGAGGAGAGGGAGATGGAGAGAGGAGGAGAGGGAGAGAGGAGGAGAGGGAGATGGAGAGAGGAGGAGAGGGTGATGGAGAGAGGAGGAGAGAGAGAGAGGAGGAGAGGATGATGGAAGAGCTGAATGAAGAACAGCTTTACGGACGTGACAGACAGTAAAGGGAAACTGTACACAGACACACGCCTACATTCATACATCAGCACCTGTACACACATGCCTACATTCATACATCAGCACTTGTACACACACACGCCTACATTCATACAGCACCTGTCACATTCCACAAATTCTCAAGAATTAAGATTACTGCCGTACACTGATCCATTCCCACATGGAGACTAGACCCATGCCATAGCCATGCCACACCTGGGCCAGATCTCCCCCAGCG
>NW_027468837.1:36128673-36141173 GCF_046254945.1 Alosa pseudoharengus
ATCCTAATACATCCACCCCCACACTTCCCAATCACCAACCCCACCACCACCTTCTTCCAACACACGCGCGCGCCACACACACACACACACACACACACACAAACACACACACACACACACAGAGGGAGATAGATAGAGATAGAAAGAGAGAGAGAGAGAAGACATGTTTACTTGTCAGAGGAGACAACAAAACACAGAGGCCCTATTTTATATGTACTTTACAATAGATCACATTATGTTCTCGGTTAGTCATGTTTAGTAATGTATATAAAAAATAGGTTTGGATTTGTAATATAAAGTGAGACAGAAATCCATACATGATGAAATGCATCCTAGTCACCCCAAACGGGAGTGTATGGAGCTGCTTGTTGGAAGGGCTTGGGTCCCAAAACGTTACAAAGGTGGTAAATTATTACAACATTTCGGGGGAAGGGGGGGGGGGGGCGGGTGTCTGGTGTTCAGAGTCTTTTGCACTAACATTTTCCTCTGTCCAGCACCTAAAGTTCCCTGTTCTGGATGTGTGTGCCTTTGGTTGATTTTCACATTGGCATTATAGGATGTCATGCTGTTAAAATGACAGCATTACACAAGACAAACTAGACTGTTACAGTTTTAAGGTGGCTGACGTTACAATTTTACTAAGCTTTCTCTGGGCTGTTGTCATACCTGATAGTCGTAGCGAGCGAGAGGATTATGAAAGTGTTTATCGTGGATCTGGAAGGAGAAAACCTGAAGCCGCATCTGCTAAACTAAAGCATATTCTCCACAGCTCCGCATCAGATAAAAACATATGCTGCATGTCCTCCCAGCCCTGCTGGAGGGGGTAGGCTGATAACCTCCATATAAAATAACAAAGAGCCTGGCTCCCAACTAGACACAGTATCCACTTTATCACAGACACACTTCCACTACAAGATAAAGAGACATTCTCTCTCTCTCTCTGTCTCTCTCTCTCTCCCCCTCTCTCTCTCTCTGTCTCTCTCTCTCTCTCTCTCTCTCTCTCTGTCTCTCTCTCTCTCTCTCTGTCTCTCTCTCTCTCTCTCTCTCTCTCTCTCTCTGTCTCTCTCTCTCAGCACAGTGACGAGCATTCCTGAGCCAACATCCGCAGTCCTTTCGGAGAACACACAGAGCCAACTCCGAAACTAATTTTCTAAAACACATTGATAAGGATTATCTTTTATGACACGTATGAGACGCTACAGTTATCTTTTGCTTCATATTACGTTTTTTTTTTTTTGCCTTTCCGCTTTAAGGAGAATTCTGGTTGTCTGTCTGACTTACGGTGTGTCAGTGTGAAACATGTCATATGCTACTCTTGTCTATCATGGTGCTCTAATTATTTATGTGGTTGTCAGGGTTTTCTTTCAGTGCACCGTAAAAGACTTTCAGGCAGGATGATTTTCCATAAGAATGGCATCTGAAGAGCAAACAAGCTGAGACTGCCTTTCCTTGCAGGATTATTTGCCCCATCTCTGACAAAAGTGCTCACATTTACGTTGCATTTATTAATTTAGCAGACACTTTCATTCAAAGTGACCTACATTACAGTGACACTGAACTGTGGTCTCTCTTTGCAGTATCAAAGCTTTATGGAAATATTTTGTGCATCATGGCATTCGTACCACCACCATCGGGACAACCACTGAAATCCCTTTCAACCTTGTAGTAAGTCATTTTGTCTTTAATGTTTTGAAAGCTACAATTCCCACACCCAACCAAGAAGGGAAAAGCAAACCAGAGAGTAACTTTCATGTTTTTGGACCACTTTCACTTCTCACTTTATGATTCACCCTCTTTGCAATCGCTACTGTCAGCCTCAAAGACTCAGTTTCTTAGTTTCTCTGATGAAAAATGCTGCTAGCTGTGTGGTACCCAAGATAAAAAGAAAAAAAACATACTCAGATGTGAACCAGCATTTTACACAGATCCATACAGCGCAGCCAAAGCGGGGAATATTCCAGCATCTGTAGAAGACGGCCTTGCTGTGGTAATTGGGGTGATTGACTGCGTGCGCCCAGAGAAGAGAGGCTTTGAGAAATGCACCAGAAGCAAGCTGAATGGAGGAGAAATCAATGGAACTCAACAGCAGCCATCTTGCGAGATACTCTTTGCGTATAGATTTCACATTAACACTGGGGCCCCCTGATGGCTGAAGTAGTGTGTGTGTGTGTGTGTGTGAGAGAGAGACTTTGTCTCTTATGTGTGTGTGCCTGTGTGTTCCTGTGTGTGTGCTTTGTGTGTGTCTGTGTAATCAATCAGAAAGGTATGTTCAGGTTTTTATCTCATGATGATGTGCATGGTGTAAACAAAAGCTCCACTTGTTACACACACACACACACATACAGAACCTCCTCTTCTGTCAAGCCAAGCCTAATTACTGCAGTCTTATGGCCAAGTATTGACAACTGAGTCCAGCAAAATGAATTGTAGGATTTCCTGCTGATAATTCTGTACTGAGGTATAGAGTAGCAGTCAATGTGTGTGTGTGTGTGTGTGTGTGTGTGTGTGTGTTTGTCAGTATACATTCTTAACTGCACAGATGTCTGAACCTGAGCTTTAATTTCAATTTACATGGGTCCAATAGCATTTAACTGGAAAGTCTGGATCCATAACCATTTCATGAGCTTTGTCAGCGAATGTATAAAATATTATATTAAACCAGTTAAACCCCTCATTATCTCAGAGTAGCTTCCATATTGCACACAGACTTACTTTCTCTGCCTCGGTCTGATTCTGTCTCTGTGAGCTAGGGCCATTAACCCAACTCAAACCGAAAGTCATCCCTGTGTCGTTGCTTCTACATTTGCATATTTCTCCCAATGCATTCGCTTAGCTCTTTTGCTTTGTAATTCTTTGATTGTGTTCTTGTTTAGTAATTTGTGAAGTGTAGCTAAAAATGAGGCTTTCTTTTTAATGAAAAACTTCATTGGCAGGATAAATGAATCAATGCTTCTCATGTAGGTGTGAATACCTGAAGAGTTGAGGTGAGGTCTGTATGATAATAATGGAGATTCAGACCCCCCCCCCCCCCCCCCCCCTCAATCTAACCCGGTTCCCTGTGGGCCAATCACAACTCTCCACTGACTAAGATTGAACCAGACACCACATCCATCAACCCATTTAGTATACGTGTCCAGGAGCCCATAAAAAATGACCAGTCAGAGCTGTCATAACACTCCTGTGCACTCCCCCATGCTGAATCAGCAGACCACACTAACCACTTTTTGCTCCATATATTCCCTTAACAAGCTGTCTATAACCTGGGACACCCTCTATGGTGTAGCAGTCTGATGCTCCTCGTGGCATAGCAGCGCTGCAGCTCTGTTTAATGGACTCATTCCAGAGATCTAGGGCCTTTCTGGTCACTTGTGAAGCCGCTGACGTGTTGGCGGAGACAGTGTAATTGATACCAGGCCGGGCTGTGATGGTTAAAGTCTCCTTGTGGGCTGTCCAAAGAGAATGTCTGCAGGTTCAACACACAAAATTATACGTACCGGTAACTCCTTTGACCGGGTAAAGTTATGCCAATGTGCAGTGTCAAGTTTATTACACAAAAACACAACACATTGACATCAGACAAGTCATCTGGTTGCTTATACCATGTTAAATTATGCCAACACATACATGTACATGTAGTGGCAAAGCAACAAGACGGCCTCACGGTGTTGAGTCAACAAATCACTTTACGCACCACATGACTGATTAGTTCTGGTGCAGTTTTGACATCATTATCCTCTCGATGGATCAGCAGATTGGCTACTTTGCATACAGACAGACTGTTTTCTCCTTCTTCACTCGTCTGGTCAGACTCTTCACATCTCTGACCAGTCAAATGTGTTCTCCAAAGCCTGTGCTCTCCAAATGCATTCTCTGTATCCGAAACCATGGCGTGATGTAAAAAAAAAGGCAGTCTGTGAGCTTGAGGCTTGTTCATCTTTCATTCATTGGGGCAGCCGTGGCCTACTGGTTAGCGCTTCGGACTTGTAACCGGAGGGTTGCTAGTTCGAACCCCGACCAGTAGGCACGGCTGAAGTGCCCTTGAGCAAGGCAACTAACCCCTCACTGCTCCCCGAGCGCCGCTGTTGTTGCAGGCAGCTCACTGCGCTGGGATTAGTGTGTGCTTCACCTCACTGTTTGTTCACTGTGTGTTCACTGTGTGCTGAGTGTGTTTCACTAATTCACGGATTGGGATAAATGCAGAGACCAAATTTCCCTCACAGGATCAAAAGAGTATATATACTTTTATACTATACATCTACCATCTGAAACTGTTGGCCGGTATCAAGAACATTAGTTGGCAGCGCTCTGTCCTGTCTTGTCTTGTCAGTTTCTCTGTCTCTAACTCCCCATGACACTTCTTATTTTCATGACACTCTTACTCACAGCCCAGCCGCTTGTTACATTGCCATTCCCCGCTGATGTTCTCCTGAGACTCAGTCCCCAGGCGTTCAGTACACAGAGGCTTGCTCCATCTCCTGGAGATCACTTGGAGCAGAGCTATCTCTGGAACTGATAAGGCACGGCCCTATGGTGACACTGTGTGAATGGCTGAGCACAATTCCCAGCGGCATTCTGAAGGAGGGCATGGTTGTGTGTAGCAGGCTCAGAGTGGGCCCAGGGATACTTGGACTGGCAAATTCCTTGAATGCTTTCTCTGTGTGGCACAGGCAAAACTTCTTTGTTTTCTTTGTCTTCAAGGCATATCATGTTTTTGAACACCTACAAATGATCTAAAAGGTAGTTGTCGGTGAACAAACATGGATGGATAAGAGTAAAAATGTAACACTTTGGAATTTCAAACTTTTGCCTGGTATGCCTGCCTCTGACTTAAACACAATTCATATTTGTGCAAAGTTTGAGCCAGGTCAATGCCAGAGTCCACTGCCATAGTTTGTGTTTAGTTCCAGGCTGTTGCATTTCTGTTCCGATGCCACAGAGAGCCTTGAAGGAGCTTCTGTATCTGACCCATGCATAGAGTACAGGCTACAGCCTTTATCAAAACACAACAGCACTATACATGAGAGAGGCTGTGAAAACAGCAACTGTGGTGAGAATGTCAATCATGCTATCCTTTGTTACTGCAGTCACTATGGGCAAATTAATATAAAAACAGAAATTCACACACACACACACACACACACACACACACACACACACACACAATAACTTCATTATTTGCATCCACAATCCAAAATAAATATACACAAATTTGGCCAGCACACACACGCTAACACACACACACACACACACACACACACACACACACACACACACACACACACCCTCATAGGCATATCATTTGAAGTACCATGATTTATCTTGGCCATCATTAAAGGGGAGCATTTGGTAGGGGTCTCTGTCATAACTGCCCTACCTGGAAGGCTAAGATGGGGATGACTTTGAAATGCTAATAAATGCAAAGGTGTCGAGTCTGCAGTCCTTGCACCTTAATTGCATCATATGTCCATGATTAGTCCCTGGTTGTGTGTGTGTGTGTGTGTGTGTGTGTGTGTGTGTGTGTGTGTGTGCGTGTGTGTGTGTGTGTGTCAGTTTTGACTGGGTCTGCTTCTTTTGAATCGTCCTCTTTTTTTTCTTCTTCTTTGAATCGTTCGTCTTCTTTTTGATGGACAATGTGGATGTAATGAGGCCGATGATCTGTCCAGCAGTCATCTGAATCAATCATGGCCCCTTTGATGCTCATGTCATGTTGATCCCTTGCTCTTACCACAACGTAGTCAATAAGATGTCACTGTCTGAAGCAAGGGTGTCTCCAAGATGTCTCAAGATGTCGCCAGCGTTGAACAAGCTGAGTGTTGAACTTGGTTCAACTTTCAAAGCGCAACACGAGCGTATTCAATTGACAAACCGTTTGTGTTGCTTAGGAACAAGATAAAACTTATTATGGTCTGAGTGTTGCGTTACGTTTGCCGCTGCCGCCTGCCGCTGGCTGATGTGATCCCCGCCTTAGAGTTTATGTTCCCGATGCCTGTCTTGCCTATAGTGCCCTTCCTGGTGTTGGTCCCGGCCGACCCTCCCGGAAGTCACCTAGGAGAATAATCTAATCCTCTTTGGCGATTATTGACAGTCTCATCCTGGCAGGCATAAGAGGTCTCTTGTACTTCCTCTGCGGACACACACTGTTGCCATCTGGTTATTGGCAAGCACCAGACGGATGGTCATGAGACGCTCATTCATCCCCACAGGAAGTTCAGAGAGGTGACTGATAGTCTGGTTCCTCAGGACAAACCCAACCCCATCGATCCTTAGTTCATCAACAGGTTTCAACAAGAATATCGTGATGACACCAAGGAGCACTGGAGCTTGCTCATATCCACTATCCTCAATATCTACAAAAGCACCCTTGGTTACAAGTCCAGAAAACACTAGAACAGGTTTGATGAGAATAACACAGAGATAAAACCGCATGTTCAGAACATCTCCAAAAAAGGATGTCCTTTCGTGCCTGGCAAATTAAGGTAAGGTAAGGAAACTTTAATGTCCCCGAGGGGTAATTGGTTTTAACAGCCAGCAGTACCAACAAATATGCCATACAACATCCTACAAGACATACACATCAAAACATTTAGGACACATACAGAGACAAATAACATTTAAGACACATACAGAGACAAATAAATAAACAAGGTAATCTTAAATATACTGTAAGTATAAATAGTAGTTTAAAAACGATTTGTTAATCAGAGAAATGGCAGTGGGGGCAAATTAATTCTTAAACCTTTTTGTCCTACACCTTGTCATTGTATACCTCCGCCCTGAGGGGAGGAGTCTAAACTCCCCAAACAGGGGGTGGCTGGGGTCCGCAACAACCGAATAAGCTTTCCTGGTCGTTCTGGTGTCAAAAGTATGGTGGAGGTCAGTAAAATTAGTGCCAGCAATCTTACTATATACTTTAACAATGCTCTCCAGTCTGTTTTTGTTCTTCATAGACAATGACCCAAACCAGCTAATAAAAGAAAAGGTTAAAACAGACTCAATAAAACAGGTGTAACATCCTCATAAAAGTAGGATCAATGTTAAAGTTCTTCAATTTACTGTCCATTTTTATCCCTAGGTATTTGTACTCCTCAACCCTTTCAACAAACTGCCCATTTATGATAGCAGGGGGAAGAGGGGGGCGTCGTTTCCTAAAATCAATGATCATTTCCTTTGTCTTTGTCACATTTATGTTTAAAAAGGAGTCATTGCACCATGTGCTGAAATCACTCACCACTGGCCCATGGTCAATGTCAATGTCCTTAAGTAAAGAGACAATGACGTCCGCAAATTTCAGCACATGTCTGCTCTCATGGTGAAATTGACATTCATTAGTATATAAAACAAACAGAAGTGGAGAGATTGATTGAATTGATATAACCTGCGAGTCCAAATGAATGGCTCACTCGAGGTAGCCTGGCTAATGTCAGACCTCATCTCATTGAGATGGGGTCTGGGAACTAGACATTAATTTTCTCGTATTTGAAACGTGGTTTACGAATGCCCAGAGCCGTTGATTGGGCACTACGAATGTCTATCAAATGCGTCTGTACATATAATAGCTCATAACGGCTTCGGTGTGTCGTCATCGTCTTGCTGCCCTCCCTCCGTTCTGTGATTGGTTCCTTCGTTGAGGTGAAAACGAAGTCCATAGAATCCAGGCTGTCTAGCAGCGTGAATAAAATCGAACGCGTAAGGCAGCATGGGAAAACCCAGGCTAGTATCGAGGTGGCTGGGAGAGGGAGCTTAACAGCTACTGGTGGACAATAAAGGCTCTGGAAATTCTAACTGGAAAACTCAGACTAAAAAATTGCAGATTACAGAGGTTTCTTCAGAGCCACGAAGGCTGTGAAAGGCCCAAGCTACCGCATCTTAAACCCCCTGCGCTCAAAGCTGCTGAAGGATAATGAGTCCGTTAAAGCCCTATGGAAAGAACACTTCCAGGAACTCCTCCACCATGGCAGCACAGCTAAACCAGACCTCACCAGCCACATCCTCAGAGTCCCATTAGAGAAGATATTGGGGAACCTCCCACCACAATAGAGGTACGCGAGGCCATCACGAGCCTTAAAGATGACTAAGAATGGATGTACTAATGAGATGCCTAGCGCACCCTCATGCTTATCTGGCACCCACTTGAACAATTAAGTGAACTTTATACAGCCAAAGACTGCTCACAACAAGCTCCAGCCACGGCTACCTGAATCTCCAACTCAAAATGGTAAAAATGTGGAAGGTGGTGGTGATCAGAGGGATTGTTTGTGTCACAGTTTGTGTTGGTGTTGGTGTCACACTCCAGATTCAGATACACCCATTTGTGAATTTGTGGTCATTTCAAAGTTAGTGATTTACATTTGAAGGAGGAAAGAACTTTTTTCTGATTTAGGGTAGCTAACTTTGTGGCCACCTACCAAACTTTCCTTATTCAACAATTTCCATTCTGTCTGCTTTAAGTGTTTTGCAAAGACATGGTAACCTCTAATGTTGCCTTATGTGTATGTGTGTATATCAGGGGTGGGCAACTAATTTCCCCAAGGGGCCACATGACAAACTGGGACTGTTGAGGAGGGCCGGACCCAAAATACCAAACTCTGTGTCTGAACTCAATTCTGTTCAATTCTATTCTGTTCTTGTATAACATTAAGTAAATCATATGGTTTTGATTACTACTCGTAAGAACCGATGAAAATGTGAGGGAGATGAAGGAAAAACTGAAATATTTAATATATGTCCAGTATTTAATCCTCATTCTCGAAAATGATTTTTTGACATTGACATGTTTTTTTGTTTTTTCAGTTTTCAAAGACTGATATAAAAAAGTAGTACAATATCTATATAGCTAGGCCATGAAAATGTGAAGGAGTCAGTACAACCATAGGCCTGTGCCACCATTTCATCATTAAATCATTACCATCATTAAATTAACTCTATGCAGAATTAGACTATGAAAATGTGGAGCAGACAATAATAGTAGGCGGTCATTAGTTAATCAACATGCACAAAGAAAACTATTTTGAAAATGTAGGCTATGTTTTTGCTTTAACTTTATACACAAAACTGTGATTGGTGCCCTGTGTGTTGAGCCGGCTGCTTCAAGCAACCTGTGGGTAGTAGCATCATACTAGTTCGCTAACATAAGCTTTGCAAATAAACTCAGACATATTTTGGTTCCAATGAGGGGGTTATCCGATTGTAAACTGTCTATCTGTCAGTAACGTTTTGAAATGAATAATTCGTATTGCCAACGAGCAGCAGTAGGAGTTCGACATTCTAACAACCGTTGCGGTGGTGAACGAAACAGACACAGCAGACACAAAACTGGGGGCAGCTGTGGCCTACTGGTTAGCGCTTCGGACTTGTAACCGGAGGGTTGCCGGTTCGAACCCCAACCAGTAGGAGGCGGCTGAAGTGGCCCTTGAGCAAGCGGCCCTTGAGCAAGGCACATAACCCTCCACTGCTCCCCGAGCGCTGCTGTTGTAGCAGGCAGCTCACTGCGTCGGGATTAGTGTGTGCTTCACCTCACTGTGTGTTCACTGTGTGCTCAGTGTGTTTCACTAATTCACGGATTGGGATAAATGCAGAGACCAAATTTCTCTCATGGGATCAAAAGAGTATATATACTTATACTTACTTACTTAAACTTTGAAAGGTTTACGCCGACGCGCAAAGGCAACTGCATTGTGTCAACGCAGAAGCATAAATTCTATTCACTATGCTATTCACTACTATTCACCAGCACATCAGTGAGGGTGTTTACGTCGTATGCATCCACGCATGTATGGGCGTACAAATAGCAGTCGCTTTCGAAGTAAAAGCAACGATATTGATTTGCATGCATTATCTCTATGCTAGGCTCTTGACTACTGTTTTTTTGCGGGCCGGTCAGGGAAAGCCGGTGGGCCGTATGTTGCCCATGTGTGGTGTATATGTATGGGTTGTTGCTACTTTTGCACGTGTATTTACTTTAAATGTGCATGTGTGTGTGAATATATACATACAGTGTGTACGTGAGTATGTGTGTGTGTGTGTGTGTGTGTTGCTCATACCTGTCTCTCCCCACACAGGCAGGTACTCGTCCTGTTGGATGTCCAGCATGATTTCCAGGCCGTTGCCCATGCCTCCCTTCATGGTGACCAGTAGGGGGCGCCCATCCTGGCCCGAGTTGAAGGTGTAGCACTTTCCATAGCGTGTGAAGATCTGGACGCAACACAGAAAGGATGGGATGAGAGGATGAGGAGACGCACAGGCAGCAAGAAAACATATCATGACACACACACACACACACACACACACACACACACACACTGTCATTCATCATATACACAATGACATTTAACTTTTTCACTAAATTGGGAATACCCCACACAATGGAGGAATATGGTTCCTATTGGGCAAGCCCCAAAGAAAGGAAGTTGCAGCAATCATTCCTATTGGACATCCCAGAGGTGATGTCAGCAGGAGATAGTGGTTGGCAGCAGGAGATAGTGGTTGATATTGGGCATATCACACACAGCGGAATGAAAAAGGTTCAGCACATTCATTCTGCACAAAAGCTGTTAAATGGTAAATTGCTCACAATGGTAATGGTGTGTCATATACAATGGCACCAATCTGACATCTAGAGCATCTCGCTCACAATAAGTAGTTCACACAGGGGCGTGTTCCCTCCAATGGAAGCACATAAAATGGTTCACATTGGGGCCCATTGAACGTGATGGCAGCAAATAGCCCCCATTGAGCATGCTGCCTGCATACAGCTAAGCGACTCATCTCGTCTGAATGACCGGCATGACAGAGCCTGAAATGGAATCAGTGTGTGCGGCGGGAGCGCAGAGGCATCACCCCCCCCCCCGCCCGGCCCCCGAGGGGGCTCCGTGAATAAATCTTCGTCTCAGCGCTGTCAGACCAGACATACACGGGCACGGCTGTTCTTAGCCCTATCTGTGTTTCGGATGGCTGAGCAGGAGGAACACGCCATCCTCCAGGCATAGAGAGAGAGAGAGAGAGAGAGAGAGAGAGAGAGAGGGAAAGGAGGGAAAATGAGAAAGAGAGAGAGAAAGAAAGAGAGCATTTGAGGGTAAAGGTGCTCTTTCTGGCTGCCAGTAGGCTTCTTTTAGGCAGGAATGGGATAATGGTCCTCAGTTAGGAGAGCTGATCAAATAGCCCACTCACCCTCCTGGTCCACAACTTTCATCACAGTGACTCATGAGCTGAAGTGCCCCTTTTACTCGTTGCTTGGTCTAGAAGTTCTGAAGTGAGTTTCAGGCCTGTGTGAAAGTATGTCTTAAGGTGCTGTGCAGAACTTTAGGAAAAGCTCAGAAGAATAAAAAGCACAGTTGTCACCTTCAGCAGTTTAGGTGGCGAGAGAGAGAGAGAGAGAGAGAGAGAGAGAGAGAGAGAGAGAGCGAGCAAGAGCCCTAGAGCCCTGCTAGTTTCGACCTTTCAGTTCTTCCACTGCGCCATCTGGACTGAAGGTAGCCCTGGGAAGCTGCTTTGCTTTGAATGTTGCAGATTCAGAGCTCACTCATATGGCAAGCAGTCTGGACCACATCTGCATCTAGTGTGGATCTAGTGTGGATCTAGTCTGCATCTGATCTGGATCTAGTGTGGATCTAGTCTGAATCTGATCTGCATCTAGTGTGGATCTAGTCTGCATCTGTTCTGGATCTAGTGTGGATCTAGTCTGCATCTGATCTGGATCTAGTGTGGATCTAGTCTGCATCTAGTGTGGATCTAGTCAACATCTGATCTGGATCTAGTGTGGATCTAGTCTGCATCTGATCTGCAAGCAGTCTCTGGACCACATCTGCATCTGATCTGCATCTAGTCTGCATCTGATCTGGATCTAGTGTGAATCTGATCTGGATCTGATCTGCATCTGACTGCAAGCAGTCTCTGGACCACATCTGGCCCTGATCCGGATCTATGTCAATGTCAATTCTATTTATATAGCGCATTTACAGTGGCCCAAGTGCTTCACAATAAAGTACAATAAATAAAAACAGGAAGGCACAAAAACAAAAAGGGCTACAGTTAAAATAAAGTAAGAAATTCAGAAAAAAGAACATTTAAAACTAAACACTGGGGCATAAAGGGAGACACTAGCCAAAGGCAAGTGAAAAGAGGTGGGTCTTTAAAAGGGACATTCAGAGACTGAGCTGAACGGATGTGGAGGGGGAGGCAGTTCCAGAGTCTAGGGGCTGCCACTGAAAAGGCTCTGTCCCCCCTAGTTTTCAGCCTGGCCCTGGGTTCTTCCAGCCGCAGTTGGTCTGCTGATCGTAGTGCTCTGGAAGGGGAATGGTGGTGGAGAAGATCAGACAGGTAGGTGGGGGCCAGACCATGGAGAGATTTGTATACAGTCAAGAGGAGTTTGAAATTGATGCGGTAGCGGATGGGACGCCAGTGGAGTGAAGCCAGAACTGGGGTGATATGTTCACGTTTTTTAGTGCAGGTGAGGAGTCGGGCGGCTGAGTTCTGAACCAACTGCAGGCGGCTGAGCTGGGATT
>NW_027468837.1:36146173-36168673 GCF_046254945.1 Alosa pseudoharengus
CATCCTCAAATTTTATGGGTGTGGTAAATGCAGGCTGGCCCATAATCAAATCCAAATGCCCTGTTACCACACTCAAAATGGAACAAGAAAGAGAGAGAGAGAGAGAGAGAGATTTCACTACTGGGTAATGGTGTAAATAACATCGTTTACCGTAATAATTTACAGGCAATGTGCCCTGTTCCCAATCCTACTTTCCAGTCCCAACTCAAATGTCTTACTAAGTATAAGTATATATACTCTTGATCCCGTGAGGGAAATTTGGTCTCTGCATTTATCCCAATCCGTGAATTAATGAAACACACACACAGTGAACACACAGTGAGGTGAAGCACACACTAATCCCAGTGCAGTGAGCTGCCGGCTACAACACCGCCGTTCGGGGAGCAGTGAGGGGTTAGGTGCCTTGCTCAAGGGCACTTCAGCCATCCCTACTGGTCGGGGTTTGAACCGGCAACCCTCCGGTTACAAGTCTGAAGCGCTAACCAGTAGGCCACGGCTGCCCACAATTATATGAATACCATTTATAAATACCATTCATTGTTATGGTATTATTTTCACTACAAGAGACAGTGACATTTCAATTGTATACCGGTAGTTACAATGTGATAAGGCCAGTCTATGGAACAGTCTATGTGGATTAGCATAAAAAGCTGATAATACCATATTTATACATCACCATAACGTGCTCACATAACAGCGATAGAGGCCATTTTCCTGCCTTATCATTAAGCACATTTTTATTATTCTTCCATTCGTTCCCTTATGGTCCCCTGGGGCAAGCTCTGTTGTTGGGAAGTGGCACATGAGCAAGTGGCAGGTGAACTGGGGCCCCTCTAAATGAGCTCTGCTGCTGGAGCTTCTGCTTTGGGTCCAGGTTAAGTGACGAGACACCTGACAGCCCCTCACCTGCGCTTCCCCCTTTCAAGAGCTGGCAGATGCCTGCATTGATATTCCTTCCAGCGCTCTGCTCTGCCGAATACCGCACGGGGCAATTTTATACCGCTGTGCATTTCAAAAAAAGTACTTAATCAGAGTGCAGGAACAAGCTTCACACACACACACACACATCCATTTACACCCACACGGAGACACACACACACACACACACGCATATCTGTGGGGTGAGTAATTCGACTACACTGATGGTTAAATGGGGACCTAAGATTACTGTAATGAAAACACACACATATACACAAACACAAACTGAAGTACCTACACAGACACGCACATGTACACACACGCGCGCTCACACACACACACACACGCGCGCGCGCGCACACACGCACACACACACACGCACACGCACACGCACACACACACGCACACACACACACACACACACACACACACACACACACACACACACACACACACACAATCATACACAACAGTGATCAAGGACATGAGCAATTTCTCTAGCTTTGGTGTCACACAATCAAGACTCTTATCAGCCATGGCTGATTCTGGTGTTGAATACACACACCTACGCATAACTACCTTAACATGTCTAACTTGCACTTACCATGCACGTCCCCTTTACACACTGCCATCTCTTGATTACCTCTTCTGCCTTGTCACTATTCATTGTTACCCTAATGTCTCCTTTTGCACAGTAGGTTGAATGTCAATCCTCATTTGTAAATAGCTTTGGATAAAAGCACCAAATACACACTCAATACAAATGTACCCCCCCCCCCACACACACAATTAATTACAGGGAAAGACATATAGTTTTTTTCGCACACACACACACACACACACACACACACACAGCCGTAGACACACCTCAGCTTGATAAGGGCCAATTTGTGCCTTGTCTTGTCAGAGTTTCTAACAAGCCCATTCCCTCTCATCTCTGGTGTGAAGCTGACAGGCTCTCTGACTCAGATGAATAATTCACATACAACCAAATGGCACTGTTGCGTGTGTGTGTGTATATGTGTGTGTGTGTGAGAGAGAGTGAGAGAGAGAGAAAGAGTATGTGTATATGTGTGTGTGTGTGTATGAGAGAGAGAGAGAGAGAGAGAGTATGTGTATATGTGTGCGTGTGTATGAGAGAGAGACAGAGAGAGAGAGAGAGTATGTGTATATGTGTGTGTGTGTGTATGAGAGAGAGACAGAGAGAGAGAGAGAGTATGTGTATATGTGTGTGTGTGTGTATGAGAGAGAGAGAGAGAGAGAGAAAGAGAGAGAAAGAAAGAGAGTGTGTGTGTGTGTGTGTGTGTGTGTGTGTGTGTGTGTGTGTGTGTGTGTGTGTGTGTGTGTGCCAGAGGCTGGGCTCAGCCCTGGAGCTCAAAGCAAAGACACCGGCTGCTCTGCTAGCAGCCTGACATACGCGGGCGGCGGGGGGGGGGGGGAAGTAGGTTAAATCCCTGCCCCGCAAGTCAAACTGCTGCAAGTCAAGATGGAAAGAGAAGCGGAGAGAAAGAAAGAGAGAAGGAATAGAGAAAGAGATGGAGAGAGAGAGAGAGAGAGAGAGAGAGAGAGAGAGAGAGAGAGAGAGAGAGAGAGAGAGAGAGAGACAGAGAGATGAAACACAAGTCGCACTCAGAGGACGCTGGGGGGGGGGCAGCTGGAACACAAGCAGCAGGGCAAACATGAGAGCTAAATCTACAGACATAGAAAATATGTGTGTATGTGTGTGTGTGTGTGTGTGTGTTGACATTTTTTGGAATGTTATAAAGGGCTGGAGGTGATACTAGTGAGAACACAGAAACACACCCACACAGAAACACACACACACACAGAGACACACACACAGACACACACACACACACACACAGGAAGTACAATGGACCAGTACTTTTAAAGTTACTTGAGTGGACAAACAGATGGATGGATGGGTGGACCTGGTGACCATACTGTCACACTTTTCAATCAATCCACAAGGGCACCTGTTACCCCACTGTTCATCGAGTTCCACTAGCTACTTGTGGCCGTCCGCATTAAATTGAATGCCTTCACACAGGTATATGCTACCTCCTCCAATGACTGCTGCCTGGCTCTGCTACCCGTATGCTCTCGGCAATCCAAACTTTTTTCATCTGTAGGTCCCCATTGGTGGAATTCGCTACCAGTTCCTACAATAGCAGGGGCCTCCATCTCTATCTTCAAAAACCTACTGAAGACTCCTCTCCGAGAGTACCTCCTCTCCTTGCACTACTAACAACTGGAAAGGCTTAATCCAGCACTTTCCACAACCTTCTTCTCAATCCTGATTTTCCCTCTTCTCCTTCTCTTGACCTAACTTCACTTGAACGGTCATTCTGTTTTAAGTACATATTGCTGCACTAGTATGGCCTAGTTGCACTGGGGCTTGATTATTCCCTTTTTTGTAAGTTGCTTTGGGTAAAAGCGTCAGCTAAATGACTAAATGGAACACCCAACCGTTGCTATAAGCATCCCTCTCCTAACACACAACCGTTGCCATGAGCACCCCTCTCCTAACACACAACTGTTGCCATGGGCACCCCTCTCCTAACACACAACCGTTGCCATGAGCACCCCTCTCCTAACACACAACTGTTGCCATGAGCACCCCTCTCCTAACACAAACAACATGATTTGTTGGGACGCACAGTAGACAGGTGACTGCAGACCCGCGCCCCTGGCACACATAGCAACCAGGGTCAAACCAAGTTCCAGCATCTGCATTCTGAGCTGGGTCCGACTATGCACACAGGAGCACCGAGATATGGTGACCCTCGGCCTAGAGTAAAAACAGGAAGTACACTGGATCAGTACTTTTAAAGTTACTTGAGTGGACAAACAGATGGATGGATGGGTGGACCTTGTGACCATACTGTCTTCCTCCCAACCAGGGGATGATGTCTTCCGCCCATGCACCCACAGACTCACATCTGTTCTTTCACATGACGGGCATGTCTTGAGACAGTTGGAGACGCAGTGATTGAGTAATGACTTCAATTTAGCCCAGTGACCATGGAGCTCACGATTTAAAGTGCAATACTCAGTCACTGGAAAACTCACTCTCTCTACCATACTCACAATAATCACCCACAACCCAAGGGCCTACCAGCATATACACATACACACACATACACACACACACACACACACAATGAGAAAGAGGGAGGGGGTGAGGGACAAAGGCCATGTTCCTCGTCAGAAGATGTGATTAGGTGTAACAGACAGTGGAGACAGCGGAAGATGCTGTGATTGAGTAATGACCTCAATTTAGCCCAGTCACCATAGCGCTCTCCATCTAAAACTCAACACTCACGGGCAAAAAAACTCTTATACGCACACACTTGCACACACATGCACACACGCACACACACACATGCACATGCAAACACATGCTCGCACACGCACACACGCACGCACGCATACACACACAGCCATATATGGACACAAACACACAGATACACACACACACACACACACATGCACATGTTTACTTTTAAACTCTCTGCTCCCTCTTGGGTAAATAGCACTCCCCCCCCCCCCCTTTCCTCCTCTGGGTGGACGGAGGCCCATTGATTCTCAATATGACTAGTGTCTCCTGAGTGGCCTCTGCATGTGAACAGATATCCAGCTGCCTCCTGCGTCTCCGTTTCCTGCTCGCTCTGCTCTGCTCTCTCGGCCTCCCTCGGCCTCCCTCTCCGTCTCGCTCTGATTGACGTGGAGGAATTGTGAGATTTGGGGGTAGAAAAACGGAAAAATGGCCATTAAAAATGCATTTGGGGTTTGGGAGAACAAGTCTCATACAAATACAAGTGGCAGCTGGTCTCTAAATGATTCAGAATGGGCACTCCATGTGCACACTCCTACACGTGCATGTGTACACACACACACACACACACACACGCAAACACACACACACACACACACGCACACACACACACTCACACTCTTCTACATTATCCTGAACAACACTACACTTCAAACTTGATGAAACCATCATGACACAAAAATCCATTATGTGTTCCCACTTATGCAGTGCTGGAAAAGCACACACGCATACACCTCAGGACACACACGCACACACGCATACACACACACACACACACACACACACACACACACACACACACACACACACAGACAATAAAATTAGCAGTCTGTCAATCAAGCTGCATAATCTGTGACCTTCTTCTGCCAAGCAGCTCCTGGGGAGAACCGTCACGAATAATCAAAAGGAACTTTACAGCCCCACCAGTTCTTCTAGTTGTGTACAAGAGCCCATTAACCCCATTTAAACTGTACTGTGGGCTGTCAGCTCAGGAACACAGGCCCATAATGCTTTGCTTTAACCAAACACAGCACAGTGTAAACACTCCCTGGGCCAAGAACCCAGCGAAAGCCTCAGGTTTGGCCCAACAGGGCTATTCTTTGCTCCTGTTTTGAGCTGGGACAGATTGTCAAAACTTCAATGGTCACAACTTATAAAATGAGATCTTTAACAAGAGAGACCTGCATAAACTGTGACCTCTATCCATTTTGCTTCAAGGGCATAGTCACACATCATCACAAGTAGCCTAGTTGCAGATGTGAATATGTTTTTCTGTGAGGCTTTACCCATGACTGCATTCATGGTTTAGAGGTTGGGGCTGAAATATTTTAAGTATATTAGTACAGAACACGCACTATCAAAGAACGAAGGTTTAGTAGTTCATTGTTAAAACGGACACAAAAGAAGTCAAGTCATCCTTGACTTTAAGGTCAACACTATTGTTTTCACCAAGATCCTGTTCTGAAAACTCTATTTCTAAAACATTTCGAAAAACAGATTGACAGACTAGGTCCCTGCTCAAAGTTTTTCAGAACAAGTCTTTAAAAGAAAACATGGAGTATTTCAAAGTTAATGTTGCTGAGCCACTGTTGAGCATCAGACTACGTCAAGAGGAAGAGAGATGAGACACTCTGAATGAGGACAAGACGAAGGGCACAGGTCCCACCAGCAGTGTCACTCACACAGTTTGAGTCTTCACCTTTATTTATTCAGGGAGGGTCAGTCTCACACGCACACACACAACACTCACACACACAACACTCACACACACACAAACAACACTCACACGCACACACACAACACTCACACACAACACTCACAAACAACACTCACACGCACGCACACACACAAAACTCTCACACGCACGCACACACACACACACAACACCCACATGCACGCACACACACACACACACACACAACTGTCACCACAACACAGCAGACACTGATCAGATCATGGGTACAATGCAGGAGAGCCTAGTTAAATAAAATGCTAAAAACACTAAGTGTGTGTGTGTGTGTGTGTACAGTATGTGTGTGTGTGTGTGTGTGTGTGTGTGTGTGTGTGCTTGTGCCGGTGTGTGTTTAATAAATAAAAGCACGCTCATCTCATCTGCTGAGCTGTTGGAGTGTGGCTTTCGTTTATCTCCTAATTGACTTCTCGCACGGAAATGTAAAGTGGGAGCTCAAATGAAAGTAAACACGATGATGAGCCCCACTGTCTTGGACGGCGCTGCACATCAACACACAGCCACACAAAAGCCTATTGGAAACCTGCTCTGATGGACATACACATACTGTACATTCAGACTATGGCCTCGGAGTCTTTGGAGCACAGTAGATAGAGTCAAGGTCAGCAAAGAGTTTGATATGAGTGTTTGTAAAGATGTGTATCCCTGTATTAGAAGATATGTATCTCTGTGATTTTCTCTCTCTCTCTCTCTCTCTCTATCTCTCTCTCTCACACACACACATGCACGCACAATGTCACTCCAAGCGCATTCTGCTATGTATGGATGGAACTGTGTGTGTGTGTGTGTGTGTGTGTGTATGTGTGTGAGAGTGTGTGTGTGTGTGTGTATGTGTGTGTGAGACCCTGGAGAACATAAATGACTGAATGGCCGACAATAGTGTTTACTGTGAGGTTGAAATCACCTAGTATGGCCTAGTCAAACACAGGGTGTAAAAAGCTCTCTCTCTCTCTCTCTCTTTCACACATACACCCACCCACACACACACACACACACACAGAGAGAGAGAGAGCATTAGCGGCTAAACACGACTATATGCTGCAATTAAACAACTATCTGTTTGTCCCAAACTACATTCCCATGCCCACTTGTTGCGCTATGGCCTGAGATTGCTCACTAAACTCACTACGGAGCTGTCCACACACTCACGGTGCTGAAATTGCGCGGCCCGCAGATTTCGCCCTGGAATCGACAGTACAGCAGCATCTCCTCCAGCTGGTGGCCGAGCCGGTCCAGGAGCTGCCGCATGGAGGGCTGAGACTCCTGTGGTGGCGGCAGAAAGTGGTTGAAGTCAAGGATGCGGGAGAACGGAGACCATGGCGGCTCGTTTCTGCTGCCGCCGACGTCGCCTTGGGAGGCGAGCATCTCCCTCGCCACCGGAGACACCTGCCAGTTCTTCCCCAGTAGACCCAGCCATCTCCCCGCACTGAAAATGTCCAGTTTCTTCATGCGCCGTGGCAACAGTAGGTTCTGGTTACAAATGGTCACAGCCGGAAAGACCAAGCGCTTTGCATATACCATATGCGCCTTGGTATAGACAGGCGAGGAGAGCAAGTATCGCACCCGGTTAGATGACCAGGTGAAGAGCAGAGCCAGTGCCGTTAGAAAGGCGAGCAGCCAAGCCACTCTCCGCGGGTAAGAGCCGCTGAGAAAGATATGCCTCAGTCCGTGAAACGTGGTGTGTTTCAGAAAGAGCTTTCCGGCTTCTTTCAGTGATCCCACTCGCCCTTTCGGTGCGATACCACCCGGACACATCTTGTTATAAAAAAAAAAGAATTCGCAGAGAGAGCCACCAGAACACACAGGTCTACCTCTGTCCTCGTGTCTTCCTTACTGACTTCTACCGCGCCGGACCTGAGCGTAATCCAGCGTGTTCAGAGAGCAGCCCAGTCACAGGGCATGGCTCCGAAGTGCGTCTTATAGAGTGCATGCAGAGCTCGCTACTCCTTTCACTGCGCCACGGAGGTTTCCGTAAAGAGATAATTTCGACCAGAAGCAGTCAGCCAGAAGCAGAGGTAATTTATTTTATGCGCCTTAAACGGTCTCAGGAGCTGAAGCTCATTTTGATTTATTTTGGTGTAAACGGGCACAAGCGAGTTGCAGCACGTTTGGCGTAAGATGAATGAGTTCGCCAGACTAACTGAAACGACACCTGTGAAGATCATAACACATTTAACCCCACAAAGGCTGTGTGTGTATCCCTGTCTTTAGTCACGCACGCTTAAACCAAAATGCACTATATTTTATCTTGTCAATATTTTGCTATCGAACTTAAAGCTCATTATTGTTTCGTTAAAGTTACCTGCAAGCAGCAATCATATCGAATAGGTTTCCACAAGACACTCGGTCCCGGTTATAGAACTGAACGCATACTAAACCGCCATAAGTCATTCAGCACCACGCGTGTGCAACAGCTCACATTTGGAGCAGAGTGCAAGTTCGTTCAGTTTGTGTGGCGCGCTCATCGTTAGACATCGTTAGCTTCAACCGGTCTGACCCTGTTCAATTTTTCACATCTCCCTTTCCGACTGTGATCGAAACCCTTTCTCCGTTCTCTCTCGAACAGAACTCTGTCTCACCCTCCGGGGCTGTGCTGCTGCTGATCCAATCCGTTTCCTGAGAGAAGATTATCTGCCTGGGTCTCGCTAATAGACTCCATTGCACTGACGCGATGCACCATTGGTTATCTGATTGCACAGTGGTGCGCAAAAAGTGCAGCCAGCTACATTCTCCTCCTTCGGAACGGCAGTACTTGAGTAGGGCTAGAAGTTTATTAGCCTTGAAACCGCAACACTTTTCCCCTAAACTCCCCAACTTTAAAACAGAGTACGGGTGTTTTTGAGTATATGTTGCAGTGAGTAAGTTGAATAAGTATGTTGTAGTGTTTAGATTATGCAGAATCTCGGGCACATAAGCCATCCTCTCCCAGCTTTCTGTGGCGTAGGTGGGCTTTAGAGAGGTCTTCAATTCCAAGACAAAATTGGACAGAATGTCCTGTCATAATTGCATCGTTTTGGTTGTGTTTGAATGACACCGCAATGCCAATTTAGACAGTCAGCCGTATAATCCATGCAAATCACCAATGCAGCAAAACAAAAGAGACATCAAACGTGGGTATTGCTGAGACGTCTTCCAACCCCCGGATCCCAAAACAAGCGTGTTTTCTTGAGATAAACTTGAAGAAGGCCTAGGTAATGACTGTGACAAAACAGGTCAATTCGTTGTAACAGCGAGTACTAGGTTTAAATTTAATTTAGGTTTCAACTTGGGCGATTGGTAAAGTCAACATTCCAAGATGAAACGGCCTGTCAGCTGCCAGTCATTGACTTTTTTGCCTAAAGCCTATTTTCTTTTTTAAAAAAGATGCAGGCGTTTAGATGTTCAATTAGAAATCACTGCACCACAGAAGACAAGATGTAAAATTCAAATGAATTGAAGAGAACCGCATTTAACTTGGCAAAAAGCTTAAAAAGGGATTGGATGGCGTTTTACATGAGCTCTGCATTGTTTTTCTGTGTCCTTATATATTGTAAATGACAGATTTAAGCGAAAGGGTACTGAGAGGAAATATGTCGTTTTAAACTGATTAGTGCTGGTTGTTTAAAGCACAAAAGACGGTAGGGATAACATGTTCCCACATGTGCGGTACTTTTTCACTGTAATTCCCAGTGTGCGCCCTGAATCTCCACGGAGAAAACTTGAACCTCTGACGCCAGCCTGAGACGCGGAAAGGAACAAAATGTTGAGTGTATATGCGTAATGTGTATGCGTAATAAGTGCGCATACACAGACAGGCAGACACACACACACACACACACACACACACTGCACGCACAGCGTCTCCGCGCAGCCAGCTCACCCACTCACGATGGAGCCGCAGGAACTCTTTATTGAATAAGATTAATGCTAAAGGCACAACTCTGGCGGAGGTGATCTGAGGGAATTATGTAGTCAACTAGATGATAACAACCTCAATTTGTCGTTGATTTCTGTTTATAAAGGATTACGTGGCAAAGTAGGGACGCCGTTTCACGCACCACGTCCACAAGATTTTTATTTCCCGTTATCTCCATAAAACATATCCACTTCACATAACTTTACAATTCACAGCTTACAAAAGGTTGCCTACAGCAACCTGGCATGCAGAGCTGCTTCATAACTTTCAAGTGTTCAAGATTTCATTTGCCGCCCTATCGGACGTGGCAGACATCACTGAACCATAATAGTCTATGGAAAACAGGCTTAAATTGGTATCCCTGAATCAAGTTTTTCTCTGACGCACTTTAATGTGTAGCCAACAAGGGAAATAGGCCATAAAAGGCAGGTTGTTCTCTGAGTATTTCGGAAGAAATAAAAGTCTATTGATTTCTTGCGAAATAAAGACTCTTATAAGTGGTTATATCTCAGGAGTGTGTGACACATTCTGATCATTAGACGCATAACCGCAATTTCATGTTCGATTTTTTCTAATATCTTCCCATGCTTTTATGCCATCACTAACCAATCGATTTAGCCATGTTCGCTTCTAATCCACTGAGAGCATGTGATGTTTTGTTTAATCGTCAGCGACATCTCGTCAGCTGCATCTCAGATGGGAATATCACAATATCAAGGCAACCATATCACTGCCTGCATCCTGCTTTCCGGAAAAGCTCATTTCATGTCAGCGGAAACAACCTGTGTGGTTGTTCCTCCTATTGGGCCAAGTAACTGGGCGGCAGTACGTGCGGAGCCCCTGTGAAGGATCGGGACATCACCCTCCCCGCCCCCCCGCCTGTCTGGGCTGCCCAAGTGAGTGCTCTCTGAGTGCGGGAGGTTGGCTAAGCCCCTTCATTAAGCCGTCATAGACCAGCTCTTTATCTTCACAGACATGCCAGCCAGCTCCTGGGAGACAAGAGGATTCTATGTTGCCAACCAGCCAAGGAGAATGTTCTCAGCCCCCCCCCCTTCTCTCTCTCTCTATCTCTGTGTTGCCAACCAGCCAAGGAGAATGTTCTCAGCCCCCCCCCCCCTTCTCTCTCTCTCTCTCTCTCTGTATGTCTGTGTGTCTCTCTTTCTCGCACTCAAAAACACATACTCTCTGTCCCTCCCTCAGTCCCTCTCATTTTCGAACATTCAAACACACTCACCCTGTCTCTCTCTCTCTCTCTAACACACGCACACACACACACACACACACACACGCACGCACACACACACACACACACACACACACACACACACACACACACACACACACACACACACACACACACACACACCCAACCAGCCAACCGGGACCACTGGCTCCAGACACCCTTGCCTGATGCCAGGGGTTTTTTGGGGAGCAAGTGACAAGACAGAAGTAGAGAGAGAACGACAGAGAGAAAGAGAGAGAAAGAAAGAGACTGAGAGAGAGGAGAGAGAGAGGGAGCAACAGAGAGAGAGAGAGAGAGAGAGAGAGAGGGGGGAGAGGGCAGAGTGCCACTGCAGCTGCATGCAGACACCGGGCCAGCTGTTGATTTATGGGCTCCATTGGGAGGATAATTGTGTACATGATCTGCAGTTAAGGACGAGAGCGTCATGTTTCTCCTGCATGGTCCAGCTCATCAGCGGGGCGACTACAAGCCGCTCTTTCTCTATTCTCTCATCCATCTATTCTCTCATCCCTATCTATCCCTTTTCCCATTTAAATGCATTACTGTAACTCTGGGAGGCCAAGAATGCCTGTATGGGTTCCTTCTACATGCGCGGAGATCTCTCACTTTATTATTCTCTCCCCCTCTTTCTTTCTTCCTCTCTTCCTCTCTCTCCCTCTTTCTTTCCTCCTCTCTTCCTCTCTCACGCTCTCTCAGACGTGCTCCACTCTGCTGCATTGGGATGCGTTGGATGGGCACAGCTGGCACAGATGGCGCTATGTAAGATGCCCACAGTGCAACACGCTTCTGCCACCGACACACTGCACCCACCAGCCAACAACCGTTACAGCTGCAGGCTGCAGGCTTACCCCCTCCGCAAGCCTACTGTATCTACCTCCTTCTTCTTTCTCAAGCCCTCTCTCCTGCCCCCCCCCTCTCTCTCTCCATTCCTTCCTCCCTCTCTCCCTCTCTATTTAGAACAGTGGTTCCCAACCTGGGGTCAGCAGACCCCACTAGGGGTCGCCAGAGATTGCAGGGGGTCCGCACAATGTTGCCTGGGCTGAGGTTGTAAGGTTACCAAAATTATATTTGCGGACATTAAATGTATAAAATCCCAATAACACACCCAATTGGATAATCAAAATTCTGTATAATCCAAATTAAAACATATTTTTGTTCCACATTTAAATTCATGTAGCTATTTATTACCTCTGACCTCTGAACTTATAAGTTTGTAATTAGTCACTTTGGGTAGGGGGTCTTAGACACAGGCAAGGGGGCCTTCAAGGAAAAAACGTTGGGAAACACTGATCTAGAAGATAGGAGAACAACATTGAAACTCGCGTGTCCACGGGACAGACAGGGCGATGGAGGCTTTCTCGTAGAGTTGCTGCCTTTTTAGCACCACATTTCATCCTGGCAGATTTAGACGACTGGGGTGGGATCGGTGGCGTTTGTGGGGCAGAAAAAGTAGTTAATTGTGATAGATAGATAGTTGTGATAAATAGACCCGTCCGCCTTTCACTCCGTGCCACCACAGAAGACGAATGGGCCGCTGTGAGGAAAGAGCGCTCTGGATGGCCCTGAGCGCCACAGAGAGAGAATGGAAGCTGATGTTGGGCTGTTTGTGTGAGTATTGACAATGTGTGTGTGTGTGTGTGTGTGTGTGTGTGCATGACTGGGTATGGTGTTGTGCCTGCGAGACAGCAGCAATCTCAACCTGTCGAGGCAAACACAATGTGTTTCATAGAGTGTCTGTGCTCAGTGTCTGGGGGGCACACACAAACATGCACAAACACACAAGCGTGAACGCGCGCACGTACACACACACACACACACACACACACACACACACACACACACACACACCTACACACACACACACACACCCACACACACCCACACACACACACACAGTAGTCAGCACCTGTCCTCACTCTCTTTGACTTTACGGAGGTGAGAAAAAGGGTAAGAGCACCAGAGAAAAGGCACCTGTGTGGACACCATTGGGAATGGATCACACAGACCAGCAGAGAGCAACACACGAGGACAACAGCTGCGTCAGACGATGCTAAGTTCAACTAACTTAAAGGGACACCAGGCAACGTGTTAATTACTCATCTTTGTAAGTCGGTATATTGTTAAATGACTCATTACAGGGCGAATGAAGACTCTCTCGCACGCCCCTACTGCCTGTAGGAAGAATATCCCGCTTGCAAGTTCGGTGTATCATACCCGCCGACCGAAGCAGGATCAGTTTACATCCTGCATCACAGAGGCAGGCTAACGAAACGCTAGCAATTGTTGCAAACGTGTGTATAATGGCAGAGCCGGCGAAGAAGCAGCGAAAACCCTTAATGGAAGATGCAAAGAAAAGGAAAAAAGCTTCAGACCGAGCGAGGGGGAGTTTCGTAGAGAAAAAGCATCAAGCTTGCCTGGTGTCCCTTTAACTTCTGCTCTGGGAGTATGCAAATGAGCTTCCTGATGCCTTCATTCATTCAGCTTCAAGGTGTTTACCTCTAATACAATAAAATACTAAAAGAGTCAATCACCCTGTCTGTGAGTGTCATATGACTGTATCAATTCTTCTGATAGAGCAAGGTCCTAACAAGAGTCACAGGAAGCACACACAGGCAAGTGAAAAATGTATATGTGAATATGTGTATTTGATATGTGTATGGAAAATAAATGTATATAATTTATATGCACATTAAAGACAAAGATGCATGTACTGTATGTATGTGTATGTATATTGTACAATGTACATGTATATGTATATAAAATCACTACTAACACCTGAACCCCATGGAACAGTAGGCAGAACTACTGTAAAACTACTCCCTCACATACTCCCTCTCTCTCTCTCTCTGGCTCACTGTCTTCTTCTATCTCTTTCTCACTTGCTAACCCGAACATATGCACACACAGACACACACACACTATTTCTCTCTGTCTCTGTCTCTCAATGTCAGGTGCTGACATAAAGGTCTAACATAACAAGCCTGGATGTATGTCAATGTCCGGCCCTCAAAGACTAACACTAAATGTTAAATGTTAAATGTGAAATGCTAAAATTAGCATGAAATAAATCATGTAAACGGACAATCAATCATGAACCAGTCGATCACCTTTCGCTGTTCCACAAACACACACACACACACACACACACACACACACACACACACACACACACACACAGAGAGAGAGAGAGACTTAGTGGAGATGAGAAGCCATGGCGGAGCCTTTCTTACTGTGCTGTGAACATAAGTGATATTCTCTCTCGCTCTCTGTCTCTACCGCACAGATTTATGCAGTCATATGCTCATTCATGCATATATACATTCAAATGCACACACCTACATTATTACAGACATTGTATAAGTAATCTCATCATCTCTTCAGTGTGCCCAGGAAGCAAGGCCTGTAGTTACGGGCTATTTTTAGAAAGGTGCTAGCGATCACATAAGAACTATACACATACATCATCAGAGAAACACACAAAAAGCTCACACATGTTCATTTCATTTACACGGCTAAAGAGGCTTAGCATTCATTTTACAGACAGTATGCATACTAAAAGTGCGCGGGCACACATACACACACGCGCACACACACTTACACACACACAATTTTGTTCCTAGACTGGCATACATAGATGTTGTTTCGTGGCCTGAGAAAGTAAGACTAGGCAAAGCATTAAGGAGCCATTACTGATCATTATGAAGTCAATTAGACACTGATAAGTGGCTGCAGTGGGCCATTTGACACTAGTTATGACAGCCCATATGTCTTCTTCAAACCTAATTGGCCAAATATGAGCCGACTTTCACTCATTCGCCTATTACATGTCACTTGGCCATTAAGTCCCTCTCAAGAAATACTGTAAGCTGCACCATGTTGGACAGAATCATCAATTAGCATGCTAATGAGTAGCCTAACAGGAAAGTCGTTAGATATTACTGTTCAGGGTGCGCTGAAAGTCTACAGCTCAACAGCTCAATGCTAAACAGGCCCCCTTAATAACCCTGTAAACATGCGGCGTCTTTATAAGTAAACATGTCTTCAGCCCGAGAACGGATCGGCGGAGTAGCCACAGGAATGTGGTGCGCGCGCAGAGCCACGGGCGAAATGGAAAACGTGATGTTGCTACGGCAGGATGTCTTTGTTTCCGCTCCCCGCTCGCTCAGTCACATAGACTGCTGATGTTCTCTAAGCACTCAATTGCTCAAGGACAGACCTGACAACGTACTGAGGGAGACCATTGCAAGCACATTGTGTGTGTCTCTGTGTGTTTATAAAACAGTCCTTCCTGTGAGGGCGGAAAAATGCACTGGAGGAATAAAAAACACTCGGTTAATTCATAATGAAGAGATCACATGCAGCAGCATGAGTAACAGATTGAATAAACACATCGTTCTCAGACGGTGTGTGTGTGTGTGTGTGTGTGTGTGCAGTATGTGTGTGTGTGTGTGTGTGTGTGTGTGTGTTTGTGTATGTGTGAGGGTGAGTGTGTGTGTTTTCGCACAGTCCATTCTGCTCTTAATGATGTCCCACACTAACTGAATGCTGCTAACAGCAGGGTGTCAGAGCAGTGATCAGATCTACAAAATTCATTTTAGAGGCAGCGATTTAAATATGCACTGCCTCTCTCTCTTCTCTCTCTCTCTCTCTCTCTCACACACACACACACACACACAAGCTACAAAGGATGCTGTTGATATTATCAATTAAACAGCTCCCTCTAGTGTTCATGGTGTAGCTCTGACATAGGGCCTCAGATTTCAATATTTCCCCTGTTCTTTTTCTGAGCTAGAAACTAGAGCTAAGCTTCAGGTTGATGTATAGGTTGCAGAATAATAGAACGGGATAATTTCCCAGAGTGACCATTGGGAACGGTCAGATCCCAGCCCGCTGCCAGCTTTGCATTGATTAGGTGGGGGTGACTACACATCAATCAGTTTTCAATAACGTCGTTCAATTTGCAACAAGTCGTTAGTGAAATCAAAGCAGGCCACTATGATGCCAACAGGCCAGCCACAATGCTGTGGATGCTTGGCATTAAGACATGTTGACCATGGAGCTCACCTTCCTTCCATTACAGCAGACGCAGCAGCAGTACTGTTGGACTACTTTTTGCACCTTCACCATGACACTCACTCTCTGGAGCACCTTACCATGCACACAGAACTACAGGCCCAGTCCCGGCCCTGTCACTGCAAGCGCCTCATGCTTGATCATCCTTAAGCACACTGTGGATTTTTTAAAATTTAATTTATATAGTATATTTAGTATTTAGTTTTTCTTATCTTCTACTGTCTCTATTGTACAGTGGAGTTTTGTTATATGTATATACTTATATTTACTCTTTCTGCATGTGTGTAAACCTGCATGTGTGTAGACCTGCATGTGTGTAGACCTGTATGTGTGTAGACCTGCATGTGTGTAGACCTGTATGTGTGTAGATCTGCATGTGTGTAGATCTGCATGTGTGTAGACCTGTATGTGTGTAGACCTGCATGTGTGTAGACCTGCATGTGTGTAGATCTGCATGTGTGTAGATCTGCATGTGTGTAGACCTGCATGTGTGTAGACCTGTATGTGTGTAGACCTGTATGTGTGTAGACCTGCATGTGTGTAGACCTGCATGTGTGTAATCCTGAGTCAGAGCTGAAGCGGAGTTTGAGGCCAGAGGCTCAGATGCTCTGCTGCCGATTGGAGGTCCATTCTCTCTACTTGCATGTAGGCTGATTGGAGGTCCATTCTCTCTACTTGCATGTAGGCTGATTGGAGGTCCATTCTCTCTACTTGCATGTAGGCTGATTGGAGGTCCATTCTCTCTACTTGCATGTAGGCTGATTATTCTGTGACCTCTGTGTGACTGTGGGTCTGGCCAATTTGATTTTGTGTGTGTGTGTGTGTGTGTGAGAGAGAGATGGGGGGGGGGAGAAGGAAGGGAGAAGGGAGAGCGTGTGTGTGCGTATGCATATAAATGTCTGTGTCTGTGCATGTGTGTGTGCTTATAAATGTCTGTGTCTGTGTGTGTGTGTGTGTGTGTGTCTGCGTGTGTGCATGTGTGTGTGTGTTCATGTTCTTCTGGGTCCTCTGTGATAGCGCCTTCGCGTTTCATCTATTCTATTCAATCTCTCCGGTCCATCTCCTGCACCCTTTGACCTCTCCTCCCTTGCTGTCTGTCTAGAGCACGCATGGACCCGCCTGACATCACCTCCTCACCAAACTAATGTCACACAACAACAACAACAACAACAACAACAACAACAACAACAACAACAACAACAGCAACAACAACAACAACAACAACAACAACAACAACCAGGAAAGCCAGTCGACACAGAGCAATAACACAAAGAGAAGAGGGAATTCTAATTCTGCCATTCCCACAAAGAGTCACGGGGAGGAAAGGCATGGTGTGCTGTTTAATGCATCTCTAATGACGGAGAGCAGAGCCAAGCTAATGGAAGGAGTGTGTGAGAGAAGATAAAGGAGAATGAGGGGGGGATGAAAGAGGAAGAGAACGAGTGAAAGAGAGAGAGTTTGAAAACAGAGAGAAAGCAAAAGTAAGGCAGAGAGAGAGAAAAAGAACAAGGGGGTGATAAGAGGAGAGGGAAATGGAGAGAGAGAGAGAGAGAGCCAGTGAGAGAGAGCGGGGGGGGGGAGGCATCAGTGGTGGTATCTGTTTTCAATGCTGGTAAATATTTAATGCACTGCTGTCATCATGTCCTGTGAGACAGACTGTTGGCTGGAGGCTCAGGTCACAATGTCTACCCTGAAGGACACATACACACACACACACACACACACACACACACACACACACACACACACACACACATACACTTACTCAGAGCCTCACTTTCTCTGTCTTACAAAGAGGATTACATTAATACATTTACAAACACATAAACACTTCATCATTCTAACACACACACACACACATCCACACACACACACACACACACACACACACACACACACACACACACACACACACACATACATAAATATCCATCACATAAATTCTATTTCCCCTCACACTACTACAAAGGCCTCTTGAACACAGGCATCAATGACTGTGCAAAGCCACAAACACTCACAGACTTCTGTGGACGTATGATCAGAGAGCATCAACAGAGCTCTCTCTTTGTGGGAGAAATCAGTAGGTATAAGCAAAGACAAATCTCTCTCTCTCTCTCTTTGTGGGAGAAATCAGTAGGTATAAGCAAAGACAAATCTCTCTCTCTCTCTCTGTGAGAGAAATCAGTAGGTATAAGCAAAGACAAATCTCTCTCTTTCTCTGATGAGTAGGCATAAGACAAACTTCCCCTTTTCTCGTCTCCCTCCTTCTCTCGATCTGACCAGTAGGCGTAAGCGCTAGCGTAAGCGTGTAAGCGCTAGCTTCAGGCAGCTGTGGGTTTAGCCCCGGGCTCTGAGATGCGACCTTCTCTCTCATGCAGCCTTGAAGTCTTGGGCCACACGAGGCCCTGTTTAGACCGGACCACAATGCAACAGGAGGGCGCATGCACGTCACGTGAATTTGTAGCACCTGGCGTCTACCTGTATAATTTCTGTTACCGCCTGGGCTTCTGTCTGGACTTGTGGAGACGAGAACAGTATACAGGAATAACTGTGTGTGTGTGTGTGTGTGTGTGTGTGTGTGCGGCATGACTGTGTATATGGTCTGTTTGCATGTCTCTATGTGTGTGTGTGTGGATTTAAATCTTGGTTTTGGCGCTGGTGGTGTGTGTATGTGTGTATGTTGTTACGACCCAGACTTGTATGGGCAGCAAACATGAACTGGACACCAAGTGCAATTTACTAATAGGAAAAGTGTATCTAGGGCAGGGATGTCAAAGTCAAATACATTACAGGGCCAAAAAAAACAATTTGCTACAAGCCGAGGGCCGGACTGGTTCAATGTTTATTAAAACATATTAAAATGACTGCACGTAACCTATTGAACCAAGACGTGTACTGTATTTTATTTCATGATTAAATGAATAATGACTGTGACTGAAGTGCGGGCAAAGTTTGCACAGAAATGTACGATTTTCCCCATCCTCACCGACCTTGTCATAAAACTTGTTTAAATGATCATACGATGCCTCCTTGCTGCTTTGTCGTCTACATCAGCCTTTCTCAAACTTCTTTGACCTGAGGCCCAGTCAAGTCATACTTTGGGGTCATAGGGCCCACCTACATGAACCCACCCCCTCCCCCCACCCCCCATCAAATTATCATAATGATATCACAATTATTATTATTTTTATACTATATTGCTATACATGCACTTAAAAACAGTCAATGTTTAAAGTGCTAAGATTGTTCACAAAAGTTTGTGAAAACATGCACATCAGCGTAGACTACTGCTTTACTAATGTAAAATATAATTAGGCCTACAATAGTTTCATTGTTTTTGCATTGTTGCATGATGCTTGCATGAGAAATACTTCTCAAAACAACAGCAGTTATATGGGTGCCGTTGTTTTGGGATGTTTCCCTCATGCAAGCATCATACACTGATAGAATATTTATATGCTATTTAATTACATTTAATTTGAATGCCTGAATGTAAGGATTCAGGAAACACAATACAAGCTTTTGTGATGGTAAATGGCGGATCAGATCATGCGTAAATCACTGATCTGGAGATCTTTAACTATCTTTAACTAAGACTAATTAATAGCTTTTGGCTTACTTTAATACTTAATGCCAAACAGTGTTTTATATAGTCTGTGCTCTGTTTTTTATGGAAGTTGCATTAATCCACGTCGTTCTATTAAATGTCGTTTCATAAATAAATAGCCTTTCAATAGGTTGAAGCTTAGCTTTGCTACTAACGTGAACACCCATGCATTGATTAAATGCTCATACCACGACTTAATTCTATGCCTCTATGTTTGATGACACCAAACAAGTATTTCCTACTAATTGCAGAAATGTTTCTGTCCGCCGGCTCCTTGATCAATTGCGCAGCAAATTATCAGACGATGGCCCGGGAATAATTTCACTCTGCAGACCATTGTCCACATTGCGGACCGCGGGCCATAGTTTGACAAATGGTGACCTGCATGCTGCCATATTAAGGCCTTTTTACGGTGTGTTTTAGCCGGCTTTTCGCGTGGAAGGCTCTGTAGAAATCTGGCACCCTATTCAACGAAGTTAAACTGAAAGAGCGTGCCGTTCACAGACACCAGAATGAAAGTAACGTTCATCCGGCAGTAGTAATACAGAACGTTCAGTTCACGTTCGCTCAAAATATGAACGAGTTCATGAACTTTCGTTCAATGAACGCGTTCAGGCACAACACTGGGGAGGGGGGTAGCTGAAAGTTGACATCTGCCCTGACTGAATACTGATGAATAATGAAGCCGAGGCCCACTTGCGGCACCGCAGTGAGTTTGTGGGCTACCGTTGCATTGTGGGGAATGGAGTATTGGTGTGTGTAAAACAGCAGCCGACGGCTGTGGCCTGCGGGCCGGTTCTAATACTAATCAAATATCATCCCGGGGGCGTAGATAATTCATTCGCGGGCCGAATCCGGCCTTGACTTTTACATGTCTGGTCTAGGGGATATGATAGGGCTTCTGGTTGTACTTGTAAAGGTGGAAATTGCAATGACGGAGTAGCGTTTGGGAAGATTGGATGTGAGAACACGGATGAGAGAAAAGCATGTGTGCAAATGAGTTCATGTTGAGTGTCTGAGTGTGTGTGCATGTGGTGAGTGAAAGTCTGTGTGTGTGTGTGAGTGCAAGAGTCGGAGTATGTCCAAGAGAGTCAGAGAGTGAAGTGAGGCTGATCATAGACATTAGAAAGCTAGATAGACTGCACTGGGCTCCAGAACGTACGTAAATAGCGCCGCCATATTGGTGGGGGCAACGATCACTGGAGGCCAATGGAGAAACAGGTGTATCTGATTGCCAGTGTTGCCCATAGACAGTAAGGTGTTTGCCCCCAACAATATGGCCGCCGCATTTATGTATGCCACCTAATAGAACTCGACGGACAATGCGGTATCTAGCTTTCTAATATCTATGAGGCTGATCTCCATGCTTATATAGACCACACCCACTCCAGGTGAAATCAGTCCTAATTAACAACCCCACAGTCGATGCATGGGCCTCTACCCAGACAGCAGGGAGAGCAGAGGGTCCTTACAGTGTGCATGTGTGTGTGTGTGTGTGTGTGTGTAAACTTGTTGGGTAGATGAGAGAAGTAGTCACAGCTCAGGGACTCTCATATTCTGCCCTAGGAAGGGAAACAGATCTCTTCATCTACTATTATTGATTTATCACCATAACCTCCACCAAACGCACACACACACACACACACACACACACACACACACACACACACACACACACACACACACACACACACACACACACAATCACTCATTCACACACACTCATACACATACAGACACCCAATCAATCACTCACAAAAATGCACACCTAATACACAGATAAACACACACACACACACACACACACACACACACACACACAGAGTGAGTGAGTGAGTGAGAGTGAGATAGATAAAGAGACAGAGAGTGAGAGAAATCCACACATACATTCTCCCAAATCCAATTCTCCATTCTCCAACACCAAAGCCAACACCTCGTTCACACACACACACCCACACCCAATCACTCATTCACGCACACTCACACACATACAGACACCCAATCAATCACGCACAAAAATGCACACCTAATACACAGATAAACACACACACACACAAACACACACACACACATTTCATTCCGACTAAGCAGGCAAATCAATATGTGTTTATGTATGCTAATCCACTCACCCACAGGGGCAGGGAGCAGAGGGGCCGTGTCATATGGAGAGCTTCATCTCTGTCCTGCGCTGTGCTGAGTCCTTCTGCATGGGGGATAAGCTCCGCTGCCTCCGGAATGCTAATGCCTTGCTGTGTGTGTGTGTGTGGGTGTGTGTGTCTGAGGTCTCAGGGACGACTGCTCTAAACAGTATATGTGAGGTGTGAGTATGTATAATTGTGTACGTGCGCGCATTTGTGAATGTGCATGGTTGTGTTAGGGGACTGACTGTAACATTAGCTCCACATTCAAGTCAGTTCACAGAGGTTGCCAACAGCGGAATGTGCAAGTGTACAACAATGGAATGTGCAAGTGTACAACAGCGGAATGTGCAAGTGTACAACAGCATGTGCAAGTGTACAACAGCGGAATGTGCAAGTGTACAACAGCGTAATGTGCAAGTGTACAACAGCGGAATGTGCAAGTGTACAACAGTGGGCTGTGGCAGTGTTTGTATGTTGTTGGGGTGTGCCGAGATAAACAACATACAAACTAGATTCCACACCAGCACCCTTTTCTT